>NC_042615.1:433186593-433486593 GCF_901001135.1 Rhinatrema bivittatum | reverse complement strand
TGGGGTGACCTGCATGGAGTGGCCCTGGTTACATCCCATACAAAACTGGTCTGACTGCATTAGGCTTCCCAGAAGGCTAGAGTTATGTGCATGGTTATAACTCCAATATCAATGAGCATGGAGATGACTGGATGTTTCACACAACAGCCTCAGAAGTTTTGGTGGCTGTTCAGATTATTACAACAATGGAGGCTTGGTGACGGATTAAGTATGAAATGACAAGGCCTGGAATAGCATAATCTTTCTCAGTTGGTCTTTTGGCCTCCTCATAATCCTGGCCACACTAGGTAGTCAATATATTTATTTATTTATTTTTAACTTTTATATACCGATGTTCACGTATAGGATACATATCGCACCGGTTTATATAGAAACTGAACTGACGCCGTGAGGCGGATACAATGAACATATTCTACAGTATATTAACACTTAACACAAGTATTAATATACAGTAAGAACATTAGGGTGTCTTACCATTAATGCACTTTAGCACATTAGGCCTACTTACTGTAATGTGGAATTAATGAAGACTAAAGCAAAAAAAAGAAAAAAGTTAATGAACTGTGTTGTATGCAAAATCATTCAAGTCAGCTGATTAATATGGTTGAATGCAAATCACTTTACATAACACAATTTGCAATAGCCCACCAGCAGCACAAAACCCCTTGCTTCTGTGTTTACTGAACAGGATGTTGGGGAGATACCTGTTCCGGAGATGGTTTTCAAGGGTGATGATTCAGATGAACTGAACCAAATAATGGTGAGCCTGGAAGAGGTAGGAGGCCAGATTGACAAACTGAAAAGTTATAAATCACCTGGACCAGACTCTATGCACCCCAGGATTCTGAAAGTGCTGAAAAACGAAATTTCAGACCTATTACAATTAATTTGTAACCTATCATTAAACTCATATGTTATATTTGAAGACTGGAAAGTGACCAATGTAACCCTGATATTTAAAAAGGGCTCCAGGAGCGATCCGGGAAACTATAGACTGGAGAGCCTGACTTCAGGGCCGGGAAAAATTGTGGAAACTTGTTATAAAGAATAAAATCACTGAACATTTAGATAGATGTTATTTAATGGAACACGGCCAGCATGGATTTACCCAAGGGAAGTCTTGCCTCACAAATCTACATTTTTTGAAGGGGTGAATAAACATATGGACAAAGGTGAATCGGTATATATGGTGTATTTGGATTTTCAGAAGGCATTTCACAAAGTCCCTCATGAGAGGCTTCTACAAAAACTAAAAAGTCATGGGATAGGACGCAATGTCCTTTTGTGGATTGCAAACTGGTTAAAAAACAGGAAACAGAGTAGGATTAAATGGTCTGTTTTCACAGTGGAAAAAGTAAACAGTGGAATGCCTCAGGGATCTGTACTTGGACTGGTGCTTTTTAATATATTTATAAATGATCTGGAAAGAGGTATGACGAGTGAAGTTTTCAGATTTGCGGATTTCACAAAATTATGCAGAGTAGTTAAATCTCAAGTGGATTGTGATGAATTGCAGGAGGACCTTGCGAGACTGGAAGATTGGGCTTCCAAATGGCAGATGAAATTTAATGTGGACACGTACAAAGTGATGCTTATAGGGAAAAATAACTCTTGCTATAGTTACACGATGTTAGGCTCCATACTAGGAGTTACACCTAGGAAAGAGATCTAGGCGTCATAGTGGATAATAGATTGAAACTGTCGGCTCAGCGTGTTGTGGCAGAAAAGCAAACAGAATGTTAGAAATTATTAGGAAAGGAATGGTGAATAAAACGGTGGATGTCATAATGCCTCTGTATCGCTCCATGGTGAGATCGCACCTTGAATACTGCGTGCAATTCTGGTCGCCGCATCTCAAAAAAGATATATATGCACTGAAGAAAGTACAGAGAAGGGCAACCAAAATGATAAGGGGCATGGAACGGCTCCCCTATGAGGAAAGGCTAAAGAGGTTAATGCTCTTCTAGTTGGAGAAGAGCCGGCTGAGGAGGATATGAGAGAGGTCTACAAAATTATGAAAGGACTTGAACTGGTAAATGTAAATCGGTTATTTACTCTCTCTGACAATAAAAGGACTAGAAGGCACTCCATTAAGTTAGCAAGTAGCTCATTTAAAACAAATCAGAGAAAATTATTTTTCACTCAATGCATAATTAAGTTCTGGAATTCATTGCCAGAGGATGTGGTTACAGAAGTTAGTGTAACTGGGTTTAAAAAAGGTTTGGATAAGTTCCTAGAGAAGCCCATAAACTGTTATTAATCAATAAGGAAATAGTAGCTTGGGATCTATCTAATGTTTGGGTACTTGCCAGGTACTTGTAGCCTGGATTGGCCATTATTGGAAACAGGATACTGGGCTTGATGGACCCTTAGTCTGACGCAGTATGGCATATCTTATGTTCTTATCTTAACTACTCATCCCCTTATGTCTTTGTGGTTAAATCAAGCAGTACTGCTCTCACTGGCAGGGCTGGATTTATGCACAAGTCTGTGTCTAGGGTGAAAACATTTGGGGAGGTGCAAAAATGTCCTATCCCCTGTCCCCTCACAATCTTATCCCAGATGTCTGAAGGTGCCTCTCCCACAGACACTGCCACTGCCCCTTCCCTCTAGCCTTCGGCTCAAGCAATGCAATCCTCACAGTGCAGGGGATGCAGCGATTAAGCCTGTGCTCACAGACTCCTCCTCCTTTAGGCTTCCATGTGGGGGTTGGGCCTGTGAGAGAAGGCTTAGTCCCCTTGTTCACTGCACTGTGAGGATTGCATCACTGCAGCAGAGGTCCAGGGGAGGGGCAGGATGGCGTGACACCAGAATAAGCCTTCAGACAACCACCAAATCTGAAGCAAAAATTAGTAAGAAGCAAACTTCGAACAGAAAGAAGAAAATGGCACACATTCCTGCATTGTACCACACTGTAAATTATGGCAGCACATATCACGTACAAACTTAGATTGTGAGCCCTTTGGGGACAGAGAAATACCCACAGTAACTGAATGTAATCCGCTCTGAAGTGCCAAAAAGCAGAATATATCTAAATAAATAAATAGATAAATAAATAAACATATCACAGGACCTCCACTCAACATGAGAGAGATATTCAGTATAAGAGGATCCTACTCATGCTCCTCCTCTAATGTGGTATATAATATTCAATGCAGGAAATAGGAAAATTGGTTCTTTCCTGCTAATTTTTGTTCCTGTAATACCAAGATTAGTCCAGACCAGTGGGTTATTCATGCCTTCCAGCAGATGGAATCAGAGAACAAAACTTTGAGGCACTACTACTTAACTGAGAGTGCCACCTGCAGGACCTCAGTATTGACCTGTACCCAAGCCAAGATACTTTAGAAACCCCTTCACACAGACATAGGGAACTAAAGGGTGGATACCTCTGAACTATAAACCTTGTTTGTCAAGAACCAAACAAGACAAGGATGTGAATCCCATAACTGCCCTCTAAGAGAAAAATTCTTTATTAAATGGAAAAATGATGTACTAAGCAGCAAAACTTGGCAGAAAATCAGTGTTTCGGCATTAAACAGGAGGGTATCTGGACTGATCTGTGGTATTACAGGAATGAAAATTAGCAGGTAAGAACCAATTTTCCTTTCCTGAACATACCCAGATCAGTCCAGACCAGTGGGATGTACCCAAGAACCCCTAACCCAGGCAGGCCCTCGAAAGACCCGATCGCAAGACACTCTCCCCAAAGGACGGCTCATCCTGCGCCCTGACACCCAGACGATAATGCCTGGTAAAGGTATGAATTGAGGACCACACTGCTGCCCTACAAATCTCCTGTGGCGACAGAAGTTGACACTCAGCCCAGCAAGCAGCCTGTGCTCTAATAGAATGCGCCCACAAACCGACAGGAATTTGTCGTCCCTTACAAATGTAAGCCGAACAAATGGCCTCCCTAAGCCAACGAGATATGGTAGCCATAGAGGCTTTGTCCCCTTTCTTCAGTCCACTGAAGAGGACAAAGAGATGATCTGAGCACTGAAAAGCATTAGTAACCTCCAAATACCAAAGTAGCATCTGCCGCACATCCAGAAGATGTAATTCTCTATCCTGAGGAGAATCTTTCAACCACTCTGGAAAACCTGGAAGATCTATCGTCTGATTAACATGAAAGGCAGACACCACCTTAGAAACAAAGGAAGGCACTGTTCTCAATGAGATTCCATTCCCGGAAATCCACAAAAACGGATCCCTACGTGATAGGGCCTGAAGTTCAGAAATCCTTCGAGCTGAACAAATAGCTACCAAAAAGACCACTTTCAGAGTCAAATCCTTCAGGGTAGCCCTTCTCAAGGGTTCAAAGGAGGGTATGCAAAGGACACGAAGTACTAGGTTGAGACTCCAATCCGGACAGATTTTTCACACCGGAGGACATAACAACTTAGCCCCTTTGAGGAACCTTACCACATCTGGTTGAACAGACAAAGTCCTACCCTGAAACCTGCCTCTAAGCGCACCCAAGGCAGC
Organism: Rhinatrema bivittatum; assembly: GCF_901001135.1. Taxonomy (NCBI): domain Eukaryota; kingdom Metazoa; phylum Chordata; class Amphibia; order Gymnophiona; family Rhinatrematidae; genus Rhinatrema; species Rhinatrema bivittatum. The sequence continues at coordinate 433,482,105 of NC_042615.1, read as the reverse complement.
CACCTGCACACGAAGCGAGTTGTAAGCCAAATCCTTGAACAACCTCTGCTGCAGGAAATCCAGAACATGCAACACCTCCACCACCAGAGGATCTAGACGACACTGAAGACACCAAACTTCAAACAGGTTCCAGACCCTAATATACGCCATAGAGGTCGCTGGTCTTCTGGATTGAAGAAGAATGGAGATGACCTGTTTGGAGTAAGCCTTCAATTGAAGTCTCTGCCTCTCAAAAGCCAAGCTGCAAGACAATATGGGACCCTGACGCAACAGGTCTGGAAGATGAGTCAGACTGAGAGGACTTTCCACCGCAAGTCACACCAGTGGGCCCCTAAGTAAACCAGCGACTGAGTCTGCTCCAACTGACTCTTGTGTACATTGATAACCCAACCAAGAGACTGTAAGCAGACATCACTCTTCGAATGGACTTTTTGCATTCCTCCCTGGACTTCGCTTGAACCAACCAATCGTCCATCACTCAACACTTTGAAGCGAAGAAACTTCTGATGTTCCTGCCGAATGGAGATGTGCAGGTACACTTCCATCAGATCTAGGGATGGGAAAAATTCTCCTTTGCGAACCGCTCCATCATGGTACGCAGCATTTTCATGTGAAAGCGCAGAACCCGAAGGAATATATTCACCTTCTGCAAATCAAGAATGGGCCGGAGGGGAAGAGAAGGCAAGAGAGAGGAGGGGGAGGGGAGGGTGAGAGAGACAGCGAGCAGAGGAGAGAGGGTGAGAGAGAGAGTAGGGGTTGAGCAGGAGGGTGTGAGAGCAGGGGGGGGGTGCTTGAGAGTGGGTGCCAGAGAGAGGGAGCCTATATGAGGAGATTGTGAAGGAGTGTGTATGCGGGTGAGAGATTGGGAGCTGATGTGTATGAAAAAGGGATCCTGTGTATGTGAGGGTGATAGCCTGTGTGAAGGGATTGTGTATTTGTGAGAGAGAGCTTGTGTGAAGGGTGTGTGAGAGAGAGATATAGGTAGCCTTTGTGAGGGTATGTGCATGAGAGAGAAAGGGAGCTTGTGAGGGTGTATAAGCAAGAGAGAGGGAGCCTGTATGAGGGTGTGTGTATGTGCACTAGAGAAAGGGAGCAGGTGTGTGAGAGAGAGAGGGACAAAAGGAACCTGTGGAGGGGTAGTACTGAAATGGGGTCAAACTCTGGGAGTGGCAATAGAGTGGAAGGGGTTGAGCCTAGGGGTGGAGGGGAGAGATACTGGCAGGTGGAGGAGTTGGGGCCTGAGAAGGCAAAGTGGCCAGGGGGAGTGAGTGGAAGGGACACTCTTATAGTGAATTTCTAGGGAACTTCTGCTCAAAATATTTAAAATTCTGCATCTTTAAAGTAATACATTTTAAATTAATACAGAAAAAAGTTAATTACTTAAAGACTGTCATGTAAATTGTGTTATTTTGACCAATATAAAGTTTGCAGAATTTTAAGTTTTTCTGCGCAGAATTTTAAATTTTTTGCACAGAATTCCCCCAGGAGTAAATACCTACTCCCTAGAATGGAAAACAACAGCTGCTAGCAGAAAAAAAGAAAATCAGTCAAATTAAAAAAAGGACCAACTAAAAGAAAACAGCCGCCCTGAGCCTGCAGCTGCCTCAGCAGTCTCGTGAAGGGCAGGGAGCTGGACTGCCAGATTTACACCCCACGGAAGAAAGGACTGTGAGTACAAAAGAGTCACCAACCCCCAGCTCGTCTACCTCGACCAGACAGGGAAGGACCCACTAGGACCCAAAAAACGAAAAGCTCATAAATCCAAAACAGTCTCCTGACTGCAGAACTGCAGGTTTTGCACCATCTACCATCTGCTGGAGACAGAGAAATACAGAGGGACTGCAGGTGGCACACTGGGTTATGTACAGTGGCAGTCAAACTTTCTCTGTTTCCATCTGCTGGCAGGGAAGCAAAACCCAGAAGTCTGGACTGATCTGGGTACATACAGAGAAAATATAATTCCTACTTTTCTTTCTTTTTTTTAAAGACGGAGTAGCTCCCCTCTCTGCCCCTCCAAGTTCTATCTAGTTCCCTCTGGGAGCATATATAGAGGAGGGTTGCCACTGCTGCCCAGAGTCAGTGGCCTGGCCTAAAGTCTGACTGGAACCAAAATCCACCGCATAGGTACTGCACCAGCAGGCCCTCCCGTCTGCTGGAGGCAGAAAACACTGGATCTTTCCAGAGCTGCACCACCCCTAAGTAGTGACAATGATGTCATGCTGGGAAAACTGTTCTCGGCCTCAGTCTGCTGGTAGGGGGAGGAAACAACCAACAAGTGTTGACTGGACTGGCGTAGCAAGACAAGGTAGAAAGGGAAATTTAAAACAATCCTGGAATGCAAAGTTTAGAAGTTAAAATAATTAGACACTACAGAACTGATAAGACAAGACTCAAAGACCTGGGTTTCCTAACACATTATGAGCCATAAAATTATACTGCCTGTCACCTTCTGATCACCCATAAAACCTCACCCCCCCCCCCCCCACCCCCAAGCCCTTTCCTATCACATTATCACTAAATGCTTTTTATGATTCCCTTATATTTTCAGATATCATATCTTTAGCTCATTCTATTTTGACTCGAGAGGGAATATTAGCTACTGAAAACTAGTCAAGAAATGTATTTAGTTCATTAAAAAGGGATCACCATATATTTTTTGTTTTTTATAAGTTAACCTTTATTTTAGTGGCCAGGGTTGGCATCTGTCCAAATCCATCCCAGCTCACTGGTCCTGCTCTCTCCGCATCCCCTGCAGCTCTCCCAGTCCCAGAACCCTGTCAGTGCCCCTCAGCCAGCCGCACTCATCCAAAGTAGGGAAACAGAGGCAGGATGACAGCCTCTTGCTCCCTCTGTGCTGAATTCCCAAAAGAGTCCAGGAGAAATGTGATACTTGCCTGATACTGGAGTGTGAATCTCTTCAGTGGTCTCCGATTCAGGAGGATCCAGGAAGGGCAGATCTTCCTCTTGTTTAATGCTCAGTGAGAACACAGACGTTACAATCGGAAGGCCTGTGATGAGAAAACAGAAATGTCCTAGAAGGATTCACAGAGGACCTGCTAATATTACATTAGGAAAGGGATTTTAAGTCTCCAAAGGTTCAGTGTTAATGATTCATCTCCTGTGATCTGAAAATGTAAAGCTCTTTAAATCCAGAACATTTACTTACTAATGGGGGGATCCTTCATGTTTTCTTTTCCCTCCCACTCACAGTGCTGAGTAAAAAATGTCTCTTCTTCTTTTTTAATCTTGAATATTACATCAGGATTAACAATTGAATAACCTGTCAATAAAAGGAGCAACATTACATTTTTAATTCTAGTTTTAGAACACCCGGGGTTTCATCAGTTTCCTGTTCTGCTGGAACAGTGGGAGTGTGTGCATGTAGGTGCAACCTTGGATGTGTGTGTGCATGAGAAAACGTGGTGAGAAAAGATGGTTGCAGCTGACCACATGATTAAAATTAAACCTGGGAGGATTTGTGGTGCAGTCATTTCAATTCAAGACTCTCCAAAGTGGAGGCATTACAGGAGCCAACCTTCTCTGCAAGCATGAGCCCTCCTGGAGAGGAGGAGTCCTAACTTCTTATTAGACGCATCTGAGAAAGAAAACTCAAGTCCTAAAACTTAAAGATAACACTATCTAGAGCAGGGGTGGGCAAACTATTTTTTATGTTAGGCTACATTTGTGGCTCTCATCAGCAGCAGGAGCTCATCAGCAGGGTCCCCTTAAAACTATGTCAATCATACTCTCTCTCACATGTGCTCTCCCTCATTCACATAACTCTATCACTTTCTCTTATTCACTTTCTCTCACTCCATTTCCGTTTCTCCAATTTTTACTAACACCACTGAGGCCTCTATTGCTCTTTGGGCTATAGGCGGGGTGGAATCCCCCTGTGGTCCCTGGTCCCTCCCCTCTCGTTAGATGCTGGTGAAATGGGCTTGGCCAGTTGCCTCAGGTCTCCTATTCTCTTCAGCTGTAGCATTATGCACCACCACTATTCTCCACCATCTGCCAAAGCAGCCCAACATAATTAGTGATGGCCCGACATGGTTTGCCTATCCTTCACCTAACGGCTAGTGAGAGGGGAAAAAAATAATATTTGACGTGAGACATCTGGTTATCACATGGAGGGATTACACCTGGAGAGATTACATGTTGCAAAGGAGAGAGGAGAATGAGCTCACTCAGTACATCTTAACACACAAGCGTTTTGCATAAACTGTTTTACTCAAAGTGACTAACTAGACAAATGACAACATCATACGATGTTTATGCTCAAACAGTGTAATCTGCAGCCTCTCACCGCGCAATGGGTCACAGGCTGTAGTCAGCTCATAGAGCTTAATTTTTTGTAATCATTTACTGTCATTTGTCCACCCACTACCTTTATTTAAACCATTTCATTAACTATCTAAAGAATTTTTTATTAGTGATTTTTAATTAGAACAGAACGTTCTTCTAAATGTCAAATCCAAAAATAGAATACTTAGCCGTCAGTATTTTTCAGACCAGCCACTCCGGGCTTTGCTGTTTAAATTTTAACCAACCCAACATGAATCACGTTTCAACTGAAGTATCAGTCTTCTTCAGGGGAGATATAAATTGTCAATTCAGGCCAATATATTCTGTGTACCCTAAAAGTTAAAAAGTAAACACAAGTTTTAAAAATATACTCAAAGCAGACCTCACAGCCATATCCTCAAATAAAAACTAAATGCACCCTATTATCCTAGTAGTAAAGAATACAAAGCTGAATATTCCACTTACCCGGACCAAGTTTAAAAGTCTCTTTATTGGGATACAAAAAATGGCGCGTCAGCGTCTCAGATGTTCTTTGCTGACGCCCTCACTCTATATTTAAGCACATCCCACTTATACTAACCACCGGAAATCCGGACCGTGTAGTCCAACACAACTGAATTCCAATTCCCACAGTCCTACTCTCTAAAAGCGCCAAAGCTTTTAAAACACTGACCAGTCGATGTCTTTGTTCAATCCAAGGGGATCCACCGTGTTAAAGAAATAAATCCATTTTTGTTCTCTTTGAAGTAAATAACCGTCAAAGTCACCTCCACGGTTCTTAGGAAGAGGTTTTTCTATCACGGCAAATCGTAAATCCTCAAATGTATGAGTGTTAGCAAGGCAGTGTTGTACTACCGGCGCTTCAATCTTGCCGCGTGTGATAGCACTCCTGTGCTCAATCATGCGAACCTTCAAACAACGTTTTGTTTTGCCAATGTATAGGCGGGGGCATGGACACCATAACCCGTAAATAACGCCTCTGGACTCACAATTAGTAAATGATCGTAACTGAAATTTACCATTGGCAAAGAATGGTAAAACTTTACCAGCATAGGATTGAGCACAAACAGTGCAACTCCCACAAGGGAAATGTCCTTTAATCACACTGTCTTTTAACTGTCCATCCATCTTTTCATCAGTGAAGTCCGAGTGGACAATCATGTCTCTCAAATTCTGTCCACGCTTAAAAGCAAATCTGGGCAGCTCATTCAATTCCTCATGCAAATGTAGAATGTGCCAAAATTTTTTTATAATATTCTGAACTTTATATATTTGTGGCGAGTACGGCAAAACACAGACCACCCTATTGGTCACTGGCTGAACATTTTTAGGTAGGAACAGTAAATCTCTATTTATCCAACGTGCTCGTTTGTAAGCCTTCCTAACAATCTGAGGCGGGTAGCCTCTTTGTTGAAAATTCTGGCTCATCACTTGAGCTTTTAATTTATATTCTCTCACATCTGAGCAAAGCCTTCGCAGTCTCAAGAACTGACCATAAGGCAGATTATTGCGCAGGTGGTGGGGATGACAGCTGTCATATCGCAGCAGCGTATTTCTATCGGTGGGTTTCCGATAGATAGAAAATTCAAATCCCCACGAACATAACGTGATTGAAATATCCAAATATGCAACTCGATTCTTGCTGAAGTTGTACGTAAATTTCAAGTTGTCATCACACCTTTCTAACCATTCCATAAATACTGCAAATTCGTTGTCCTCACCCTCCCACACTACCAGGATATCGTCGATATATCGCCTCCAAAGCTTTATGTGATCTTTGAAGGGATTCTCTTTCAAAAATTTATCTTCAAAGTTCCCCATATACAAATTCGCCACATCTGGCGCCATGGTGGCTCCCATCGCAACTCCTTTTTTTTGGAGAAAAAACTCGTTATTAAACATAAAAAAGTTTTGTTCCAAGGCTATTCGTGCCAAAGCTACTATAAATGTAACTGGTATACGAGATGACACTCCATTCAACTTTTGCGCTATAATCTGAATAGCCTCTGACTGCGGAATATTCGTATATAACGAAACCACATTGATGGTAGCTAGCGCCAGGCGATTGTTGGGGAATATCTGCGCAGTTAAAGACTCAAGCTGAAACATCAAGTCGGACGAATCCCTGACATATGATGGAAGTGTCTTAACCATTGGTGCTAAATACTTATCGACGAAAACCGATAGTGGCTCGAGCAACGAACCCCTGGTGGACACAATAGGTCTACCAGGGGGGTTCAGCAGTGTCTTGTGGATTTTCGGCAATGTATACAACACCGGTATTTTAGGAAAATCAACAATCAAGAATCTTTTTTCTCGTGAAGTAATCCAAAATCTAGAAAAAGCATTTGAGGATTTACGATTTGCCGTGATAGAAAACCTCTTCCTAAGAACCGTGGAGGTGACTTTGACGGTTATTTACTTCAAAGAGAACAAAAATGGATTTATTTCTTTAACACGGTGGATCCCCTTGGATTGAACAAAGACATCGACTGGTCAGTGTTTTAAAAGCTTTGGCGCTTTTAGAGAGTAGGACTGTGGGAATTGGAGTTCAGTTGTGTTGGACTACACGGTCCGGATTTCCGGTGGTTAGTATAAGTGGGATGTGCTTAAATATAGAGTGAGGGCGTCAGCAAAGAACATCTGAGACGCTGACGCGCCATTTTTTGTATCCCAATAAAGAGACTTTTAAACTTGGTCCGGGTAAGTGGAATATTCAGCTTTGTATTCTTACTACTAGGATAATAGGGTGCATTTAGTTTTTATTTGAGGATATGGCTGTGAGGTCTGCTTTGAGTATATTTTTAAAACTTGTGTTTACTTTTTAACTTTTAGGGTACACAGAATATATTGGCCTGAATTGACAATTTATATCTCCCCTGAAGAAGACTGATACTTCAGTTGAAACGTGATTCATGTTGGGTTGGTTAAAATTTAAACAGCAAAGCCCGGAGTGGCTGGTCTGAAAAATACTGACGGCTAAGTATTCTATTTTTGGATTTGACATTTAGAAGAACGTTCTGTTCTAATTAAAAATCACTAATAAAAAATTCTTTAGATAGTTAATGAAATGGTTTAAATAAAGGTAGTGGGTGGACAAATGACGGTAAATGATTACAAAAAATTAAGCTCTATGAGCTGACTACAGCCTGTGACCCATTGCGCGGTGAGAGGCTGCAGATTACACTGTTTGAGCATAAACATCATATGATATTGTCATTTGTCTAGTTAGTCACTTTGAGTAAAACAGTTTATGCAAAACGCTTGTGTGTTAAGATGTACTGAGTGAGCTCATTCTCCTCTCTCCTTTGTTACGTGTTAGATTAAGGAGAGGTAGCTGCTTCATTAATTTGAGATAACATGTTGTACATGTTATGTCCGTCGGTTCCCGACGCCCTCTATCCGCCCTCCTTACCTCTTTGGCGACTCCCTCTTCACCCGCGAGAAGATTGGCTGCCGCAGCGTTTCTCTGCCGAGGTCCTCCGGCATCCCCAGACCAGCTCCACGCTGCTGACCGCCATGTGTCCTGGAGGCCTAGGGGCGCGCGCCGCGGAGCGGCCCCAACTTAAGTATTGGCGATGGCGCGAACCTCGGCGGCGTCCCCCCGAAGATGACATCACCCGCGACGGATATTTAAGGTCTTAGAATTTGCTAACACATCGAGTTAGCAAGGATTGGATTCGTTCTATCTACGCTACTCTGCCTCCTCGGACTACCAGGGGTACCCGCTCCTCGGGGGCCTCGCTCTCTCTCTTACTTTGTAGATTGCAGTCTGGAACTGGTACTCGCTCCTCAAGGGCCCTTGTTCCCGGACTTCTTCGAATTCACTTCTGCCTGGAAGTCAGCACTGCCTACTACATCTGTGAGTTACCATCGCTTGCTCAGAGCTTTCCCTGGAACCAGGTACTCGCTCCTCAAGGGCCTATACATTCCAGCTCCTGGGCTTCTATGGGACATTGTGTGAGTCTTACCATCTGGTTCGGTACAAGAACTCTGCTTACCCTGCCTACTCACTATATTTCAGTTTCTCTACAGCTCAGCCTCCAGGGATCGCTGTTCCAGCTTCTGAGGGACTGCAGCCCAGCCGGGCATTCCAGCTCACTACTGCCACCTCTGGTGGTTCAGTATACTGTCTAATAAAAGAACTAGTGTGTGTCTGTCTCCATACTCTGAGCCTGACCGGTGGTCCCTCTCGGGGTCTCCCCCGGGGGTGTGGTCATCTGCCACTGGTCCAAGGATCCATCCACAACTCTTCTAAATACTACAGACTGCTAACTCCTATCTGATTGCTCCTCCCATCAGATAGCGGTTTTAGAACAGTACAGTATAGGTATCTAGTGCAGAGCTAATATATTAGACCCTTATTCGAGCAGTTGTGGTTCTCAGAAGGGAATCAGAGGGGTTAAGTCTCCCTTCTGTTCCCCTATGCCAGCTTTTGGTATACAGAAAATGTATCTATGGGTGGTACATAATGGAAAAGGTATATTTACCTCGTGACATGAGGATGCTATGAATCTCCTTGATGACCTTCTTGTACAGCTCCTTCTGCCATTCTCCCAGAATGTCCCACTCCACTTCCAAGAAATAAGCAGCAACGTCACTGAATGTGACTGATGCCTGGAACAGCAAACAGACACCCTCAGCCCCTCTCCCTCCAGCTTCATTATATTGTGTGTGTAATAAACTGTATTACATATCCTCTGTCAATGAGATCAGAATTCCAGTACATTATAACATGAGAGCTCTGTTTTCTTAAATCTCCAGGATTTTGTGTAAACTGCCTGGTCTCTAAGAGAAACAGTGAAAATCTAGCCTAGTAGTCAGAGCAATAGGCCCTCAACCAGGGAAGCCAAGGTTCAAGGATAACTAAAGGCAAATTACCTCTCCTGCTGGCAAAAATAAATGTGGTGAATAACCTTTGTGTGTGTAGTAGTGGCTTGGGCAGTGAGATGTTGGCTCTCTGAGGGCCGTGAGTTTGAATCTAGCTTGCGGAGGTGGGTACTAGTCAAGCTTTTGAAAGACTAAAGAGGTTAGAAGAAGAGATGGCTGAGGGGGGATATGATAGAGCAGCGCTTCCCAAACCTGTCCTTGGGACCCCACAGCCAGTCGGGTTTTCAGGATATCCACAATGAATATACATGAGATAAATGTGGATATACTGGGTCTCCATGGTATGCAAATGTATCTCATGCATATTCATTGTGGATATCCTGAAAACCAGACTGGCTTTGGGGTCTCCAGGACAGGTTTGGGAAGTCCTGTGATAGAGGTCTTTAAAATCATGAGAGGTCTAGAACAGGTAAATGTGAATCGGTTATTGACTATTTCGGATAACAGAATGACTAGGGGGCGCTCCATGAAGTTAGCAAGTAGCACATTTAAAACTAATCAGTGGGAGACCACGTGATGCTGTGATCGGAGTAAGACACTCTCGCTCCAGCTCCCGTCTCCCTTCTCGGCCACAACACCAGCGCTAAAAATAGCAAATCACATTTTTAAAACGAGCCACGGTCTCCCCACACGATCGGGCACCTGCTGACACCCGGGGGAGGTTTCTCAGAGCGCAAATGGGAACGCGCTCAAACAAGAAAGAAAAGGAGAGAGAATGGGGCAGGCCCATGGAAGCACTGCAGGAGGAGGCGACCAGCCCTGCTGAAGCTTCTCCCAGCGCGGCGATTGCTGAAATAAAAACGACAGTGCAAGAGGCCCTCAGACCCGATTTCCAAGCAATCTCAGCCCAACTGACTGAACTTACCACCTCCTTTTCGAGCTTTGAAACCCGGGTAGCTGATCTGGAGCAGAGGGTGTCTGAGATCCAAGATGGCCACCGTGATGCAGTAACAGAAATGGCACAACTTAAAGGAATACCAACCAGACATGCAGAAAAACTAGAGGACTTGGAGAATAGGTCACGGAGGTCTAATCTGAGATTTGTAGGTCTGCCAGAGTCCCTGCCGGAAGGGGAGCTTGCTGCCTTCCTGGAAAAGTGGCTTACACGCAAATTGGCTCTCCCTGATACGCAAGGTCCCCTGCATATAGAAAGAGCACACAGATTAGACCCAAAGGGACAGATGCGGCCAGGCCACATGTAGTGATTGCGAAGATCTTGAACTACACACACACAAGAGTTCCATCCTGCACGCATTGAGAACCGGCAACACCCTCACTTATGAGAATCAAAAAATACTCATCTTTCAAGATTTCTCTGCGGTCATCTCCACGCAACGACGAGCTATGGCCCCTTACTGCACTAAGCTATTCGCCATGGGACTCAGAGTAACGCTGGTGTTCCCGGCCCATCTAAGATTATTGACCTCTGAAGGCCCTAAGTGACTCAATACGCCTGAGGAAGCCCAGGAATTCATCTTGGACCGGGAGAGCTTGAGCACCAACCCATGAAGGGAGACACAAACCTGACGCCCCCAAAAATGCAATTGACGCACCTGCTACTAGGGAAAGACTGTTATACATACAGCTGGAGGAAGCAGGTGGCGCCTCCATTACGCCTGACAAATGAAAGGTGGCAACAAGCTAATTCTGCCAAACATAGGGCAAAAGAACCAAGACATGGACATGGAGCAGCAAGAACTCCCTTACTGGAATTTTTTTGTGTGTCAGAGACATGGCTCAGAATGGCGGAAAATGGCACCAGCGTAATTAGTTGATTATGTTATTTGGGTTTACTAGCAAGGTATGATTATAAGGTTCTTATCCTTTCTACTGTTTATAGCCGATGAGACATCTGTTTAGAAATGTTGTGATTACATCAAGTTGTTTGAACGTGAGCTGGAAGGAAAGCTAGGGCTGGTGGGGGGGAATGGAATCCACAGCAGTGATCTCATCGGCCGATAGGGGCGAGTTAAGATCATAAGGTTACTTTTCGAGGGAATGATAGGGTGTTGAAGTGGGAGGGGTTGGGGGGAAGGATTGGGGGGTGGGTGGGGGAACAGGGGGAAACTAATGTGAATCAGTTATATCACTGTGTTCCAAGGTTTGCGTACCAAAGGTTCCAGATCCGGACCCTGACTTGGTCTACATTTGGGTGGATGGGAGTCTTAGCTGGGAGGACTCCTGTCTTCTTGGGCATATCTCATTTCACACTGACTCCTCAGGTCCAGAGATTAGATGACCTCTAGAGACTTCCGGGTAATATCCTAGAACGTGTGCGGCATACACTCTCCCATTAAAAGATACAAAATTTTGATGACCCTACAAAAAAAATCTGCCGATATTGCCTTTTTGCAGGAAACCCACCTGAGCGACTTGGAACACAGGAAACTTTGCATGCGGTGGACGGAGGCGGTGCACTATGCCTTATCCTCCTCGAGATCAGCGGGAGTCGCCATACTGGTTAAAAAGCAAACTCCACTCACAGTGCAAAAAGAGATTAAAGATCCGGAGGGCAGGTATATTATCTTGGTTACTGCACTGCAGCAAGATATCACTGTTTATTGTAATGTTTATGCTCCCAACAATCCAAAGCTTCAGTTCTTCCGAGATATCCATAACCACCTGGTCCCATATGTGGACCACACAATCCTAATAGGAGGGGATTTTAATACCACTCGGGACGCCCAGCTGGATAGAAACCCTGCGCGCGAGCACACCTCTACTCAGGGCAATGGGATTTTGTTTCTTGAGTGTTCCCTTCAATTGGTAGATACATTGCGCACACTACACCCCACCGAGCAGGACTTCACACGTATTTCAGGAGCCCATGGGTCCAACTCCAGATTGGAATACTTCCTGTTGAGCACACATGCCTTCGCTAACTTACAAGATACGGGCATCAGTGATATAATCTTATCAGATCACACCCCAATTTGGGTCACCCTGGGGGGATGCGTGGTCGGCACATCAGGCTTCCACTGGCGTTATCCTTATTATCTAGCGGATGATACTCAATTCCAAGAATACCTGCGCGATAAATGGAAGGAGTTTCTGCAATTTAATAAGGAACATGTAGAGGACCCTATACTCTGTTGGTACACCGCAAAGGCAGTTCTTTGAAGAGATATCATTTCCTATACCTCTAGAAAGCGGAAAATGCTAGACAAGCAGCTCCTAACGTTGAGTGCCCAGCTCCACCAAGCCAAACGCGCCCTCATGTCAGCTCATTTTCGGGCTAATAGGGAAAGGTATCTAACTCTACAAAATGCTACTAACTCCTTAATCCATCAAAGAGCTAAAAAGAGTCTATTCTACTACCAATTCAAATGGTTTCTGTATAGTAATAAAACTGGGAAGCTTATGTCAAATTTAATAAGGGTGCATCGCGATTCAAGACACATTGCCTCTCTGCGTACCCATACCGGTCACGTGGCCTCTGACACACCTACCATTTTACAAACCTTTCAGGAATTTTACTCACAACTTTATAGAGCAGAACCTGGTGACTCAGAGGCCATGCACAAGTTCTACACTAAAGTGGAAATGCCGAGTATCACACGAGCAACAATGGAGGTTAAACAAACCTATAACAGTCGATGAAGTTAGAGAGGCTATCACAGACACCAAAAGGTTCAAAGCCCCAGGTCCCGATGGCTTCATATCAGAATTTTATCGTACCCTAAAAGACTCTGTTACACCCCTTTTCACTAACACTTTCAATGAGTTGATTACCCAAGGTTCATATCCCCCCCATACTAATTCTGCCAACATTGTGCTCCTTCCTAAGCCAGGCAAGGATCAGTTGAGCGCCTCTTCATACTGCCCCATCTCATTGCTAAACCAAGATCAAAAGCTCTTAGCCAAGGTGTTAGCGGAGCGCCTGGCGGTCCTACTTCCTACACTGTGGTGCCAGGTCAGGTGGGGTTTGTTCGAAAATGGTATGGCCTCACAAATATTAGGAAAACCCTAGCGGCCATGGATCTCTGTACACAAGTAGGGGAAACATATCTAGTGGTGAGTTTTGATGCCGAGAAGGCATTCGATAGAGTGGAATGGGATTACTTGTTTCATACCCTTAACTCTATAGGAATTGATGGGTTTTTCAATGATGTGATACGTATGCTATACAATGGCCCCACCGCTACCATAGTCGCAAATGGATTGCAATTGGCTGCATTTGAGGTGGGAAGAGGCATGAGACAGGGATGTCCTCTATTGCCCCTGATCTTTTTGTTACAATTAGAACCCCTCTTGCGGGCCATATAACGGACCCGTGAGATACGGGGGGTCCACTTCCAAACTGAAACCTTCAAATATGCGGCCTTTGCAGATGATATCCTAGTCTCCTTAACGCAACCCAGGTCCACCTTGCCTTCCTTATTGTGCCTTTTCCAAGAGTTTGGGTCCTTTTCCGGTTTAAAGCTTAAAGTGGATAAATCAGAAGCATTAGCTTATCCAGCAATCTTCCAAGAACAATGGGAGGGCCAGATTCCCCTTGCTTGGGCCAAAGAGACCCTAAAATACCTGGCAGTGCACATTTCTACGCAGCTCACCCACCTGTACTCCCTAAATATAACCCCACTTCTCACACGAGCTCCAGAACTGCTTAAACATTGGCACTCGCTCCCTCTTTCCTTAGGGGAATGAATTAACTTGTTTAAAATGACTATTCTGCCCAAGTGGCTATATATTCTTCAAAAACCTCCTCTAACACTCAAACGCAAAAACTTGGCTCTCTTGGAAAGGGTGTTACGTTTCTTTATTTGGCAAGGGAAATGGGCAAGGATTCCACTTCTCTGTCTGAGGGAGCCCTGGAGAAAGGGGAAGATGGGGATCCTGGATTTGGGGGTGTATAACTTGGCCTGTAATATTAGAATAATCCGTGACTGGATTTTGGGACAGTGCCAGTTTGTGGATATCTCAGCAGAACGCACTTTGCTCCACCCCTTAGACCCTCGCTATGCTGTACAAGCTTCCCGAAAGTCCAGTTGCCCCCCATGCTACAGGTATTGCTCTCTCCTATTCGGCACACATGGATGGTGTTCACAAAAAGTTGGGGCTTATAGCGACGAGTGCCTATTTGTTGCCGATAATGGGGAATCCAGATTTCCAACCGGGCTCCCTGTGGCTTGGATGGTGAGGTGTTTGTGCGTGGTGTGGAGTATCACATGCTGTGAGTTTGAATCCAGCTTTGGGAAACAGAGCGGGAAGTTGAAAGTGGGTACTAGTCAGACTTTTCATGAAGTTAGCATGTAGCACATTTAAAACTAATTGGAGAAAGTTCTTTTTCACTCAACGCACAATTAAACTCTGGAATTTGTTGCCAGAGGATGTGGTTAGTGCAGTTAGTGTAGCTGTGTTTAAACAAGGATTGGATAAGTTCTTGGAGGAGAAGTCCATTTCCTGCTATTAATTAAGTTGACTTAGAAAATAGCCACTACTATTACTAGCAATGGTAACATGGAATAGACTTAGGTTTTGGGTACTTGCCAGGTTCTTATGGCCTGAATTGGCCACTGTTGGAAACAGGATGCTGGGCTTGATGGACCCTTGGTCTGACCCAGTATGGCATGTTCTTATGTTCTTAATCTGCTGGCCTGCGGGCCTGGGTCAGCCGGGGGATTACACATGTTTTGGATGGAGATGGCACAGTGATGCCTCTAAGGGAACTGATAGATTATTATGAGTTAACTGGGGTTCATGAGTTCTCCTATTTGCAAATTAAACATTATATTGCTTCACTCCCAATGGCCTCAGTACAGCCGGCAAATTTTAAGATGTTAGAGACCTCTTTACAGTTATCCACGGACCGTCCACCCTCCATGTCCTACTATTACAAATATATCAGATACCGAAACTGCGTGGACCCAAGCCTAATACTGGCTGATCGATGGAATGCTGAAGGACAGGTCCAGGTTACTGAAATTTTAATTCGTTCTTGTTTCCAAAAAACACTCCAGGTGACTCCCAACATGTATTTTCATGAAATGCAGTTTAGGTTTTTGTGGCGGGCGTATATCTCCACTAAGGTAGCGTATCAGTCCCATCTCATATCCTCGCCCACTTGTGGGTAATGTGATAAGGCAGAGGGAACGCTTATCCACCTGTTTTGGAGATGCATGCACATTAGACGATACGGGGGGCACATTATTCAATACCTGGCAGACTTGTTAGGCATAGCAGTAACTCCGTCACCTCTTCTGATACTGTTTGATTGGATCCCGTCGTCCCTCATACGAGGAAGGGGCTCTCGTTTGTTCTTTCGCAAAGCCTGCTACGTGGGCAAAAAAACTAATCCTGCTGCACTGGAAAAACCTGACGCCACCATCCTTTTTGGAATGGTGCAACCACCTACAGTGGCTCTTGGGGATGGAAAGTAGAATTTCTTGGACCTCGCCGAGACATCGGGGCAACTTCCTGCAAACCTGTCGGATATACCTTCAGTCTCTGTCGCACCACTCCAGAAGCCTGGTCCTAAATGGCTGAGGAGGGGTCTGGACATAATTGGTAAAACAGTGCACTAATCCTTGAACACAGGGAAGGGGGGAGAGGGGGGAGTCGAGGGGAGCAACGACTTTGCTAGGGTCAGGGGGAGGAAAGGCAGTGAGGAAGGGGGAAGGGATTAGCTCCAGGATGGGGTAATGGGGAAGCACAGTTGATTGTATTAACGAAAACACCCCACTTGCCATGTTTGTTATGTTGGACAGTGGGATCACGCAAGAGTCACGGTGCTCCCGCTGTACCCTTTGTTGTTTGTCTGTTTGTTTTTTGCAACGCAATAAAAATTGTTTAAACTAAAACTAATCAGAGAAAATTATTTTTCACTCAACCCTCAATTAAACTCTGGAATTTGTTGCCAGGGGGGTGTGGTTAGTGCAGTTAGTGTAGCTGGGTTTAAAAAAGGTTTGGATAAGTTCTTGGAGGAGAAGTCCATTACCTGCTATTAATCAAGTTGACTTAGAAAATAGCCACTGCTATTACTAGCAACAGTAACATGGAATAGACTTAGTTTTTGGGTACTTGCCAGGTTCTTATGGCCTGGATTGGCCACTGTTGGAAACAGGATGCTGGGCTTGATGGACCCTTGGTCTGACCCAGTATGGCATGTTCTCATGTTCTTATGATCAGTACATGGGGACCAGAGGACAAGTCTGTGTTGGTTGGATGAAGAAGAAGGTAGCAGCAGCAGGAGCTGAACAGATGAAGATAGAGGCTCTCGGGTTGATGTCTGAAGGCAGGAAAGAGGAGAATTCTGGAGTCAGGTGTGAGGAGAGACAGTGGGGTAGACTTTCAAAGGGGTACGCGCGTAACCCCTGAAAAGCTACCCAAACCCCCCTGTGTGCGCCGAGCCTATCTTGCATAGGCTCGGCGGCGTGCGCAAGCCCCGGGACGCGCGTAAGTCCCAGGGCTTTCCTGGGGGGGGGGGGGGGGCGTGTCGCGGCCGGCGCGTCATCGGGGGCGTTCCGGGGGCGTGGCCGCGGCCTCTGGACCATAGCGCGCCAGCAACCGGCCCAGCGTGCGCAAATTACGCCTGCCTTGGGCAGGCGTAACTTTCGCGATAAAGGTGGGGGGTAATTAGTTAGGGCTGGGGGGCGGGTTAGTTAGGGGAAGGGAGGGGAAGGTGCGGGGGGTGGAGGGAACGGAGGCAGGCTGCGCGGCTCGGCACGCAGCCTGCCCCAGCGCCGACCCCAGATTTTAAAAGTTAAGCGCGGCTACGCACGTATCTATTAAAACCCGGTGTACTTTTGTCTGCACCTGGTGCGCGAACAAAGGTTCGCGCGGGCGTACTTTTATAAAATCTATCCCAGTGTGTGGAAGTGTGAGAGAAAGCCTGGGAGAGAGCTTGTAGATATTTGTGAGTGCATGGGTGTACACGTGTGAAAATATGTGCATGTTTGTGTGTGTAAGATACGCGCGTACCCCCTGAAAACCTGCTCCAGGTTCCCCCTGCACGCGCCAAGCCTATGTTGAAGTCCCGGGGCTTTCCTGGGGGGGGCGTATCGGGGGGCATGTCGTGGCGGCGCATCATCCGGGGGCGGGGCCGCGGGCGTGGTTCCGGCCCAGGACGTGGCTGCGGCCTCCGGACCAGCCCCCGGACCGGAACATGGCACGCCGGCAGCTGGCCCGGCGCACGCAAGTTACACCTGCCTCAGGCAGGCGTAACTTTTGCAATAAAGGTGGGGGGGTTAGATAGGGCTGGGGGGGTGGGTTAGGTAGGGGAAGAGAGGGGAAGGTGCGGGGGGTGGAAGGCTGTGCAAAATCGGCGCGCGCAGGCTGCCGATTTTGCACAGCCTTGCGCGCGCCGACCCCGGATTTTAAAGGATCCGCACGGCTACGTGCGTATCTATTAAAATCCGGCGTACTCTTGTTTGCGCCTGGTGCGCGAACAAAAGTACGCGCGGGTGTACTTTTTTAAAATCTACTCCATAGTGTGCATGGATTTCAGTAAGGCTTTTCACACAGCTCCTCTTCGGCCCCTTACAAATAAACTGAGTACCCTTGATATGGCCCTAAAGTGACTGACTAGCTTAGAAAATGGTTAAGGGGAAGTGACAAAGAATAATGGTAAATGGAGTTCACTCCAATGAGAGGAGCATTATTAGCTGTGTGCCGCAGGGATCGGTCCTTGGACTGGTTTTTTAAAAAAATATTTTCGTGCATGACATTGTGGAAGGATTGTAGAGAAAGGTTTATTTATTTGTAGATGGTAACAAAATCTGCAACAGGGTAGATAGCCAGCAAGGTGTGGAAAACATGAATAGAGATCTAGTGAAGCTTGAGGCAGAATCTAGAGTCTAGCAGCTACAATTTAATGCTAAAAATTGCAGAGACATAAATTTGGGTTGCAAAAACTCAAGGGAGAGGGTACGTATAGAGCAGGGCTTCTCAAACCTATCCTGGGGACCACACAGCCAGTGGGTTTTCAGGCTATCCAGAATGAAGATGCACACACGCTCTAAAAAAAACACACATGCGCTCTCAAACACACACATGCGCCCTCTCTCTCACCCACATACATACATGCTCCCTCTCTGATATACACACACATACACGCTTCCTCTCATAGATACATGCTCTTCAAACACATAGTTCTTCTCTCATACACACATGCATTCATACACATATACATGCTCCCTCTCTCACACATACATGCTCCCTTTCTCATACTCCCTCTCATACACATGCTCTCTCACACACATATGCTTTCTCTCTCTTACACATTCTGTCTCTCATTCACATGCTCCCTCACACACACATGCTCTCACCACACTCCCTCCCTCACATAAACTCTTCCTTTCTGTCAATCACACATGCTCACACATACACACACAAGTTCCCTATCTCTCAAAAACATATGCTCTCTCACATACAGGCTCCCTCTCTCATATACACATTCTCATGCTCTCACGCAAACACACATGCTCTCTCTCTCTCATTCTCACACACAAGCTCCCATTCTCTCATTCACACAGGCTCTCTCTTATTCACACCCCCTCTCACTCGGTCTCCTCCTCACTCAGCTTGCCAGTGGCCCCCAGCCTGCTTCACTGTTCTGCCGCCAGCAAGATGGGGTGCACCAGTGGCCCAGTAGCCTGCTTCGTTCTTCTACCCCCACCGGTCTTTTGGGCTTCCTTCGCTCTTCCGTCACCGCAGAATGGGGCTCGGCGGTGGCCTATCAGGCTTCTTCTTGGCGCAGGTTTTTCCATCTTCTCCCACAGCTCGCGGACCCCCTATTATGGTCTGGCAGACCACAGGTTGGGAACCATTGATCCATGAACCACAGGTTGGGAACCACTGATCTAAAGCAATATTTCTTCACAGAGAAGGCAGTCAGTATCTGTCTTGTTATATGAGTTTTATATTTTTGCTTTATAGTAAGGTGAATTGAACATAATCTGTAATTTTATGTATGTTTTTATACAATGGTTTGAATGATTTTTAATGATACATAAATGCTATTAAATAAATAAATAAAAGACAGTATCTGAATTCAAGAAAGCATGAGACAAACACAGATGATTTCTAAACGAGTGGTGGGGATTGTAAACCTGAACAATTAGTGTGAATGGGTAGATTAGATATGCCATATGGTCTTTCTCCGTCATCCATGTTTGCACACTTGTGTGTGCATGTATGTGAGTGACACTGTATGCATGTGAGAAAGTCTGCATGCACCCTTCTACCCTGCTAATAATCTCTGCTGATCTCAAGTTGACCAGAACTCACAATCTTCCCAGGGATGTAAAGATCTTTACACTGTTTTGTGAGAAGGTTGGAAAATCTCCACAACTTTAAAGTTTTCCTTTAAGTGCTGGTGTCCTGTACACAAGAGGGCAAAGAAGAATGTCTTACCTGATCAGAAACCAGGGCAGACATTTCCCTCCGAATTCTGCAACTGCAGGGATGGATTCAGGCTGTTCCTGATCAGCTGGTGAGAAAAACAAATAGTAGAGGAGGAGGTGGGGCTAATTCCCGAGGGTCTCAGATAAAGTCCCGTCGACAGATCTCGGCTGAGCCTTGCAGGAATTTCCAGTTGTGGGGAGGCAAACATGTTCTGTTTTTATTCTGAGTCTTTCCTGCTCTTTGCAGCCCGCAGTCAGATAGGAGAAAAATAGAAAGCTGACGTCCCGTCTTGACGACATGCTGCTTCCCCCAGTGCATGCTGGGGATATCCTTTCTCCTTAAGGTGGATGTGCATTGTACATTGTGCAAAGATAGAGTTAGAGCAATACAGGCATGGCAGCAAGAAACCCATTCTGCTATTCATACAGTATGCATAACCAGGATTAAAGGATGTGAAATCACAATGCATCCATAAATAAAACAACAAGATTTTTTCTTTTATACCGACATTTGATCTCAATTGAGATATCACACTGGGTACTGTAGGTATTTCTCTATCCCCAGAGGGCTTACAATCTAAGTTTTTGTACCTGAGGCAATGGAGGGTAAAGTGACTTGCCCAAGGTCACAAGGGGCGACAGCAGGACTTGAACCCTGGTCTGTAGTCCACTGCTCTAACCACTAGGCTGTTCCTCCTCCCACGATACAGCATTAGAATGGATTTTATTTTGCATTTATTGGAAAATGCTTTGATTTTATTGGGAAAGGCGGTTTAATAAGATAAATAAACTAAACTTAGAAATGGTCCCATGCTGGATCAGACCAAGGTCCATCAAGCTCAGCATCCTGACCTTGCCAATTCCATTCAGGGTCACAAGTATCCAGCAGCTCCCAAAATGCAGATCTATTTCTTATTAGTTACCATCCCTGGGAACTTTTGAGCAGCCAATCCGGTTTTGAGGATATCCACAATAAATATGCATGAAATAAAATCTGCATTCTCTGGAGGCAGTGCATGCTGATTTATGGTGTCTTTATATGTTTTTGTTTTGGGCCCCTACCAGTGTTCTTTGATTTTGGATTTGTATCTAAATGGTAGTCTGTATGTTTTGTGAATTATTGAAGAGTTATATTAAATTGTGGTTTTGATATGTTATAATTATTTAATAGCATTTGTAATAATGTGTTTATCAATTTTTGTTTAATTATGTATGGCTTATTTGCTAGTTATTTAAGATGTATAGTTGTACGTTAAACCAAGGGTTTTTTTTAATTACCAAGTTTTATTAGACTAAAGGAATATATATACATTTCTACAAGATATCAAACAGGATACTGAACTACTCAGGATATTAATCCCCACAAAATACCACATATAAAAAAGAAAGAACCTCTTGCATTCTCTCCACTTTTTCTCTTCCCACTGTATCCCAAGTCTCACTCATGTGAAGAAATGCATCTGGGCTGGGGAGCATTGCCAGTCTTAAAGGGGAGGTATCCATTGCATCCAGACTACTGCTACCATCTCCTCTATTCCACTTCCACTCTTCTGCTGGGTTCATTCCCTCCTGGGGGAGCAAATTCCACCTCTCAATCCACTGCTGGGGTCCATGCTCTCTCTACAGGACCTGGTGCCTCCTGATCTGCTGCTGAGGTCGGCGTGTCTTTCAGGGGTCATGCTTATATCCCGCATTGCCTCTTACCAACTCTATATGACCCAGTACAACAGGGTCCTCTTTAAACAAATACAGGACTTTGCTGAGTCCTTGCCTCAGCAGTCTCAAGAGCAATTACCTGCCCTGGCTCAAAAAGGATAGGAAGCGGGCAAGCATGAAATAAGATCAGCATATGACATTTTTGACACCTCTTCCAGGGTATCAGTAACAGCTATTTCTGCGAGGAGGTGGGCCTGGCTAAAGTCTTCGGACCTACAACCTGAGGTCCAGGACAGACTATCTGACTTGCCTTGCACTGGTGACAATCTTTTTGGTGAACAGATACAAGAAGTAGTGGCACAGCTCAAAGATCACCATGAGACTCTTCGCCAACTCTCCTTGTTGCCTTCTGAATATCGTGCTAAGCAAACATTCAGAAAGGATCCCAAAAAGTCTTTCTACCACCAAGGGAAATCTTATCCTCCACCGTCCAAAGGTCGCTCTACTAAGTCTTACCAGAAAGGCCAGTCCAGGCAACCTCGCAGGCAAAAAACACAAACAACCTCTCAGCCAGGTCCAGCCTCTGGTTTTTGACTCTTCCCTAGAGAGCAGCACTCAGCCTCCACTATTGCATGTACCAGTGGGAGGTTGATTGTGCCACTTCAGCAACATCTGGCACACAATCACCTCAGACCAGTGGGTGCTTACCATAGTCACTCAAGGTTATCACCTTAACTTTCTCTCCATCCCGCTGGATTCCCCACCTCGGCTGATGTGGGGAACATCCGATCACTCACCACTCATGGATCAGGAAGTCTCCCTCCTCCTCTGATCCAGAGCAATTGAACCAGTGTCCTACTCCCAATAGGCCACGGATTCTATTCTCGGTACTTTCTAATCCCAAAAACGTTAGGTGGCGTTTGCCCGATACTAGACTTTCGCACCTTAAACAAGTACCTACAAAGAGAAAAGTTGAAGATGGTAACCTTGGGTTCCCTCCTTCCCCTTCTGCAAAGGGAAGACTGGTTCTGCTCTCTAGACCTCCAGGACGCTTACACACACATTGCAACAACTCCGTCTCATCGCAAATTTCTGCGATTCCTGGTAGGCCCGTTCGGCCTGGCATTTGCACCATGAGTCTTCACCAAGTGCCTCGTAGTAGTAGCAGCATTCCTCAGAACTCAAGGTGTCCACGACTACCCTTACATCGACGACTGGTTGATCAGGGCTTCCACCCAGCAAGCTGCTCTTATGTCCCTACGTCTCAACTTGCATATCCTGATCTCCCTAGGGTTTCTCATCAATTACCCAAAGTCCAACTTAGTCCCATCACAAACCCTGTTGTTCATAGGAGCAGACTTGGACACCTTCAAAGCAAAAGCATTTCTTCCTTGAGAAAGAGCTCTCACTCTCACTTCTCTCGCCCATCAACTGCAGTCTTGAAAACGCTCAACTGCACGTCACTTCCTAGTGTTGCTAGGACACAGGGCATCCTCGGTAGGTCACTCCAATGGCTCGTCTTGCCATGAGAGTCATGCAGTGGACTCTAAGGTCACAGTGGATTCAGTCATCTCAACCAATGTCAGCCGCTGACCACATCACCAACCCACTTCACCTATCTCTGGCTTGGTGGAAGAATCAGTCCAATCTCCTCCAAGGCCTTCCTTTCCAGGCTCCAGATCCTCAAATAACCCTTACAACCGATGCCTCCAACATTGGCTGGGGAGCACATATTGCCAATTTACAAACTCAAGGCACTTGGTCTACAGAGGAAACCAAACACCAAATAAATTTCCTAGAGCTACGAGCAATCAGATATGCTCTCAGGGTGTGTTATAATTAGTGAGGTTTGGGTGGACCCTTGAACACTGTGGCAGTTGACCACGTCCACAGGGGAAGTCCCGTGAGGGGCCACAGGTCAGGCTCCGCTTAGGACACACAAACACAAAGATTGATCTTTTATTAGACAATGTGGTGAAGCCACCAGAGGTGGCAGTGGTGAGCAGCAGAAGTAGCCCGGCTGGGCTAGTATCCCTCAGGTGCTGGAACAGCGACTCCACTGGTAGCAGTGCTGTAGTGGAAAGAACTGAGAATGATGAGTACAGTGGAATATGCACAAGCCCCCAGTATGGAGAACCCCAGGATAGGGAGAGCAGGTCCTCGAGGAGCGAGTACCTGATCCCTGAGAGCTGAGAGGCTAGAAGGTAATGTACTCCCACAGCTGTTCCACATAGGAGATGGCACTAGGGCTGGAACGGAGACAGGCCCTGGAGGAGCGAGTACCAGGTTCCAGGGAAGAGCTCTGAGGTGAAGATGGTAGTACTCACTGGTGTTGAAGATAGCGAATCCTTCCAGGCAGAAGGGAAGGTAGGAGCAGGTAGCGAGTCAGGGAACATGGACCCTCGAGGAGTGAGTATTGGTTTCCTGATAGCAACCTGAAAAACAAGTGAGGCCCCAGAGGAGCAGGTACCCCGTTAGCGTTAAGAGTCCAATGGAAAATTGGAGAGGCAGAGTAGCTGGATACGGAGAGCGAATCCCATCCATAAGAATCCCCCTTCTAACTCAAAGGCTAGTAAACATCGTAGGCTTTAAATATCCGGGCAGCGTGACGTCATCATAGGGGGACGCCCCTGAGGTTCGTGCCAAGTAGGAAATAAGAGGGCTGCGCAGCATGCGCGCCCTAAGGTACCATCAGAGCATGGCGGGAAGCAGCGGTCAAGCTGGTCTGGGGACGCCGGAGAGGACGGCAGGCAGACGCCGCGGAGGCTAGGCGTCCATCCACAGTGAGAGGAGGTGCAAAGAAAGAAAGGTAGACGGAGTGAAGTTGTAGGGAAGGGACGGTTGCAACAGGGTGTTTCAGGATCGCCTTTCCAACCAGGTCATCCTGATTCAGACAGACAACCAGGTGGCCATGTGGTACATCAACAAACAAGGAGGAACGGGCTCCTACCTCCTGTGTCAGGAAGCTGCACAGATATGGGCGGAGGCCCTTTCCCACTCAATGTACCTCAAGGCCAACTACCTGCTGGGAGTGGACAATGTGTTGGCAGACAAGCTGAGTCGCACCTTTCAGCCACACAAGTGGTCCCTCAACCCCTCAGTAGCGGACTCAATATTCCAACGTTGGGGTTACCCTCTCATAGACCTCTTTGCATCACCTCAAAACCGCAAAGTGGAGAACTTTTGCTCTCTCACTCACAGTCAACACTCACTACCAAGAGATGCGTTCTCCCTCTCATGGGCAACCGGTCTCCTATATGCATTCCCTCCACTTCCACTTCTCACAAAGACTCTCGTGAAGTTACGTCAGGACAAGGGAAGCATGATCCTGATAGCCCCTCACTGGCCACGCCAGGTATGGTTTCCGATTCTTCAGGACCTCTCCATTCACAGGCACATACCCTTGGGGACGGACCCGCTTCTGGTCACTCAAAACGACGGGTGCCTACGCCACCCCAATCTTCAGGTGTTGTCCCTGACTGCCTGGATGCTGAAAGGTTAATTCTTCAACCACTCAAACCTTTTGGAGCCAGTTTCCCATATCCTGATTGCTTCATGGAAGCCTTCCATGAGAAAATCTTATTTTTACAAATGGAACAGGTTTAGTCATGGTGTTCCTCACTGTCCCTTGATCCTTTTACTTGTTCCACCACGAAGTTTCTAGACTATCTCTGGCACTTGTCAGAATCAGGTCTAAAATGTTCTTCCATCAGGATGCAAGTCAGTGCGGTAGCTGCCTTCCATAAAGGTGTTGGGGATGTTCCTATTTCAGCACAACCCCTTGTAACACGTTTTCTGAAGGGTTTGCTCCACCTCAAACCTCTACTGCGCCCTCCGGCCCCTTCTTGGGACCTCAACCTGGTTTTGGGTCAGCTCATGAAACCATCATTCGAGCCTCTCCAATCCTGTGATCTTCACTATCTCACATGGAAAGTGATTTTTCTTTTGGCGATCACATCCGCTCGCAGAGTTAGTGAATTACAGGCCCTAGTTACCTATCCGCCTTACACTAAACTTCTGCACGATCGGGTAGTACTTCACACTCAACCTAGGTTTTTGCCTAAGGTAGTATCGGAGTTTCACATTAATCAATCCATTATACTACCCACCTTCTTTCCCAGGCCCCATTCTACTCCAGGAGAACAGGCTCTGCATACCCTTGACTGTAAACGGGCTCTAGCATTCTATCTAGACCGTACAGCTGCCCACAGGAAAAGCACTCAATTGTTTGTTTCCTTTGCTCCCATCAAATTGGGTCAACCTGTGGGTAAGCAGACTCTCTCCTCCTGGTTAGCAGACTGCATATCCTTTTGCTATCAGCAAGGAGGCATTCCACTTCAAGACTGTGTTAAAGCACACTCTGTCAGGGCCATGACAACTTCAGTAGTACACATACGCTCGGTGCCACTTCCTGATATTTGTAGGGCTGCTACCTGGAGTTTTCCATACCTTTACAGTCCATTATTGTTTAGACAAGGCTGGAAAACAAGATTCCATCTTCGGCCAGTCTGTCTTGTGCAACCTATTTGCAACTTGATGTACCAACACCCTTCTGTCTACCTGTTAGGGTTCAGGATGCCCTCTACCAAATTCCACCCCAGTTGTGCCTGTTGCACGCTTTTGGGTACATTTGGTGCTTTTCTCGGACATCCTCAGCTTGGTACTCACCCATATGTGAGGACTACCATCCTGCTTGTCCTGTGAGAAAGCAGAGGTTGATTTCCTGTAACAGGTGCTCTCACAGGAGAGCAGGATGGTAGTCCTCACGAAACCTGCCCGCCACCCCGTGGTGTTGGGTTCGTTATGTTTTCTTATTTTATTTTTTGGCACTTACTATAGTTTTTAAACAAGACTGAAGGGGGACCCCTGCTGGTTGCAGGGTTAGTGCCATCCTGGGCATGCCCAGTAGGTGCCAGTCAAAGTTCTAGAAACTTTGACAAAAGTGTTCCGTGATTGGGCTCCATCCTTGATGTCACCCATATGTGAGGACTAACAACCTGCTGTCCTGTGAGAACACCTGTTACAGGTAAGCAACTTCTGCTTTTTGATGAGGCTATTATCTAGTACCCCCAATGTAAAAATCACAGTGAGCCTAATTCACACATTTTAACCCTCAAAAATTAACTCCATCCCCGGAGCTGGCATTCAGTCTTGAGGTGCCCCAAGCCCTGAACAGAAAAACAGAAAATACTGCTTTTCTATGGTTCCCCTGACTTAATATCATTGGGGTAGATTTTCAAATAGCGCAAATTGGCCTACTTTTGCTGGCGCATCAGGCGCAAGCAAAAGTAAGCTGGATTTTAGTAGATACGCGCGGAGCCGCGCGTATCTGCTAAAAACCTGGATCGGCGCGCGCAAGGCTATTGATTTTGTATAGCTGGCGCGTGCCGAGCCGCGCAGCCTACCCCCGTTCCCTCCGAGGCCGCTCCGAAATCGGAGCGGCCTCGGAGGGAACTTCCTTTTGCCCTCCCCTCACCTTCCCCTCCCTTCCCCTACCTAACCCACCCACCCGGCCCTGTCTAAGCCCCCCCCTTACCTTTGTCGGGGGATTTACGCCTCCCGGAGGGAGGCGTAAATCCCCGCGCGCCAGTGGGCCCCTTGCGCGCCGGGACGCGACCTGGGGGCGGGTACGGAGGGCGCGGCCATGCCCCCGGACCGCCCCGGGCTGTAGCCACGCCCCCGTACCCGCCCCAAAACGCTGCCGACACGCCCCCTAAACGCCGCGACGACTGGGCCCGCCCCCGACACGCCCCCGACACGCCCCCCTCGGAGAACCCCGGGACTTACGCGAGTCCCAGGGCTCTGCGCGCGCCGGTAGGCCTATGTAAAATAGGCGCACCAGCACGCAGGGCCCTGCTCGCCTAAATCCGCCCGGATTTGGGCGGATTTAGGTGAGCAGGGCTCTGAAAATCCGCCCCATTGTGACATTATGTTAGAGGAATCACAGAAAGCTGCACAATGAGAAAAAAAAAAGTCTTGACGGCGGTCAGGTTAGGAAAACGGATACTCAATTTACGAGCATCAATTTTCCTAATCTGTGGCTGTGCACGGGTTAGGAAAACGGACGCTCGAAAAATTGAGCTTCTTTTTTCCTAACCCCTGCACAGCTCCTGGGTGCCCGATTCAGAGGAGATGCTAGGGATGCACAGTTTTCCCTAGTGCCTCCCTTTTAATGCCACAGCTCATCTGCCAACTGCATTGCGCACCTGGGAGAGGTGGAAGGGCACGCGTTAGGAAAGAGGGCGCACAGCCATGAGTGCCCGTTTTTTGAACAACGATATTGCATAGACCTGAAAGTGTGGGAAACAGTAATAATAAATATTTCTGACGTATACATATCCACCTTGAACCCAGCCACACTTCCATATTCTTGATGTTTCCTGATTAGTAAAGGAAAAGAAACAACAGGGTCTGTCAGTGAAAAAGATATCTTCGGCAAAAAATGAAAATTGAAACTCATTTTGGGCTAGCTGGATGCCTCTAATGTCCTCATTAGATCTCACTCGAGCCAAGCTGTGAAAGGTTCCATCACTAAAGCAAACTACAGCAAGGACAGAGCAAACTCCTTTCCAGTTCCTCTACTGAGCCAGAAGACATCAGAGTAGCTGCCATTGACTGTGGCTCAAGTCTCACAGAGCCTAATATAATCGATGCACCCATGTTAAAAAATTAACCCTCAGCCCCATTTTATGCAACATTTTAAAGATAAAAACCAATACATGCAGTCAGATGCCTTCTCTGCATCTATTGCAAGCAACAGTGAGGGAACTCATCCTTTCTGAGCTGACAAAATTAAATTAAAGACCCTCTTAATGTTATCAGAGGTCTGGCAGTGACGAATAAATCCAGACTGATATGGATGGATTAGCCAATCTATTTACTAATATTTTTTTCCAAAATCTTAGCATCAATATTTAACAAAGAAATCGGCCTGTAAGACCCACAAACCTATCTTTTCCTTCTTTCAGCAGAATTATCCTACCAGTTACTCGCATAGATGGTGTTCCCTGTAATAAATAATTGAACTAATTCATAAATTGCTTGTAGATATGAGCCCTCCTGGAAACTTATGTGCCTTGAGAGTTTTTACCATCAGATGAAGCTCAATGTCTGCAATTTCAGCATCTAATTTGACTTGCCACTCCTGTCTCAGGGAAGGCATAGTAACCTCTTTCTACAAATCATCCACGTGACCTTCAGGAACAGAACCAGCAGAGGCATTTAGATCTTGATAAAACTTCCTAAATTTCTGGAGAGTCTCCACTGGATCGAAGACCAGCTTACCTTCTCATCTCACATTTGGGTAATTTTTTGTGCCATTTAAGAGCTAGCTTGGAGGATGAAAAATAAAAAGAAAATAATAATAATACTAGTACTTACTTTCCTCTCTCTTTCCCCAAAGCTGGATTCAAACTCTCAGCCATTGATACTAAAGGCACAAACACATTAGTGGCCAAGCCATAGCCTCATACAAAAATGCTCTGAGCCTTACCTAATATAAAACAAGGGCCCACAAATTCAAACTAGGAAAAAGGAGGACAGCAGCTGAAATTGATATTCTAGACTAGCTCAACTGCATTCTGTGCAATACCGGGAAAAAGAAACAGAAATGCATTTCCTCCAGAACCGAGCAAAATGCAAAGACAGAAGAAATGCTCTTCTCTCCTCCTGTCTTCCCTACACCTGTCTCAGTCATTGGGACTTACCTTTTACTCCTTTACCTTTCTCTCCACTGAGTAAAATGTCACTCCTTTCTATCCCTCACTAACCCTCCAGTCCTGTCTCTCTCTTTTCACCTGTCTATCAGCTTTCCATCTCCAGCTCCCACTCTCACCCCCAGCTGAGCCCTCCCATTTCCTCCTGATTCAACCACAGAGGTATTTATCTATGGATCCCCACAAGGTTCAAACTTGTGCCGTGAGATCCACACGGGCCCGCAGAGTTGTAGAAGGGCTTGATCGAAGCCCGCAGGGCTCCCTAGATTCAGTGTTCCACGGTTCAAACAAGGGATGTTTCAGCGTGGGGCTGCAGGTGGATGGAGGTGCTGGTGTTTAAGGTGCAGCACGAGAGGCTTAGAGGTGTGCTTGGGGCAGGGGAAGAAAGGGACTGAGGAGGGAGAGAAGAAGAAAATGAGAGGAGGGCTGGTGTGGCTTGACAGAATCTAAAGCCGGTGGTGTATGGTGCATCCCCTTTTCAAAGGCGGGGATGTGCATGCACAACTTTGCAGTATAGACTTGACTCCCCTGCTCTCAGGTGCTGTGCAGGTAGCTAGGTCTTTAGGATCTTTCCCAAAACAGCTGACAACTGTGGTTCGAGAGCTGGGAGTTCATGTGAGCTGCTGAAACTCAGGTGCACGCTGAGCGCTAGAAGTGGGATTGGAACCTGATGTGGCAGCTGGGGCCCTGCTGCAGGCTGACAAAGGCTTCCTGCTCTCTTCCCAGATGAGCGTTATGCTCTGTACTTGGGTGGTTTCCCTAATCCTACATTTGTCTCTGATTTCAGGAATGCTGTGTAGTCCTCTTTCCAGACTTGAAATGCTTGGAGACCCCTTCAGAAGTTATTATTGAGCAGCTTTTTGCTTACCTTAATTAAGCTGAAGAGGGCAAGGCCTGACAGGGCCTTCTAGTGGTGGATGTAGACACCATTACTATAACAGATTTGGGGGATGCTTGGGACACACATAGCCAGCTGTGGTGGGAACAGAGTTGAAAAGTGAGGTGAAAGACACAAGGGAGATAGAGGTCAAAGTTGGGCTGCACATAGGAATTTCTATGCACATCTAACCAAAGTGGACGAATCTCAACTGGACAGACCGGGTGGACCGTCATGATCTTTATCTGCCCTGCCATCATTTATTGTGATGCCTTGTTACCTCCAGCACAGGTGGCCTTCCACAGCATTATCACACTCTGCATTCCGCAGCCTCATCACACTCTCCACAATTCTGGAATGCAAAAGCTTCTCATGAGGCAGAAGGCAAACTTTGCTAAACATCTGACACTTTTTGGCAATACGGCCTGGGCTATGACAAGCCCACAGGAGGGAAATCTCTTCCTTCTCTCCTTTCTGTTTCACCTTGAAATTTCAGTTGGCAGAATCAAGCCCTCCCCTTGACCAAGGGGCATAGGGTGACCGCCAAAGTTGCTTGTGTACCACAAAACTTCCTACTGCTATGAGACCGATCCTCTCGGCTGCCTCCCCAGCCTGATAACATCCACCAAGGCGGGGCCCGAAACATCCCCTTTCACGGACTGACACGCGTGGCCTGGAGCCAGCCTTTTATGATGATGTCAGGCTGGGGGAAACCTGCTCTTACGAACTCGCCATACAAAACAAAATGTCCAATTCTGGGGGTCACCTCAGTAACGGAGACGCGTGGACACCATTCGCTGTCAGAAAATTTGGCAAGTCACACAAAAGCCTGCAAAAAAGACAGTCAGGACCCATATGGCAAACCTGCCCTACCGTAACACACTAACTCCCAAAACCGAAACACCAGCGACTGTACCTGAGAAGGGGCAATATTGCACCCTATTACACCACCTGTTGGAAAATCAGGATAAGCCAAACACATCCCTCATGAAACACTAATCCACACCTCCCATTGGAAAATCTGGACATGACGGATGAAATGACTAATACCCACTTTCAACTTCCCTCTCTGTTTCCTACAGCTGGATTCAAACTCACAGCCTTTGATATTCCAAACACCTTTCCTGCCAAGCTGGGCCACAAACACAGAACCCTTTGAGCCTTACCTAATATAAAACAAGGGCCCACAAATTCAAACTAGGAAAAAGGAGGACAGCAACTGAAATTGATATTCTAGACTAGCTCAAGTGCATTCTGTACAATACCGGGAAAAAGAAACAGAAATGCATTTCCTCCAGAACTGAGCAAAATGCAAAGATAGAAGAAATGCTCTTCTCTCCTCCTGTCTTCCCTACACCTGTCTCAGACATTGGGCCTTACCTTTTACTCCTTTACCTTTCTCTCCACTCAGTAAAATGTAAGAAAATTAGGTCTTACCTTCGATAATTTTCGTTCCTGTAGTACCAAGGATCAGTCCAGACTCCTGGAAACAGAGCAAAACTTGACAAGCTCTGCCATATATACTGGGGTGCCACCCACAGCCTGTCGGTATTACACAGTGTCAAAGCAGGACAATTCCCCCATATAAACCTACTATGTACATGAAGGTCAACCGGGGAACTTATGGGTCACAGCCCCCAACAAGAACCTGACCCAGGCAAACGAAAATTATCCAAGGTAAGACCTAATTTTCTTTTCCCTGTATGTACCGGATCAGTCCAAACTTCTGGGAATTACCAGAGCTCACTTCTTGGGTTGGGAAATGGAGAGGCCCACTCTCAACTCGCCTGCTCCGAAATTACCCTCCCTGGAATCCTGTACGTCCAGACGATAATGATGCGCGAACGTGTGCAACGATTTCCAGGTTGCTGCCCTACAGATCTCTGACGGGAAGATCTGATGGTACTCTGCCCAGGAAGCTGCCTGCGAACGCATGGAGTGCGCTTTCAGCCCCAAAGGGAGGGGTCGACCACTCAAAAGGTACGCAGAATTTATAGATTCCTTCAGCCAGCGTGAAATGGTTGTCTTAGATGCCATATTGCCCTTATTGGGGCCCTTCCAAAGTACAAAAAGGTGATCCGAGACTCAGAAACCATTAGTGACCTCCAGATAGCGTAAGAGGGCCCTACGCACATCCAACTTCTTCAATTCCTTGGAGGGTTTATCCGAACCTTCGAGATGGGCGAATGCTGGAAGTTCCACCGACTGATTCAGATGAAAAGCGGACACTACCTTGGGAAGGAACGAAGGGACAGTCCGGAGACTAACGCCCGACTCAGAGATCCGCAAGAAGGGTTCCCTACAGGATAGGGCCTGAAGCTCAGAGACTCTCCTAGCAGAGGTGATCTCCACCAAAAATACGACTTTCAAAGTCAGATCCTTCAGAGAGGCTCCCTTCAGGGGTTCGAACGGGGGCACACACAATGCCTTGAGAACCAAATTTAAGTTCCAGGAAGGACAAGGTACAGCAACCGGTGGACGCAGATGCATTGCTCCCTTCAGGAAATGGACCAGATCAGGGTGAGATGCCAACGGCCCCCCATTCACCAACCCATGCAAGGAACCAAGGGCCGCCACCTGTACTCGTAAAGAGCTACAAGACAGCCCCTTAGCCAAGCCCTCCTGGAGAAAAGCCAAGATATTGGGAATAGTCGCCTGAGTAGGCCGGATCGCTCAAGACACACACCATGCCTCAAAAACTTTCCACACGCGCATATATGATAGCGAAGTCGAGACCTTGCGCGACCGCAAGAGGGTGGTCACCACCACATCCGAATAACCTTTTCCTTTCAGACGGCGCCTCTCAAAAGCCATGCCGCTACATAAAAGTGATCTACCTGATCGAAACAGACGGGGCCCTGATGAAGAAGATTCGGTAACACCGGTAGCCGGAATGGCGCTTCCAATGACAGGTTGACGAGATCCGCGAACCACGGCCTTCGAGGCCACTCTGGAGCTACCAGGATGGCCTCCGTGGGATGACCCTCTATGCGACGAAGGACTTTGCCTATGAGAGGCCATGCAGGAAATACATACAGGAGGACTGACGTCGGCCAAGGAAGCACCAGGGCGTCCACCCCTTCCGCCCCTGGTTCCCTGCGATGGGCGAAGAAGCGGGGCACCTTGGTATTCTGAAAGGTCGCCATAAGATCCATGGCAAGCTGTCCCCACCTGTCACAAATGAGCTGAAAGGCGTCGTCTGCCAGTTCCCACTCTCCTGGGTCCAGTTGATGACGACTCAGAAAGTCCGTGTGAATGTTGTCTACCCCTGCGATATGAGACACGGCAATGCGGAGAAGATACCTCTCCGCCCATTGTATTAGGAGCTGGGCTTCTAAGGCTACCGGGCGACTCCGAGTCCCCCCCTGCCGATTGATATAGGCCACGATGGTCGCATTGTCAGACAGGACTCTGACCGATTTTCCCTGAACCAGGGGTAGAAAGGCCCATAATGCCAGATGCACTGTCCTGGTCTCCAAGCGGTTGATCGACCAGTGTGACTCGGATGGGGATCAGCGACCCTGCACAGACTGCCGTAAGCATACTGCCCCCCAGCCAGAGAGGCTCGCGTCTGTGGTGACCACTGTCCATTCCGAGGCCACAATCGAGACCCCCTGTAACAGATTGTCGGTTGCAACCACCAACTCAGACTGATGTCAGACCAGCCGTCAGAGGTAAGGGAAGCTGGAACTGCTCGGATACCAGGCTCCAGCGGGAAAGTAATGCCTACTGCAAGGGATACATGTGCGCAAAAGCCCACGGAACCAATTCCAGCGCAGAGGCCATGGAACCAATCAACTGTAGGTAGTCCCAGACTGTCGGTGGCTGCATTTGCAGAAAGGCCGTAACCTGTCCTCTTAACTTGCAACAGCGGTCCACAGAGAGGAAAACCTTGCCTTGTCGCATGTTGAATAATGCCCCCAAAAACTCCAGAGACTGTGAGGGTTGGAGGTGACTTTTGGTCGTATTGACTACCCAGCCGAGTGAGTGCAACAGTTGTAGGACTCGTCGAATTGCCGCCTGGCACAACTCCTCTGACTTTGCATGGATCAGCAAATCGTCCAGGTACGGATGGACTAACAGTCTCTCCCGGCGCAATTGGGCCGCCACCACCACCATTATCTTGGTGAAAGTTCTGGGAGCTGTCGCAAGCCCAAACGGTAACGCTTAGAACTGATAGTGTTTCCCCAGCACAAAGAATCGAAGGTACTTCTGATGCTCCTTCTGGATCCCGATGTGCAGATATGCCTCCGTGAGATCCAACGTAGCCAGAAACTCTCCCGGTCATACTGATGCAATCACAGATCTCAGGGTCTCCATGCGGAAGCGTGGATTCCAGAGACAACGATTGACCTCCTTCAGATCGAGAATGGGCCGGAAAGAGCCTTCTTTCTTTGCAACGACGAAGTATATGGAGTAGTGTCCTCTTCATTGCTCCAAGGCGGGAACTGGGACAATAGCCCCCAGCTCTGACAACTGGACCGTCTGATGAACTGCTTCCCGCACGGGGAGGGAAAAAATCTCAGGTGGGGAAGGCGAGCAAAATCTAAAGCGTAGCCATCTTTTATCACTGATAGTACCCACTGGTCTGTTGTGATTGTGATCCAAGCCTCGTAAAAGAGGGACAGCCTGCCCCCTACCTTCGGGACTGAGGGATGGACCGGCAGGCCATTATTGAGTCGACTTACCGCTCGGGGCTGAAGAGGTGGAAGCAGGTCTACCAAAGCGTCTTCCACGAAAGGACTGAGACTGCTGCCTACCGCCTTCCGAACGAAAGGAGGAAGAAGGAGTAGTGGGCCGAGAGGACCGAGGGTTATTACTGCTCCGAAACCTGGAACGAGACGAAAAGGATCCCTTAGACCTTGACCTGTCCTCCGGCAGACGGTACCCTTTTTTCTCGCCTAGTAGTTGGATCATGTCATCCAGTTCCTTACCAAAGAGCAGTTTGCCCATAAAGGGAAGGGAACCCAGACGAGACTTGGAGGCCCCGTCCGCTGACCAGTTCCTTAACCACAAAAGATGTCTGGCTGAGACCGCGGACACCATAGAACGAGCCGAAGTGCGGAGAAGGTCATGCAGAGCATCCGCACTGTAGGCAACCACCGCCTCCAGACGCCCAGCCTGTCTGGCTTCCTCCTCAGAGAGGCCCTCATTGGCTAGAAGCTGTTGGACCCAACGCAGGCCGGTCCTCAAGGCGAAGTTACTGCAGATCGCCGCCTGGGCCTCCAGCGCCAAGACTTCGAAAATATTCTTCAACTGGATTTCCAACTTCCGATCCTGACAGTCCTTCAGCGCCGTGGTACCCGTAACTGGAATGGTCGTCCGCTTTGTCACCGCTGAAACCGCCGTGTCTACCTTCGGTACTCTCAGAACCTCTAGCGCTTCCTCCGGCAAGGGATAAAGCTTATGCATGGCCTTCGTCACATTCAGCCCCAGATCCGGAGTATCCCTCTCTCAAAAGAGCAGGTCCGTCGAGGAAAAATGAAAGGGGAAGATTGTGGGGGGCCCACTCAGGCCCAACAACACTGGATCCATAGAGCCAAGTCGAGACTCCTCAGGAGGTATTGCTATTCCCAACTCCTCCAAGATGGCAGGAATAAGGGGGCCCAACTCATCTCGGCAAAAGAGGCATATGACCCTCGGGTTGTCTCCCTCCGACTTTTGGCCTTGTCGCGCCGCCCCCTGCATGGGAATGCCCTCTCCCTCAGCCCCCCTCGGGGGCGGAGAGGGAGCCTCCTGACCCTCAGTGTCCTCCGAAGTGTCTGAAGGATCCGTATCCTCCCGGGATGGAAAAGCCCGCAGTGGCCGCTTAGCCTTGGAGGGTCCTGCTATGTCCTTCGGTGGTGGGTGAGCCTTGGGCGTCGAGGGTGGTGTCCCCTGGGGCTCGGGCGGAGGCGGACGCCTCTTAAGGGCCTTGCGGGCTTGAAAAGCCCTATGCATGGCTAGTATAAAACCCGACGAAAACGAGGTGCAGGAGCCCTCCGAATCCGTGTCCGTATCCTACGCTGTCCCCCTCCCTGCGGCCGCTGAAGGGGAAGGAGGTCGGGAAGCCGGACGTTGCGTGGAGAGGGAGGGGGAGGAGTCCCTGGGCCTCTCCACAGTCGGCGCAACAACAACGGGTTCTGGCGGTAAAATGGCGGGTTTTCCCGCTCTCCTCCTGGTGGGCTTGGAGACCGGCGAGGATTGCGTTCCCACCGCGATCGCCAACGACGTCTGCCTAACACCCCCCGAAACGCACCCGATGATTCCTCGCCTCCCAGGATCCAGGCTGAACACAGCGCATCCCGCGAGAGGTGCGCGCTCCCGGATCTGCAGGATGTGCAGGCCGTGCCATGTGGCATGCCTGCTCCTTCTAAGCCTGACAAAAACCTGAAAAACCAGAAAAAACGCTCGCCGGTAGGGAGGGGGGAGGGATTGGGTAAAAAAAATCGCAGCTGCACTGAGTTCGGAGGATCGCTGCAAAAGAATTAAATATCTTTTTTTCTTTTTTTTACCTCACCGGCGCTGTCCCCCGACGAGTGCTGGATCGGTCTGACTGGGGTGAGTGAGCCGGGCTCCCCGGTATCACCCCGACTGGGCTTGGATCAGTGGGGTCCTCAACCTCTAGCCCCAGCAATCTGCTCGACCAGGGGGGATGGCCCTCTCAGGACCTGGCAACCCCCTGGGAGTACAGACAGTTCCTCTACTAAACCTGTGAGAATAAAACAGAAAAGTAGAGCATTTTTTTTTTGTAAACTTAATTGAGAGGAATAAGGGAGAAAAAGTACACTGACTATCTATTCTGAATTTCCCTTAGCCAAAACCTTCTCTTTCTATTTTTTTTTTTTTTTTTAAACCAGGCTATGAGCTATGCACCCAAACCACCTGCTGGAAACAGAAATACTGACAGGCTGTGGGTAGCACCCCAGTATATATGGCAGAGCCTGATTTGCTCTGTTTCCATCTGCTGGTGCGGAGGCATAACCCAGGAGTCTGGACTGATCCGGTACGTACAGGGAACACTCCTTTCTGTCCCTCACTAACCCTCCATTCCTCAGTCTCTCTCTTTTCACCTGTCTATCAGCTTTCCATCTCCAGCTCCCACTCTCACCCCCAGCTGAGCCCTCCCATTTCCTCCTGATTCAACCACAGAGGTATTTATCTATGGATCCCTACAAGGTTCAAACTTGTGCCGTGAGATCCACACGGGCCCGCAGAGTTGTAGAAGGGCTTGTTCGAAGCCCGCAGGGCTCCCTAGATTCAGTGTTCCACGGTTCAAACAAGGGATGTTTCAGCGTGGGGCTGCAGGTGGATGGAGGTGCTGGTGTTTAAGGTGCAGCACGAGAGGCTTAGAGGTGCGCTTGGGGAAGGGGAAGAATGGGAATGAGGAGGGAGAGAAGAAGAAAATGAGAGGAGGGCTGGTGCGGCTTGACAGAATCTAAAGCCGGTGGTGTATGGTGCATCCCCTTTTCAAAGGCGGGGATGTGCACGAACAACTTTGCAGTATAGACTTGACTCCCCTGCTCTCAGGTGCTGTGCAGGTAGCTAGGTCTTTAGGATCTTTCCCAAAACAGCTGACAACTGTGGTTCGAGAGCTGGGAGTTCACGTGAGCTGCTGAAACTCAGGTGCACGCTGAGCGCTAGAAGTGGGATTGGAACCTGATGTGGCAGCTGGGGCCCTGCTGCAGGCTGACAAAGGCTTCCTGCTCTCTTCCCAGATGAGTGTTATGCTCTGTACTTGAGTGGTTTCCTTAATCCTACATTTGTCTCTGATTTCAGGAATGCTGTGTAGTCCTCTTTCCAGACCCCTTTCAGAAGTTATTACTGAGTAGAGATGTGAATCGGAACCGGAATTGCTTCCGATTCCGGTTCCGATTCATATCATTAATTTTTTTTTGTGCGGCCCGATCGCGGTTTTATTTATCGGCTGCACCCGAGCCAATAAACAAAAAAAAACCCACCCGACCCTTTAAAACTTTCCCTTAGCTTTCCCCACCCTCCCGAACCCCCCAAAACTTTTTAAAAGTACCTTGTGGTCCACTGGGTGTCCCGGGAGCCATCTCCCGCTCTCGGGGCCGCCGGCTGCCACTAATAAAAATGGCGCCGATTGCCCTTTGCCCTTACCATGTGACAGGGTATCCGTGCCATTGGCCGGCCCCTGTCACATGGTAGGAGCACTGGATGGCCCGCGCCATTTTTAAAGATGGCGCCGGCCGTCCATTACTCCTACCATAGCGATATTAAGTTGCAGGCCCCAAAAATAAAAAAAAATAAAAAATCTTAAAAAAAAAAATCAGCCCGCGGCTCGCGGGTTGGAAGATGGATGCTCAATTTTTCTGGTGTCCATTTTCCGAACCTATGGCTGTCAGTGGGTTCGAGAACCGACGCCGGTAAAATTAGGCGTTGACTGTCAAACCCACTGACAGCTGCCGCTTCTGTCAATAAGGAGGCGCTAGGGACGTGCTAGTGTTCCAACCGCCTCCTTATTACCGCGGGCCCTCTTTTGAATACTCGATCGTGTGCCCAGGAGAGTGGCCTGGGCACACATCGGGAGAGCGGGTGCTCACCTCGGAGCGACGGCTCTCCCCCTCATTTTACTGTATCGGCCCAATAGTGATAGAACTTCCAGGAGGGGTGGGTAGTAAATACTTTTAAATAAATAGAAGGAAGAGCACATCTGAGCAGGACCACAAAAAACAAGCACAAATAAAACTGGAAGTGAGGTAAACCTCAATCGATTTTCAGAACAGTGTATTCATGAGGCGTTAACTAAACTTAAAGTAGATAAGGTGATGGGGCTGGATGAGTTACATCTGAGGGTACTAAGGGAACTTAGAGATATCCTGGCAGCTCCGCTGGCTGACCTTTTCAATGCTTCCTTAAAATCTGGAGAAATTCAAGAGGATTGGAAAAGGATGGATGTGGTTCCAATTCATAAAAGTGGAAGCAAGGAGACAGCTGGGTATTACAGGCCAGTTAGTCTGTGGTCAGCAAACTAATGGAATCGCTGCTAAAGCAGAGGATAGTGCAATTTTTGGAAACCTATGGATTGCAAGATCTGAGGCAGCATAGTTTTACCAGAGGTAAATCTTGTCAGATGAATCTGATGAATTTCTTTGATTACGTGACCAGACAGTTGGATCAAGGGAGAGCGCTAGACGTAGAGGTAGATCTTAAAAAAGTATGCGTGTGTACTTTTGTTTGCCCGACCGGCGCAAACAAAAGGCTGCGCAAAATCGGCAGCCTTTTCGCACGCCAAGCCATGCAGCCTGCCTCTGTTCCCTCCGAGGCCGCTCCGAAATCGGAGCGGCCTCGGAGGGAACTTTCCTTCCGTGTCACCCCACCTTCCCCTCTCTAACCCACCCTAGCCTTAACTAAATCCCCCCCCACTTTTGTTGTGCAAGTTACGCCTGCTCGAAGCAGGCGTAACTTGAGCGTGCCGCCTCGCCATCCCCCGGCACAGGCCGCAGTGCTGGGGGACTCGGGACCGCCCTCCCGGCCCGCCCCCGAACCATCGCCACGCCCATGGACCCACCTTGGACCGCCCCTGACCCCCAGACACGCCCCCGGACACACCCCTGGACTTCCGACACGCCCCCAGACCCGCTCCTCCTGCCCCTTTTACGAAGCCCCGGGATTTACGCTCATCCCGGGGTTTTGCGTGTGCCGGCGGCCTATGCAAAATAGGCGCGCTGGCGCGCGAGTGCCCTGCACGCATAAATCCTGCTGGATTTACGCGCGCAGGGCTTTTAAAATCTACCCATAGTGTACTTGGATTTCAGCAAGGCCTTTGACATGGTTCTGCACAGAAGACTTATAAATTAATTGTATGCCTTTGGTATGGATTCTAGAGTGACTGGATAAGAAACTGGCTGAGTGGTAGGCAACCAAGGGTAGTGGTAAATGGAGTTTTCTCTGAGGAGGGCAATGTTGCTAGCAGTCTGCCTCAGAGAATGGCCCTTGGACTGGATCTTTTCAACATTTTTGTGAGCACTGTAACAGAAGGGTTGTCAAGAAAGGTGCAACTTTTGGCCATTGATACCAGAAAGCCAGGAAGGAGTGGAAAACATGAAGAGAGATGTAATGAAGCTCAAGGAATGGTCTAATATCTGGCAACTAAGATTTAATGCTAAAACTGCAGAGTAATGCATTTAGGATGCAAAAACCCAAGGGAAAGGTATAGTATTTAAGGTGAAATCCTTCTAAGCACAAAGGAAGAGCTGAATCCGGGGGTAACTGTATCTAATGATCTTAAGGTGGACAAAGCGACTGTAAAAGCCAGAAAGAATCTTGGCTGCATAAGGAGAGGAATGGTCAGCAGAAAGAGAGGTGATATTGCCCCTGTATAAGTCTCTGGTGAGACCTCACTTGGAATACTGTGTACAATTCTGGAGAACACACTTTCAAAATGATATAAACAGGATGAAGTTGGTCCAGAGGGTGGCTACTAAAATGGTCAGTGGTTTTCGTTCTAAAGCATTTGGGGATAGAGTTAAAGATCTAAGCATGTACACCCAAGAGGAAAGACGGCATAGGGGAGATATGATACAGACATTCAAATATCTCAAAGGTTTCCATGCACAGGAGATGAGCCTTTTTCAATAGAAAGGAGGATCTAGAACAAGGGGGTCATGAGATGAGGTTCAGTAATCTTGGGGAATATTTCTTTACAGAGAGGGTGGTGGAGGCATGGAACAACCTCCCAGTGGAGGTGGTGGAGACAAAACCAGTATCTGAATTCAAGAAAGCATAGGATAAATACAGTGGATCTCTAAGGAAGTGATGAGAATTATAATGCTAAATTAATTGGACAGATGGACAGACTGGATGGGCCATATGGTCTTTTCTGCTGTCATGTTTCTATTTCAACAACAAACCTGACACCAGACTTTGATAGCATGGTAAAGCGGGATGACCAACTCCATTGTTCACATTAAACAAAGAATGATAGCGGTAAAAATAAGTTATCATTCTCTTTAAAATTTGCAATATTGATTTATGGTTGTGCATCTTTTAGTAGTGAACTAAAGCCTGAAAAAAATTTGGTAAAATCGGATTACAAAATGTCTTCAGCCTTTATTTCAATACTGAAAGATGCATAACTATAAAACAGTTGTATGGTTTTGTGCACATGGTTGTGTATCTTTCACTATTGAAATAATGACTGAAGACATTTTGTAATCTATTATTGTAGGAAATTTTCATCATTCTTTATTTCATTACTGAAAGATGCATAACTATAAAACAGTTGTATGGCTGTGCATCTTTCAGTAGTGAAATAAAAGGCAATTGGCAATACAGCTGTATGGTTTTGCATCTTCTTCTATTGAAATATAGACCGAAGAAATTTTGTGATCTTCTAGCAAATTTTCGTTATTCAGTACTGAAAGATGAACACTATAAACAATTGAATGGTTGTGCACATGATTGTGCATCTTTCAGTAGTGAAATTAAAGTCTGAAGAAATGTATTCATTTCAGGCTTTGTATCTTTCAGTTGTAAATAAAGAAAGAAGTAAAACAATATAAGTACTCTTTGGGTATTTTTTTTTTTTTTTGTTTTTAGTGTTGTCGCTCGACAATCTTCTGAGGGGGTCCTCCCAAGGAAATCCAAAGGGGAACCCCCTCAAGGCCCCCATCGCAGACAAGAACTTGTATTATGGCCCTAACACAAAAATGTTTGCCCACCCCTGGGCTACATCATATTTGGGGAAGGTCAGTAGCCTGATTATACCGAGAGAGGCATTGTGCTTGGGGCAAGTGCTCTTCTCTTCTCCCCTGCCTTCCCTTCATCCTGGCAGGTTCTGGGCCCATGGAGTGAAACAGTATTATGGCACACTTAGGGCAGTGGCACCTATGGCTTTGGCCACATTGGCCTTAAGATAGCTATGGCTCCTGATAAATATAACTCTAGTTATACTGGGCCAGTACTTATACTGGAGAAAGAACACAAGCATTATTACTCTTATTATTTGATCATTTAGACTGTTGATACAGTTGATTTATTAGTCAATAATTCCAGGATATAGGTGAGCCCAGAAAGAAAATAAATTGGAAATAGAGGGAATTGAGATCTCAGATCTTCTTTAAAAAAGATCTTCTTTAAAAAAAAAAGTCAAGTTTAAAATATTCTAAACTTTTACTGGATCTCTAAATTGTGTAATAAAACACTGAACATCTACTATTTAGCTAAACTGCCTGACAATTTGATGGGATTTAGAATTCTTATTCTCAAAGTTCCCATTTGAAGCTATGGAAGTGATAGATAAACACTTGGAAGAATTGTAAAGCTGTTTTTTTTCCTTTAGAATGTTGAGCAGCATCTTGTCAGTGTAAGAGAAAGTGAACTATGTTGTTTTAGTAATATGACAAGAAATAAAAAACACTTTTTGGATTTGCCTGCTGGCTTGGGGCTTGGACTGGCCACTGTCAGAGGATGCTGGGCTTGATAGACCTCTGTCTGGTCAACTTGGCTCTTCTTATGTTCTTATCTTCTTTTGTGCTGTCTTCTGTTGCTTTATTTATAGATATATTGGGGCCAATGTAATAAGCTGTGGTGTTCCTGCTATGCGTTTTCCTGTGCTAATCTTATGCATGTGTATAATAACATGGTTAGCGTGGGAAAAATGTGCGCACAAACCCGCTCAAAAAGCCACGGCTGCTTTAGCATGAGTCCATGCTAATGCCATGCAAAGGAAGTAATTAATTATTCATGGATAATGCAGAGAGCCACGCTGGCATTAATGCAGGTTTTTTTAAGCGGGATTTTTAGCGCCTGGGTCAGGACAGGAGTTAAGTTTAAGCGCCTGTCTGGAGGTTGAAGAATTAAGCAGCAGAAGCCAGAAGAGAGTTCTGAGTGGGAACAGGCACATGTCAGAAATGCTGAATGCTAACCTTGGCTTCACTTTTTCCTGGCATGTCTCTCTGCATTGTGAAACATGCAGTTGCTGCTATACCTTTGAATAGATAACTCCTGACGCCATGGCCGGCTGCATCTGGATGACAGTCTCTCAGCTGAGTCAAAAAATGGGAGGCTCTGAGGCAGATGCAAGCCTTGACATGGAAAGCCTGTCTTTCAAAACTTCCTTGTGACCTTTTATAGTCCCTTCCAAATCTCTGCTGTATTTCCCCCACCATTATAGCTCTCACACGATCAGTGATGGATCATGAAGGGGTTAGACATTACTCTACCCACTTTCAGTCATTCCCAGACCCCTCACTCGCGCTACTGTTATGAAAAGGGAAGGTTTTCAACCGAGAATCAGTCACGAGATCACCACATTAATGTGGGTTTATGCAAGATTTATTGCATAGGGCCTTCAGCATGCTTTGTAGCGTGCATATCTGCACAGATATTTGTTATGCGTGGATTTTCTGTGCGGATCTAATTTGTATGCCATCCCCTTAATATATCCCAATGTGCTAAAAAAATATTTCTGAAAAATAGTGCCAATTTCACCATGGGTCTTATTACATTAGCCTTATTGTGATTTCATAGTCTTTATTCCTAGAATATTCAGCAGAGTGATTTTCTGCTGCCATGCTTTAACCTTTCCAGCATTGCAAGACACCTACAGAAACCTGCTATCTCTGTAGATCCACCTTAAGGAGGTGGGATCTTCCCAGAATGCACTGGGAAAGCATGGATTCTGCTCAGGAGATTTGGTTGCACTGACTGAGGAGCTGTAAAGAGTGGAAAAGACTCAGAATAAAAGCAGGAATTTTCTGTCTGTCTAAGACTGCAAGTCTCCACACCAGATCAGTTCAGCCACTTACTATCTTACGCATCTTTCTCAGC
This sequence comes from Rhinatrema bivittatum, assembly GCF_901001135.1. NCBI lineage: Eukaryota > Metazoa > Chordata > Amphibia > Gymnophiona > Rhinatrematidae > Rhinatrema > Rhinatrema bivittatum. Next base: position 433,438,543 of record NC_042615.1, on the reverse strand, counting down.
ATCTGAGCAGGAAAAGCCTGAATCCATCCCCGCAGCTGCAGAATTCAAAGGGAAAAAGGAAATGTCTGTCCCGGTTTCTGAGCGGGTAAGAGATTCTTCTGTCTTCTTGTGTACAGAGCACCAGCACTTAAATGAAAACTTTTCTCTGTGCAGCTCTTCCAGTCTTCTCACTGCACAATACAAAGATCTTTAGGTATCTAGGAAGGTTTTAGTTCTGGTCACTGTGAGATCACAGAAATACACAGCCTCAGCACTCTTACTGCCTTCCAGGGCCGGAGGAACCACTAGGCGAGCTAAGCCTGTGCCACTTCAGGCGGCAGAATTTTGAAAGGGCAAAAAGTGCCCCTTCAAAATTCTGCCCAGCCCCCGCCTCACCCTGCTTCCCGTGCTCCCCTGGTGAACCAACGGAGGGCCCGGGAGCCTCGGCTGCCACTAACCAAAATGGCGCCGGTGGGCTTTAGCTCCTACCATGTGACAGGGGTTAACCAATGGCACCGGTAGCCCCTGTCACATGGTAGGTGCTGAAGGCCACCGGCGCCATTTTGGTTAGTGGCAGCCGACGACCCGGGATAGGCAGATCGCTTCCGGGCTCCCCGCTGGACCAGGTGTTTTGTGAGGGGGGGGGAGTGGCGGCATGTGGGCCCTGCCCATGGAGGCGGGGATGGGGGCTGCGACCGGGGGCGGGGATGGAGGCGGCGCAAGGCTGAAGGTGCCTAGGGCGCCTAATCCCCTTGCACCGGCCCTGCTGGCTTCGCATGTGAACTCGCCAGCCTTTATCCCTCCCACTCTTTCTGCTGCTTTTTCACCATCCCATCCATGTGTGTTGATGCATGCCCCTCCTGAATCAGCCGGCACCAGCAGTGTTTCTGTGGAGACCAGACAATCTATACAAAATACTGGAGATTTAAGGAAAAGAGAGCGCTTCTGCTATAATCCAGAGATTTGCAACCAAGAGTACTTGTTAGCTTGTCAGAAGGTACACATCCGGACCACCATTACACAGGACAGGGGAATTGCAGAAAATAACCAATCACCCCTGTCCAACAAGCAATAACTTCAAGCAGGAGAGCCTGGCTTTTTTGTCAGCTGTAACGTTCTGTCCTGCTACACAGGAGAGGGGAGACAGAGGCTGCTATCATTAGCACAAAAGGAGTAGGAAAGACAGCTATCTATAGAAATGAAACAGAAACAGCAGTCATTGGAAGGGACGGTTTGCTCGTCCTTTGTACTATCTCCGTATTTCATGAGCTTCCTGGGTGGAAACCGAGAAAGAAACAACTGTGGAGCAGAAAGCACAATTTCCATACCCCTGTGCTACCTGCTGTCTCTGCTTTAGCCCCTCAGCTGGCTGCTTCTCCGGAGTCCCTTTACTCCCAGGCTTTGTTGCTCTGTTGCTGCTCTCTAGTTGCCTTGGCACCAAAACCAACTTTTGAAAATGATTGTGGGGAGCTAAACTCAAGGCAAATTTAACCTTCCCTGGACACAATACAGGAGTTTGCATAGCACTGAGGGTGATCGAGCAACCAGACAGCTGGCACCTATGGCCATGGGAGAAAAGCCAAAATGGAGTGAAAAAAGAGTGGAGAAGAGGCTGGGAGCTGCAAGAGAAGGCTTGTGGGTGGTGCTTAATCAAGGGATGTGAAAGAGTAATATGTAGAGAGAGAGGTGGAAGAATGGGTGGGATTAGGAGGTGTAGGGAAGAAAAATCAGAGCGAGGAAGATTGAGATATGAGGGAAAAGCCAGAGATAAGGAGAGGGAAGACTGGGAAGTCTGGAGAAAGGGTCACAGAGAAGGAGATAAGAGCACAAGATACAAACTGGGAGGACTGAAAGCAAGCAAAGAAGAGATGGAGCGCACAAAGGGGTCGAAAGGGGAATTGACGGGGAAGTGGAAAGGTGGGACATGGGGAGGAGAGAGGTCAGCAGAGAGAAATAGTGGGAGAAGAAAGATGTAAAGAAATGAGATTAAAGAAAGATCTGAGAGACAACTGAGAGAGAGAAATGAAGAAAGAATGGCACACATAGAAAAAGAAAATGGCAAGGAGAACCAGGAAACAAAGTTGGAATATTTAATGCTGAAATGAGTAGCATTCGCTAAGGAATAGATTTTAAAATTGATTTGCATTAGACACAAATTGAGAATTTGGGGATGGGGTAGGGGTGAATGGGTTTTATGTTTTGTTACTGTCTAACTGATGAGCAGCATGTAAGACATACCAGACAAACCAGAACTGAGAGAACTATGGCATGTGGGCCAAAATTGGTCCATCAACTTATGTTTCCAGGCCCACCAAAATACAATATCTAAAGGTAAAGACTGTTCCCTGTATGTACCTGGATCAGTTCAGACCGCTGGGTTATGCCTCCCTTCCAGCAGATGGAGTCAGAGAAAAAAGCTGAAAAGGCACCCCTTGATATCCCAGTGCGCCACCTGCGATCCTTCAGTATTTCTCTGACTCCAGCAGATGAAGGATGCCATAACCTGCGGTCCTGATCCTTTTCCAATTTTTGATTCTTAAACAAGTGAAAGGGGTTTTGCGCCCCTAGTTACATTTGACTAGACCAACTTTTAGTAAGTACCTTAGTACTTTTGGTAGGTACCTTAGTAAAAAAACCAAAACAAAACAGTAAATAAGCAAAGGAGTACAGATCCTCCCAAGGGGGAGGGGGGGGGGGGCGTCTCTCCCCACTTGGTAGCAGGCAAGGCTGAGTTTGGTGCCTTAGAGTCTATATATCCGGAGATTTTTTGGCCAAAGCCTGGTGAGGGGGATTTACCAGAGGGCCGGTCCCTTCCCCCCCCCCACCCCCAGCGATCCAGAGATGCTTAATTCCTCTGGTGGCAGCTCCTATTAATCTGTTGTGCCCAGGGACACATCCTTCCCCTGGTTGACCGACACAGTTTAAAAAAAAAAAAAAAAAAAAACCCCAAAAATAATAAAAAAGCAAAACAGAGCCTGTTTTCGATCTCCCGGGTCTCCGGAGGGGGTAATTTTTTTACCCAGCTGCTTTTTCCGTTGCAGCTCGGCCTATTATGCTGCGGGGAGCGCATTGCTCCGCCTATGGAGAGCCGGCAGCGCGGCTCTCCTGCGAGGGACTTTGCTCGCGCTGTATCCCGGGGGTGAAGGCCCTTCTCAATCACCTGTGGCAGGCAAAAGAACATCTCTGACACGATTGCGAGGGTTAGACAGCAGTCTGCCGGCTCAGAAACCACAGCCTGCCCCGTCCCCGAGAAGCGTGGGAACGGCAGCCATTTTACCTGACTCAGTCTTCGATGCTGCACAGGGCTCCAGGGGAGGGGATTTCCCATCGTAGCTTTCTCCTCCTAATTTAAGCCCTGAAAGGCCTCGTGGTTTGGGGCTTGATTTCCCCGCCTCATCCCACCTTGCCTCCGGGAAGGGGGCTTAAAGAGGCAGCACCCCTGTTCCTCGCAGTTTGTATTGTTACTACACAAGGCTTAAATGGAGGTAGAGGCAGATTTGATTTTACAGGATTCTCTGCCAGCAAAGCTCCCTAGACCAGCAGAGGGTCCAGAGGCTCCTGGGGACCGGCTTACCCGTATGGCTTCTGCCGCATTGGTACCACCACCCTCTATCCTCCCAGATCCCGCGCCCCAAGATCCTCCGTCTGCGGACACGAGCGATGATGTTGACAATGCCGCTCCAGTTGAAGGGGGTGACCCGTGGGTGCTCCGATTATTTTGCAGGGAGGAGCTGGCCCCTTTGATCTCTCATGTGCTAGCGGAACTCGATATTCTGGCTCCGCAGCTAGTGGCGGAGCCTTCCTTGGGGGATCCAGTTCTGTCGGGTCTTCGGGCTCCCCCTATAACTTTTCCCTTTCACCCAATGCTATTACAGCTTATGACCAGGGAATGGGATGCGCCTGAAGCCAGTCTGCAAGTTAGTAGGGCCATGGAAAAGTTTTATCCGCTTCCGGATGAGTCCTTAGATCTTCTCAAGATCCTTAAAGTGGACGCGGCCATTTCTGCAGTTGCCAAGTGCACAACGATTCCAGTTACGGGAGCGGTGGCGCTTAAGGATCTCCAGGTTAGGAAACTGGAGGTTCTTCTCAAAAGGATTTTTGAGGTGTCTACGCTTGGCGTGTGGGCGGCCATCTGCAGTAGCCTCATGCAGAGAGCTACCCTTAGATGGGTACAGCAGTTGCTCACAGCTCAGGAGCGCTACCCCCAGCGGAGGCAGAACAGGTGGAGTGTATGGAGGCGGCGGTAGCTTATACAGCGGACGCCTTGTATAATCTTCTATGTACCTCCTCGCGAACAATGTCCTTGGCGGTGTCCGCGAGAAGGCTCCTCTGGCTCCGCAATTGGTCGGCTGACGTCTCTTCCAAATCTCAGCTGGGTTCCTTCCCGTTTAAAGGAAAGCTTTTATTTGGAGATGATCTGGAACATCTCAGTAAGGCCTTAGGGGACAATAAGGTTTACAAACTCCCAGAGGATAGGTCCCGATCTTCTCGGCCCTTCAGCTCATCTCGGAGTCATTTTCGGGGTCAACGCTGTTTTCGTGCGCATAGAGCCCCATCCTCGCTTCACGGCAATTATCGACGAGGTCCCAGGCTTGTGCTCATTCCTTTTACGGTAGGCGGCTTCCTCGTGATGGAGCCTCCAACGGCTTCTCTGCAAACAAGTCTACCCAATGAAGGTGCGCCGGACCATTTCTTCGTTCCAGAGATCGGAGGTCATCTCTTTCTATTTTATGAGGAATGGGTCAAGATCGCTTTGGATCAGTGGGTTCTAAACATTGTAGAACACGGTTACGTTTTTTAAAGGCGCTAATCTTTAAAAAGGAGAGAGAGCAGCTTTTAAACTACAACAAAGGGGAAAGCCGACAGTCACTCAGCAGCGCATGGTTCGGAGAGAGGTAGCTTCAAAGGATACTAATGATGCATTAGAATTAGGGCATCCCGACAGTGAGGTTCCAATAATAAGAAAAGTAGTCCAAGTGCCTGTACCTAAAAACTCACCTGAGCTAAAAAATTCTAACTTATCCCTATCAATTAAAAAGCAGAATGAAAATACAAACCAAAAGCAAACTTTGAAATGTTTGTATGCTATTGCCAGAAGTCTAAGAAGTAAGATGGGAGAATTAGAATGTATAGCAGTGAATGATGACATAGACTTAATTGGCATCTCAGAGACATGGTGGAAGGAGGATAACCAATGGGACAGTGCTATACTGGGGTACAAATTATATCGCAATGACAGGCAGGAGCACCCGGGAGGCGGTGTGGCGCTTTATGTCCGGGATGGCATAGAGTCCAACAGGATAAACATCCTGCACGAGACTAAATGCACAATTGAATCTTTATGGGTAGAAATCCCTTGTGGGTCGGGGAAGACTATAGTGATAGGAGTATACTACCGTCCACCTGGTCAAGATGGTGAGACTGACAGTGAAATGCTAAGAGAAATTAGGGAAGCTAACCAAATTGGTAGTGTGGTAATAATGGGAGACTTCAATTACCAAATATAAGAAATATCTCTTTGTATGCGAACCCTCGATTTGTATAAACATAAATCTGAAATGTAGTATCATGCTCTTTTTGTTTGTGAATGCTATACCTTTTCTTAAACTTTCTTCGACTTAATGTAACTATATTAGTAATAAATTAGGGACCGTCATACCACCCACTGTGCTTTCAAGTTAGTACTTGTATTTTGCACTTTGATGGGTCCTCTTTAATCATAGGTCCAGAAAGTCCAATATTCAAAGCGAGCCTTTTTTATATACTTTTTGATTTTTGCTTAAAATATAGAAGATACTACTTTCCTTAATTGATCTCGGAGACAGTGGTCCGATGCGCGCGTTTCGCGGCAAGCCAAGATAGAAAAATAGCGTCTGGTCTGAAATCATGAGGGACCCTAAATTCACTAATTTAGTCGCCCACAGCACATCCGATGAAGTGATGCGAGGAGCACCGTACTAAGAAAGTCAGCTAAGTCCCGTTCCTGAGTGATGTCAAGAGCACTGGGCTAAGAGAGTCAGCCGAAACACGTCCCTGATGCAGCGGACCGCGAAACGCGCACGTCGGAACACTGACACCGACATCAATTAAGGGAAGTAGTATCTTCTATATTTTAAGCAAAAATCAAAAAGTATATAAAAGTCTTGCTTTGAATATTGGACTTTCTGGACCTATGAATAAAGAGGATCCATCAAAGTGCAAAATACAAGTACTAATTGGAAAGCACAGTGGTCCCTAATTTATTACTAATATATTTACATTAAGTCGAATAAAGTTTAAGAAGAGGTATAGCATTCACAAACAAAAAGAGCATGATACCATTGAAGTCTACATAAATCAGACTGTTTCTGATTTATGTAGACTTCAATTACCCCAATATTGACTGGGTAAATGTATCATCGGGTCACGCTAGAGAGATAAAGTTCCTGGATGGAATAAATGATAGCTTTATGGAGCAATTGGTTCAGGAACCAATGAGAGAGGGAGCAATTTGAGATCTAATTCTCAGTGGAGAACAGGATTTGATGAGAGAGGTAACGGTGGTGGGGCCGCTTGGCTATAGTGATCATAATATGATCACATTTGATTTAATGACTGGAAGGGGGACAGTAAGCAAATCCACGGCTCTCATGCTCAACTTTTAAAAGGGAAACTTTGATAAAATGAGAAAAATAGTTAGAAAAAAGCTGAAAGGAGCAGCTACAAAAGTAAATAGTGTGCAAGAGGCGAGGTCATTGTTAAAAAAAATACCATCCTAGAAGCACAATCCAGATGTATTCCACACATTAAGAAAGGTGGAAAGAAGGCAAAACGATTACCGGCATGGTTAAAAGGGGAGGTGAAAGAAGCTATTTTAGCCAAAAGATCTTCATTCAAAAATTGGAAGAAGGATCCAACAGAAGAAAATAGGATAATGCATAAACATTGGCAAGTTAAATGTAAGACATTGATAAGACAGGTTAAGAGAGAATTTGAAAAGAGTTTTTGCCTCTACGACCAACTTAACAGTAAAAACGTTTTAAAATATATCCGAAGCAGAAAGCCTGTGAGGGAGTCAGTTGGACCGTTAGATGATTGAGGGGTTAAAGGGGCACTTAGAGGAGATAAGGCCATCGCAGAAAGATTAAATGATTTCTTTTCTTCGGTGTTTGCTGAAGAGGATGTTGGGGAGGTACCCGTACTGGAGAAGGTTTTCATGGGTAATGATTCAGATGGACTGAATTAAATCACTGTGAACCTAGAAGATGTGGCAGACCTGATTGACAAACTGAAGAGTAGTAAATCACCTGGACTGGATGGTATACACCCCAGAGTTCTGAAGGAACTAAAAAATGAAGTTTCAGACCTATTAATAAATATTTGTAACCTATCACTAAAATCATCCATTGTACCTGAAGACTGGAGGATAGCTAATGTAACCCCCATATTTAAAAAAGGCTCCGGGGCGATCCGGGAAACTACAGACAGGTTAGCCTGACTTCAGTGCCAGGAAAAATAGTGGAAAGTGTTCTAAACATCAAAATCACAGAACATATAGAAAGACATCGTTTAATGGAACAAAGTCAGCATGGCTTTACCCAAGGCAAGTCTTGCCTCATAAATCTGCTTCACTTTTTTGAAGGAGTTAATAAACATGTGGATATAGGTGAACCGGTAGATGCAGTGTACTTGGATTTTCAGAAGGCATTTGACAAAGTTTCTCATGAGAGGCTTCTAGGAAAAATAAAAAGTCATGGGATAGGTGGTGATGTACTTTCGTGGATTACAAACTGGCTAAAAGACAGGAAACAGAGTAGGATTAACTGGACAATTTTCTCAGTGGAAGGGAGTGGGCAGTGGAGTGCCTCAGGGATCTGTATTGGGACCCTTACTTTTCAATATATTTATAAATGATCTGGAAAGAAATACGACAAGTGAGGTAATCAAATTTACAGATGATACAAAATTGTTCAGAGTAGTTAAATCACAAGCAGATTATGATAAATTGCAGGAAGACCATGTGAGACTGGAAAATTGGGCATCAAAATGGCAGATGAAATTTAATGTGGATAAGTGCAAGGTGATGCATATAGGGAAAAATAACCCATGCTATAGTTACACAATATTAGGTGCTATTACCCAGGAAAGAGATCTAGGCGTCATAGTGGATAACACATTGAAATTGTCGGTTCAGTGTGCTGTGGCAGTCAAAAAAGCAAACAGAATGTTGGGAATTATTAGAAAGGGAATGGTGAATAAAACGGAAAATGTCATAATGCCTCTGTATTGCTCCATGGTGAGACTGCACCTTGAATACTGTGTACAATTCTGGTTGCCGCATCTCAAAAAAGATATTGCGATGGAGAAGGTACAGAGAAGGGCTACCAAAATGATAAGGGGAATGGAACAGCTCCCCTATGAGGAAAGACTAAAGAAGTTAGGACTTTTCAGCTTGAAAAAGAGACAGCTGAGGGGGGGGGATATGATAGAGGTGTTTAAAATCATGAAGTCTAGAACGGGTAGATGTGAATCGGTTTTTACTGTTTCGGATAATAGACTAGGGGGCACTCCATGAAGTTAGCATGTGGCACATTTAAAACTAATCGGAGAAAGTTCTTTTTCACTCAATGCACAATTAAATTCTGGAATTTGTTGCCAGAAGATGTGGTTAGTGCAGTTAGTATAGCTGTGTTTAAAAAAGGATTGGATAAGTTCTTGGAGGAGTAATCCATTACCTGCTATTAAGTTGACTTAGATAATAACCACTGCTATTACTAGCAACTGTAACATGGAATAGACTTAGTTTTTGGGTACTTGCCAGGTTCTTATGGCCTGGATTGGCCACTGTTGGAAACAGGATGTTGGGCTTGATGGACCCATGGTCTGACCCAGTATAGCATGTTCTTATGTTCTTAAAGGCCTAAAAGGTTAGGGTGTTCAGCTTGGAGAAGAGATGACTGATGGGGGATATGATAGAGGTCTACAAAATAATTGAAGGGCTTGAACAGGTAAATGTAAATCAGTTATTTAATCTCTCAGATAATAGGACTAGAGGGCACTCCATGAAGTTAGCAAGTAGCTCATTTAAAAAAAAATCAGAGAAAATTCTTTTTCACTCAACACATAATTAAGTTCTGGAATTCATTGCCAGAAGATGTGGTTATGGCAGTCAGTGTAACTAGGTTTAAAAAAGGTTTGGATAAGTTCCTAGAGGAAAAGGCCATAAACTTCTATTAATTAATAAGGAATACCATCTTGGGATCTACCATCTGGGTACTTGCCAGGTTCTTGTAGCCTGGATTGGCCACTGTTGGAGACGGGATGCTGGGCTTGATGGACCCTTGGTCTGACCCAGTAGGGCATATCTTATGTTTAGATTTTGCTCACCCGCTGTGGGATCTTTTCTTGGTGTCTCCTTGTGGGCCTCTGACAAAACAGCAGGTTTTACTCCAAACCCTGTGTCGGTTGAAGGCTCTGGGAGCGATTGTTCCGCCGGCCGAACGTCGAACAGGCAGGTACTCCATTTATTTTGTGGTCCCCAAGAAGGAGGGCTCCTTCCGTCCGTTATTGGACTTGAAAAAGGTCATTAGGGCACTTTGGGTACCTCGCTTTCGCATGAAGACTTTGAGGTCCGTCATTGCAGTCGCCCACAAAATAGACTTTTTGGCCTCTTTGGATCTGACGAAGGCTTACCTTCACATAGGAATCCAAGAGCATTATCGGTGGTTTCTGCTGTTCATGATCTTGGGCGAGCATTACCAGTTTCAAGCGCGTCCGTTCGGTTTGGCGAAGGCTCCCTGCGTTTTCACCAAGGTGATGGTGGTAGTGGCAGCAGCTCTCAAGCGGGAGGGAATCTTAGTACACCCCTATTTGGACGACTGGCTCATTTGGGCAAAGTCGGAGGACTTTTGCAAGGTGGCGGTTCAATCGGTATTGCATCGTCTTCAGTCGCTCGGATGGTCCCATGCCAAGTGTTGGATTTCCTGGGAGCCCATTTCAGCACAGTTGTGGGCAAAGACTTCCTTCCTCAAGAGAGGATGGACAAGCTGATAACTCAGGTTTGCTGTCTGTTGGCCCTCCCCTTGCCCAAGGTATGGGACTATTTGCAAGTTCTTGGCTCTATGGCATCTACTCTGGAGTTGGTCCCTTGGGCTTTGCTCATATGAGATCTTTGCAGAGGGCGTTGCTTTCCCGCTGGGACCCCAAGTGCAAAGAATTCCACTTACCTTGCCCCTCATGGATCCCGCCAGGACCAGTCTTGAATGGTGGTTAGTTCCTGAACACTTACAATAGGGGATGGACCTGGAGAATCCCCAGTGGCTGATTGTGACAATGGATGCCAGCCTCTCTGGTTGGAGGGCGTTTTGCCAGTAGCGATCGGCACAAGGCCAGTGGGCAACTCAAGAGTCCAAGTGGTCCATAAATCGTTTGGAGACGAGAGCGGTTAGTCTAGCACTGCGCAGCTTTCTCCATCTCGTCCAGCATCGGTCGGTAAGCATTCTATCAGACAACGCGACAACTGTGGTGTACATCAGCAAGGGGGTACAAAAAGTCGGCCAGTGGCCGATGAAGCGGACAAGCTGATAGTCTGGGCGGAACGCAATCTCGCCCAGTTGGCGGTGTCTTACATAGCTGGAGTGGACAACGTGCAAGCCGATTTTCTCAGTCGCCAATGGCTAGACCTCGGAGAGTGGGAGCTGTCCGAGGAGGAGATGCAGCTCTTGACTCGTCGGTGGGGAGTGCCCTGGCTGGATTTGATGGTAACTCATCTAAACGCAAAGGCGGCTCGATTTTTCAGTCGCAGAAGGGAGCACAGGGCGGAAGGAGTGGATGCCCTGGTCCTTCTGTGGCCCCACGATGTGCTGCTCTGTGTTTCCCCCTTGACCTCTGGTGGGCAAAGTCTTGAGGCGAATAGTCTCACCAGGGGTCGGTTATCCTCGTGGCCCCAAAGTGGCCACGCAGGCCGTGGTTCGCAGACCTTATCAACTTGGTGGTAGACGGCCCTTTGCGTCTCGGTCACCTTCTGAATCTACTTCGACAGGGTCCAGTATTTTTCAATCAGGCAGCTCACTTTTGTCTAGCAGCTTGACTTTTATGAGTGGAGACAGTTGAGAAAGAAAGATTATCCGGTTGCGGTTATTTCCACTCTTCTCCTAGCACGAAAGACATCTACTTCGCTCACCTACGTTCGGGTCTGGAAGGGTTTTGATTCATGGTGCAGCGGGTTGAAAGTTTCCCCGCAGAAAGCCATTATTGTGCACATTCTCGCATTCTTACAGGACGGCTTGAAGAAGGGATTGGCGTACAGCTCGCTCTGGGTTCAAGTAGCAGCGCTGGGCTGTTTAAGAGGTGAGGTTGATGGTATGTCCCTTGCAGGACATCCAAATGTGGTGCGTTTTTTGAAGGGGGCCAAGCATTTACACCCGCTGGTGCGTCCAGTGTGTCCTTCATGGAGTTAGAATCTAGATCTCAGAGGGTTGTACGGTCCCCTCTTTGAGCCTCTCAAGCGAGCTACGTTGAAGGATTTAACACTCAAAGCGGTGTTCCTTGTGGCTATCTGTTCGGCCAGAGGGATATCTGAGATTCAAGCGTTGTCCTGCAGAGAGTCGATTTTGCAGATCTCAGAATCTGGGTTTCACTTAGGACAATGCCTTCTTTTCTACCAAAGGTTGTTTCGGCGTTTTATGTGAATCAGTCAGTAGAGTTGCCGGCCTTTCCGGGTTTGGATCGGAATTCTCCTCAGGCTCATGATTTGTGGAAACTAGATGTTCGGAGGGTACTTCTTCAGTACTTGGAAGTGACTAACGCTTCTCGATTGTCAGACCGTCTTTTTGTATTATGGACTGGTCCTAAGAAAGGACATAAGGCATCCAAGGCTACTATTGCCCGATGGTTGAAAGAAACTATAGCTTCGGCGTACATATGTCATGGGTGACAGGTGCCGGATGGTCTTAAAGCCCATTCCATCAGATCTCAAGCAGCATCTTGGGCAGAGAGCCAATGTGTTTTGCCGCAGGAAATTTGCAGAGCAGCTACTTGGAAATCTTTAAACACTTTTGCTAAGCATTACCGTTTGGATGTCCGAGCTCCGGATGTCGATTGTTTTAGCAGCAGTGTGCTTCGAGCGGGACTTTCTGGGTCCCATCCCAGTTAAGGCAGCTTGGGTACATCCCCACGGTCTGGACTGATCTGGGTACGTACAGGGAAAGGAAAATTGGTTCTTACCTGCTAATTTTCGATCCTGTAGTACCACGGATCAGTCCAGATGCCCGCCCAGGGGTATGATGTTCTGATAAGTCTGCTCGATTTACTTATTTTTTCTGCAGTGTTTGGAAGACTATGAAGAATTAGAAAAAAAATATAAAAGTATTATGCAATTTTCACAGGTTATAGTTAAGATAAGTTCCCTTGGTCTAGTCATTGGTTGTTAAATTTTCTTCATTCTGCTTTGATATTGATTATACTGAAGGATTGCAGGTGGCACACCGGGATATCAGGAGGTGCCTTTTTAGCTTTTTTCTCTGACTCCATCTGCTGGAAGGGAGGCATAACCCAGCGGTCTGGACTGATCCGTGGTACTACAGGAATGAAAATTAGCAGGTAAGAACCAATTTTCCTTTAACAAAAATATTTTCTTCATTCTTTATGTCAAAACTTTTTATTATGAACTGCCTTCAATCTTATATACAATTATATTATTGTAATACAGTTTTCTGGTTGTGCATATTTCAGTTTTGAAATAAAAGGCTGAAGAAAATATCAGTAAGCTCTCAAATGCTTACAAGGGCTCCAGGAAACATTAAAAGTTGAGAAGCACTGCTAGAATCTACTGGAGAGCTGAAATCACTGACAGAGGCCATGTGACACAGTTTATTACACTCACATTGTAATGAAGTTGGGGAGAGAAGGGTTGAGGGTGTCCTGTTTCTTTTTCCAGGCATCGGTCACATTCAGTGATGTCGCTGCTTATTTCTTGGAAGTGGAGTGGGACATTCTGGGAGAGTGGCAGAAGGAGCTGTACAAGAAGATCATCAAGGAGATTCATGGCCTCCTCATGTCACGGGGTAAATCTGCCTTTTCTATCATCTGGCAGCCATAGACACATTACAGAATGGGTGCTGCCATTTTATCAGGACTGGAAAAATGCCAGGTCCCATGGGGACCTAAAATTTAGGACCTGGCTCCTGATCTCGTCTCAGGTTCAACAGGAGCTGCTGTGGCTCTCCAGGGCCCAGTAAAAGACACCACTGCCACAGGCCTGGCAAAAGATGCCGTGCCCTATTACAAAAATTATACGTTCAGCTGGTCTTATATGAAACCTTTAGTTTAAGTCTGTCTCGGTTTTTCCCTACAACCAAAGCTGACGCAGGGGAACAGGAGGAAAGATTTATCTTTCTGATTCCCACCTGAGAACCACAACTTCAGTGTAAGAGCCCAATATGTTAGCTCTGCATTAGGTAACTGTACTGTATAACATGTAACCCCTATAGATGGTAACCAGATGATTCAGATCAAATATCCCCAGCCTTTAGATAGCATTATCTATATATCCTGGGACTTGGGTTTTTCTTCTCAGATGATTTTAAGAAGCCGGGACTCCTCTCTTTGTAGGAGAGCACCTGCTTGCAGAGAAGATTGACATCTGCAATTCCTCTACCTAGGAGGGTCATGAATAGAAATGACTGTGCCAGAAATCTTCCAAGGTTTAAATGTCGGGCTGCAACCTTGGCAAGTTTTGTCAGACAAATGCATCCCCAATGATTCCCCACCATGCATCCCCCCTCTCCATCAGAATAGGAAACAGATGAAACACCCTGTGGCTCCACAAGTACAAATAGGAAATGTAATTTTGCTATTTTTTATTGACAGGATATTCAATTCTTAATCCTGATGTAATATTCAAGATTAAAAAGGAAAATGAGAACTATTTCACTGAACACTGTGAGTGGGAGGGAGAAGAAAACATGAAGGATCCCCCCATTAGTAAGTAAATGTTCTGGATTTAAAGGACTTTGCATTTTCAGAGCATAGAAGATGGGCTATTAACACCAAAAATTTGGAGACTTATAATCCATTTCCTAATATAATATACACAGGTCCTCAGTGAATCTTTCTAAACATGTTTTTGTTTTCTCATCACAGCCCTTCCAGTTGTAACGTCTGTGTTCTCACTGAGCGTTAAACAAGAGGAAGATCTGCCCTTCACGGATCCTCCTGAATCGGAGATGATTGAACAGATTAACCATCCTGTCACAAGCAAGTATCAGATGCCTCCTGGCTACCTTCATTAAGGTCAGCCAGTGCCATTTAGATGTTCAGCACAGACAGGACAAAAGTCAGTCAGCCTCTCTCTTTAGCCCCGTGTTTCCTTTGGATGGGTGAGGCTGGCTGAGGGTCACCTGACAGGGTTCCGGGACTGAGGCTGGTGCAGGCGATGCCAGGGTGAACATGTCTAGGTACAAGGATAGATTTGGGCAGGTTCCAACTCTAGGCACTAATTCAGTGCCGATGCCATGTTTTCCTTCCTGCTTCGCCCCCTGGACCTCTGCTCTAGTGACAGAGCCCTCGCAATACAAGAGCAAGGAAGCAAAGCCTGAGCTCACAATCCCCGTCCTCTCACATGGAAGCATAAAGAAGGTTGGGTTGTGAGTTTACGCTTAGTCCCTACGCACACTGCAGTGACAGGATTGTGCTGCTGGAGCCGAGGGCTGGAGAGAAGGAACAGTGGCAGAGGTAGTGGGACTGACACCTTCAGAGCTCTGGAGTAGAATTGTGGTTTGGCAGGGGGGCAGGAAATTTTCCACCCCCTCATATTTTGCAACCCTGTGCACAGCCCTTGCATAAATCCAGGCCTGACAGTGAGGGCTGTAAATGCTGGAGGTATAATGGGAGGTGTAATTAAGCTTTTTGTGTTGCTGGTGGTTCAATCAAATTGCGTTCCTGGTCATATCCCAGATCACTCCAGACAAGTGGGTTTTGCCTCTCTTCCAGCAGATGGAGGCAGAGAAAAAAAAACTTTCCCTGTACATACCAGGATCAGTCCAAACCGCTGGGTTATGCTTTCCTTCCAGCAGATGGAGTTAGAGAAAAAAGCTGAAGGCACCCCTGATAACCCAGTGTGCCACCTGCGATCCCTCTGTAATTCTCTGACTCCAGCAGATGAAGGAAGGCATAACCTGTGGTCCTGATCCTTTTCCAAATTTTGATCATTAACAAGTTTGAGAGGTATTTCTTTAAATCCCTAGTTACCTTTGGCTAGATCATCTGTCAGTCTAAAAAAAAAAAAAGACCTCCCGGGGGGGGGGGGGGGGGGGCAGTCTTCCCCCCACTTGGTAGCAGGCTAGGCTGGGCAGGGCGCCCTATAGCCTATATTCCCGGAGATTTTTTGTGCCTCAGGGCGGTTCCTCCCCTCCCTAACAATACAGAGAAGTGTAATTCCTCTGAGAGTCCAGGGATTCATCATTCCCCTGGTTTGCCAGCATAAATTAAAAAAAAAAAAAAAAAGAAAATAATACAGCCATAGCCGGTTTCGATCTCCCGGGTCTCGGGAGGAGGTAATTGTTTACCTGGCGATTTTCTCTGAGACAGCTCGGTTGGCCATGCTGCGGGGAACACGCTGCTCCGCCTGTGGAGAGCCGGCAGCGCGGCTCTCCCGCGAGGGACTTTGCTCGCGCTGTATCCCCAGGGGAGAAGGCACTTCTCAGTTACCTGGGACAGGCAAACAACCATCTCTTCCGCGGTCATGGGGGTTAGAGAAGAGTCTCCCTGCTCACAAACAGAGGCCGGGAACGGCGGCCATCTTGCCTGATTCAGGCTCTGATGCTGCGCATGGCTCCTCTGCTGCTTTCTTCTCATAATTTAAGCCCTGAAAGGCCTGCGATTTGGGTACTGACTCCCCACCTCGTCCCTCCTTATCTCCGGGGGGGGGGGGGTGCCTTAAAGAGGCAGCACCCCTTTTCCTCTCAGTTTGTATTGTTATTGCATAAAGCTTACATGGAGGTGGAGGCTGATTTGAATTTACAAGATCCTCCACCTGCAAAGCTCCCTAGGCCTTCAGAGGGTCCAGAGGCTCCTAGGGTCTAGCCACCCCTTATAGCTCCTGACATTATGCCACCATCCCCGGCGCAGCCAGATCCCGATCCTCCCACGGGCGATGAGGTTGACAATGCTGCCCGGTTGAGGGGGACGACCCACTGGTGCTCAAGTTATTTTGCAGGGAGGAGCTGGATTCCTTGATCCCTCATGTGCTAGCAGAGCTCGATATTCAGGTGCTGCAGCCCGTGGCGGAGCCTTCCTCGGGGGATCTGGTCTTGGGTCTTCGGGCTCCCCCCTAGAACCTTTCCCTTTCAGCCGATGCTTTTGCAGCTTATGACCCGGGAATGGGATGCGCCTGAAGCTAGCCTGCGAGTTAGTAGGGCCATAGAAAAGCTTTATCCGCTTCCGGAGGAGTCCTTGGATCTGCTTAAGATCCCTAAAGTGGACGCGGCCGTTTTGGCGATCGCCAAGCGCACAACCATTCCTGTGACGGGAGTGGCAGCTCTTAAGGACCTCCAGGATAGGAAGCTGGAGGTTCTTCTCAAAAGGATTTTTGAGATTTTGGCACTAGGCGTCAGGGCGGCCGTCTGCAGTAGTCTCATGCAGAGAGCTACTCTTAGATGGGTGCAGCAGTTGCTCACAACTCAGGAGCTTCCCCCGGCGGAAGCGGAACAGGCGGACCGTATGGAGGCGGCAGTAGCTTATATGGCGGATGCTTTGTATGATCTCCTACGTACCTCTTCGATGGCCTCGGCAGTGTCTGCAAGGAGGCTTCTTTGGCTCCACAGCTGACATCTCAGCTGGGTTCCTTCCCATTTAAAGGAAAGCTGTTGTTTGGTGATGACCTGGAGCATCTCATTAAATCCTTAGGGGCAAAAGGTTTACAAGCTCCCTGAGGACAAGCCCAGGTCTTCTCGCCCCTTCGGCTTGTTTCGGGGTTGTTTTTGGGGTCAACGCCGTTTTCGGGCAGGTAGGGTCCCGTCCTTTCCTCCGCGACAAGCGTCAGCGCGATCCCAATCTTGGGCCTATTCCTTTCGCGGTAGACTGACTCTGCGTGACGGAGCCTCCCAAGGATTTTCCGCAAACAAGTCTACCAAATGAAGGCGTGTCGGCCCATTCCTCCATTCGGAGATTGGAGGTCGTCTCTCTCTGTTTCGCGAGGAATGGGTCAAGATTACTTCGGATCAGTGGGTTCTAAACATCATAGAACACGGTTCCCTGTACGTACCCGGATCAGTCTAGACTGCTTGGTTTTGCCTCCCCTCTAGCAGATAGAGATAGAGATGTTTTAAAAACAAAGCTCCGCCTTATATTTATTTATTTATTTATTTATTTGAGACTTTTATATACCGACATTAGCATGCAACATCATACCGGTTTACTTTAGAACTGACAGATGGAAAATACAATGAACAGGAGAGGGGGGCGGGGGAAACTAGTAATATATAGGATATATATACATAGGAGAGTGCCACCTGCAGTCCACCAGTATTTCTCTGTCTCTAACAGATGGTGGAGGTGCAAAACCTACAGTCTGGTCTTTATTTTGGGTTAGATTAGTATAGTTAGTGAGAGTTCTCTGTGTATTTTCTAGTTT
The DNA here is from genome assembly GCF_901001135.1 of Rhinatrema bivittatum. NCBI lineage: Eukaryota > Metazoa > Chordata > Amphibia > Gymnophiona > Rhinatrematidae > Rhinatrema > Rhinatrema bivittatum. Next base: position 433,420,953 of record NC_042615.1, on the reverse strand, counting down.
AAGAGTTTGTCTCTTTAAAATTACTTAACCAAAAAAAAAAAAAAGAATTTTCTTGTGGTCCTCCTCCCAGAGGGTTGTTAGGCTCTGAGAGGGCCGTCCCTTGCTAGTCAGAGGCAGCTGCAGACGGGGGTTGAGGACTCTATCAATTGAGGCAGTGTGGTGCGATACTGGGGAGCCCGGCTCAGCACCCTGGACCACGGTGGACTATTTTCACCTTAAAAACAAAAAAAGGTTTTGAAGTACTTTTTCTTTGCTTCCGTTTTTGTTCGGGCAGTCTCTCCCTCCCTTCCACTCATACCGGGGGGGGGGGGGGGGGGGGATTTTTGCCACGTTCTCGGCCTCGGGGGGTGTAATTTTGAATTTTTTTCAGGCGTTTCTTTCTCCTCCCTTTCTTCCCCAATGCTGCGGGCGGCCGCGTGCAGCTCTCCCGTCAGAACTTGTGTGCACAATGTTTACTGGGGGGAGAAGGGTCCTCCGGTGCAGGAATGGCCAAAAATATTAATAAAAGCAGGCTACAGCGTGTTCCTTCGCCGGCAGCAGGGGATGCTCAGTTAGCACAGGATCCTTTTCCCTTAAGCGTGGGAACAGAGGCCATTTTGCACTCGTTTCACTCTGCTACTATGACTATCATGGGGGAGGGGTCCTTCCCTCCTCAATTATCTCTTCAGCCGCGGCCTCCTGAAAACAGAGAATCGCAGCAGCCTGCCTCCCCTGGCCCGGAGGTCAGTCCTGAGGGGACTTCTGATACCTCCTCTGAGTCTTCCTTCATTGTTTTCTTACATGAAGCCTTCAAGGCAAGGAAGTCCAAGCAAGCTGATTGCAGGGGGAAAGTTTGATCCCCATAAGGCCCGGGCATCTAAGTGAGCCAAGGCTGATAAGGAGACGGGACCTATCAAGTCTAAGCGCTGCAGGGGGTCCGCAGGGGGTTACAGAACTGGATTCAGATCTTGGGGACCCGGATTGTCAACCTCTGATTCCGCAGCGAGCGGATGACTCAGAGCCAGATCCGCCGCTGGCAGAGAGAGGCTCTCGGGCGGCGGAGGGCGATGACCCTAAGGTGGTTCGTCTTTTTCGTAAAGACGAGTTGGCACCTCTTATTCCAACTATACTCTCTGAGCTGGGCATTGACAGACCTACCAAGGAATCCAAACTCGGGAAGATGGACCCTGTTTTGTTGGGCCTGAGAGGTCCTGCTACTGCCTTTCCTTTTCCATTTTTCGGACTTGTTTCGAGAATGGGACACCCCGGATCTCGGATTAAAAGTCAGTAAAGCCATGGATATTTATTTATTTATTTATTATTTATTTATTTGGAGCTTTTTATATACCGCGGTACGTATAGGTCTACATCACCTCGGTTTACAGGAAACAATAACTTAGCCAAAGGCTTTACAATTAACCGGTTATACAGTAAGAAAACAATAAATAGCAACAGGCTTTACATATAACAGTTAAAAGTATGTCAACAATCTAAATAAATAGTTTTTACTGAAATAACAAATTCCCGAGATCAGGATATAGCTTCTGTACATATAATCTTCAATGAAAGTTTAAACTCAGAGTAGTTCAGTCCATTAACTTGTCAAAGGCAAAGTTCGGAATCGTGTCAATACACAGTGTCAAACAATGAGAAGGCGGGGAAAAGGGAAAGAGAGGGATAGGCAGAGTGAAACAAACGAGAGTATTAAAGTAGAAGGTGGCGCATCAGTGGAATATATGTCAATCTATTAGAAGAAGGAAAAAGAATGTGGCATAGGTGCCAAGCTTTATCCTCTGCCAGAGAATGCCTTGGAGATGCTGTGGGTACCGAAAGTGGATTCGGCGGTGTTCTGTCACTAAGAAAATCACGATTTCCGTCACAGGAACGACAGCACTCAAGGATCTGCAGGACAGGAAGTTAGAGGTACAGCTCAAATGGATTTTTGAGGTCTCAGCCATGTGAGTCCGGGCGGCTATTTGTAGTAATTTTGCTATGCGAGCTGGGCTTCGATGGGTGCAACAATTGCAGGCCAATGTAGACTTCTCGGCCGAGGAAGCGGCTCAGGTGAACCGTTTGGAATCCTCGGTGGCTTACTGTGCTGATGCCTTCCACGACCTCCTCCGGACATCCGCCAGGTCCATGGTATCGGCAGTTGCTGCTCGCCGGCTCTTGTGGTGGTGCAACTGGTCGGCGGACGTGTCTTCTAAGGCTCAACTGGGATCTTTGCCCTTTAAGGGTAAGTTACGTTTTGGTAAGATCTTGGACGACATGATTCAGTCTCTGGGAGAGAATAAGGTGCATCAGTTGCCGGAAGACAGACCTCGCTCATGTAGTTCCTTTTCTTCTTGAGCCAGAATTAGAGGGAATCGGAGGTATCGCCCGCTTCATCCTTTCGTTCGGCTCCGGCGAAGCAGCAAACCTATACTCAGACTTTTAGGGGTCGAAGATTCGGCAGACCTGGGGCGGTTTAACCTTTCTCAGGAGCAAAATCCTCCCAATGAAGGAGCGCTGGTCCACTCCTCAACTCCGGAAGTGGGGGGCAGACTGGTCCTGTTCTTCGAGGAGTGGACCAAGGTGACCTCGGATTAGTGGGTCCTGTCTGTGATAAATCAAGGCACGGCGGCCCGGAGATCAGTTTCCCATCTCTCCCTGCGGGTATGCCACAAAAAGAGCAGCGGTTCAGGAGACGTTACAGTGGCTGCTACAATTAAGGGCCATAGTTCCCGTTCCTCCAGAGGAGCAAGGAAGGGGTCGTTACTCCATATATTTCGTGGTACCAAAGAAGGAAGGATCATTCCGCCCCATCCTAGACCTCAAGGAGGTGAACAAGTGTCTAAAGATCCCACGATTTTGCATGGAGACTCTCCGGTTGGTCATTACCTCGGTAAGGCAGGGAGAATTCCTGGCTTCGTTGGATCTAATGGAGGCTTACTTCCACATAAGGATCCGTCAGGACCACCAAAGGTTTCTGCAGTTCTGCATCCTGGGACAGCATTTTCAGTTTCGGGCTCTACCCTTCGGCCTGGCGACTGCACCCCAGACTTTCACCAAAGTGTTGGTGGTGGTGGTGGTGGCAGCTCATCTCCGGAGGGAAGGTCTTCGGGTACATCCCTACTTGGACGATTGCTGATTCGCGCAAAGTCGGAAGCCTTAGCCAAAGATGCGATTCACAGAGTACTGCAGTCTCTACGGTCGCTGGGCTGGGTGGTCAACCTCTCCAAGAGCAAGCTCGTACCCTCTCAGTCCTTGGAGTATTTGGGAGCGCTCTTCGATACTCAGCAGGGCCGAGTTTTTCTCACCACGGACTGCATCATCAAGGTACAAGCTCAGGTGCGGAGCCTGTTACTTCAAACTTCTCCCAGGGTTCGAGAATATCTACAGGTTCTTGGGTCCATGGCATCGACCTTAGAGCTGGTGCCATGGTCGTTTGCTCATATGCGGCCCTTGCAGTACGCATTACTGTCCCGTTGGAACCCAGTATCTGAACTGTTTTTTCTTCCGTTGTCACTTACGCAAGTGGCAAGAAACAACCTAGCGTGGTGGCTAGAGACGGACAATCTATCTAGGGGAGTACCCCTGGAGATTCCCGATTGGACAGTGGTCACCACGGATGCCAGTCTCTCCGGCTGGGGAGCGGTGTGCCAGAGGAAGTCCGTGCAGGGCTTATGGTCTTCCGAGGAGTCTCTGTGGTCGATCAATCAGTTGGAGACCCGGGCAGTACGGTTAGCGTTACAAGCCTTCAGTCCTCTCCTACAGGGGAGGGCAGTCCGGGTATTGTCGGACAATGCGACCATGGTAGCTTACATCAACCGCCAAGGCAGAACCAGGAGTCATCCTGTGACGGAGGAAATGGCTCAGTTGTTCAGCTGGGTGGAACGTCACTTGATAAGCATTGTGGCGTTTCATATTACTGGCGTGGACAACATCCAAGCGGATTTTCTCAGTCAACACCATCTTGATCCCAGAGAATGGGAATTGTCAGGACGCTTTTCAGCACATATGCTTAGCGTGGGGCAAGCCCAGCATGGATTTCATGGCAACTTTTCGGAACGCCAAAGCTCCCAGGTTCTACTCGAGCCGCCGGGAGCAGAAGGAGTAGATGCTCTACCCTGGCCCGTCAACGTGCTTCTATACGTATTTCCACCCTGGCCGTTACTCAGCAGAGTGCTCCGCCGGATAGAGCGTCATTCAGCGCCAGTGATTCTGGTAGCACCAGAATGGCCGAGGCGTCCTTGGTTCGCAGACCTCCTCAATCTCGCAGCGGTGGGTCCGATACGGTTTCCAGGAATCTCGTATTTACTCCACCAAGGACCCGTTTGTTTGGAAGAAGCTGATCACTTTTGTCTAGCGGCATGGCTTTTGAACAGCGCCGCCTAAGTGCCAAGGGTTATTCTCCTGCGGTAGTGGCTACTCTTCTCCGTTTGCACAAAACTTCCACTAATCCTTGCGTTCGTTTGGGTTTGGAAGGTTTTTGAAGCTTGGTGTTTTGATCGAGACGTTTCACCAACCCGGGCTTCAGTATCCGATGTTTTGTGTTTTCTGCAAAAGGGACTGTCCATGGGCTTGTCATGTAGTTCCTTACGTGTATAGGTAGCAGCCCTTGGTTGTTTGCGTGGGATGGTGCAGGGTGGAACCTTGGCGGTGCATCCAGACATAGCGCGGTTCCTTCGGGCAGCAAAACATTTACGTCCTACACTTCACCAGCCTTGTCCTTCTTGGAGTCTGAATTTGGTGCTTACAGCTTTGTGTGAGGCGCCTTTTTCTCGTCGCCATCACTTCAGCTCAATGGGTGTCTGAACTCCAAGCTCTTTCTTGCCGGGAGCCTTTTTTGAGGATCTCCAATTCGGGTGTTTCTATCTGGACGGTTCCTTCTTTTCTGCCGAAGGTGATATCATCTTTTCATGTCAATCAATCGGTGGAGCTTCCAGCCTTTGGGTATCTGGACCGTTCGGATTCTCTGTCCCGCGATTTGCGGAAGCTGGATGTTTGTAGAGCACTACTACGCTACTTGGAGGTCACAAATGAGTTTCGCAAGTCAGACCATCTCTTTGTGCTCTGGAACGGTGATCGACGGGGTCACATGGCTTCAAAAGCTACCATTGCCTGTTGGATGAAAGAGGCTATCAGCTCCTCTTATTTGCTACGAGGCTGAGTTCTTCCAGTCGGCCTCCGGGCTCATTCTACTAGGTCGCAAGCAGCGTCCTGGGCGGAGTCTCATTTCGTTTTTCCACAGGAGATCTGGCAGCGTGGAAGTCACTCCATACTTTCACGCGGCATTACAGATTGGATATGCAGGCTGCAGATTCTGGAGGATTCGGAGAAGGTGTGCTACAAGCAGGCCTCTCTGGATCCCACCCTGGGTAAGAACAGCTATGGTACATCCCAGCAGTAGGACTGATCCGGGTACGTACAGGGAAAGGAAAATTAGTTTCTTACCTGATAATTTTCATTCCTGTAGTACCACGAATCAGTCCAGAGGCCCGCCCTGTCAGAGTGATTCAAATGGGGGAGAGTCCGCTCGCTTTTCCATTTTTTTTTCTGCAGATCTTTGAATTTTCCTTGTGGTTCTATAGGTTCCGATCTTATTGGGCTTCAGTGACCCGGTGGTAAAATTTCCTTTTCTGGTTCAGGAGTTAGTGTATATAGTTATGGTATCTTACAGGAGCCATCTTGCTTTGTCATTACGAAATACTGGCGGACTGTAGGTGGCACTCTCCTATATAAGGTGGAGTTTTGTTTTTAAAACATCTCTGTCTCTATCTGCTAGAGGGGGGCAAAAACCAGCAGTCTGGACTGATCGGTGGTACTACAGGAACGAAAATTATCAGGTAAGAAACTAATTTCCCTTTACGCTTTGGATTTTGCTCGTCCACTACGGGAATTTTCTTGGTGTCTCCTTGCGGGTCCCGGACAAAGCAGCAGGTGGTACTCCAGACCCTGTGTCGATTAAAGGCTCTGGGAGTGATTGTCCCGGTCCCGCCGGACAAACATTGGACCAGAAGGTACTCCATTTATTTCGTGGTCCCCAAGAAGGGAGGGCTCCTTCCGTCCAATATTAGACTTAAAGAAGGTCAACAGAGTGCTTCGGGTACCTCGCTTTCGCATGGAGACCTTAAGGTCCGTCATTGCTGCAGTCCACAAAGGCAAATTTTTGGCCTCTTTGGATATGACTGAGGCTTACCTTCACATAGGAATCCAAGAGCATCATCGGAGGTTTCTGCGGTTCATGGTCTTGGGCGAGCATTATCAGTTTCGGGTGCTTCCGTTTGGTTTGGCGACGGCTCCTCGCATATTCAGCAAGGTGATGGTGGTAGTGGCAGCAGCTCTCAGGCGGGAGGGGATATTAGTTCACCCCTATTTGGACGACTGGCTCATTTGGGCAAAGTCGGAGGATCTTTGCAAAGTGGTGGTTCGGTCAGTATTGCATCGGCTCCACTTGCTTGGATGGGTATTCAATTTTGCGAAGAATCAATTGGTACCTTCCCAGGTGTTGCAATTCCTGGGAGCCTGTTTCGACATGGTTGTGGACAAAGTTTTTCTTCCACAGGAGAGGATGGTCAAGCTGATGTCTCAGGTGCGCCATTTCTTGGCCCTCCCTTTGCCCAAGGTATGGGACTATTTGAAGGTTTTTGGCTCTATGGCGTCTACTCTGGAGTTGGTTCCCTGGGCGTTTGCTCATATAAGACCTTTGCAGAGGGCATTGCTTTCCCGCTGGGACCCCAGGTCCGAACAGTTCCACTTACCCTTGCCCCTCATGGATCCCGCCAGGTCCAGTCTCGAATGGTGGTTAGTTCCCAATCACTTACAACAGGGGATGGACCTAGAGAATCCCCAGTGGATGATTGTGACTACAGATGCCAGCCAATTGGCACAAGGGCAGTGGACAGCTCAGGAGTCCACACATCCATAAATCAGTTGGAGATGAGTGCAGTTTGTCTAGCGCTGCGCAGTTTTCTCCCGCTTGTTCAGCATCAGTTGGTGAGGGTTCTATTCGACAATGCGACAACTGTAGCGTACATCAACAGACAAGGAGGAACAAAGAGTCGACCAGTGGCCACAGAGGCGGACAAGCTGATGGCTGGGCGGAACGCATTCTGGTCCTGTTGGCGGCGTCTCACATAGCCGGAGTGGACAACATTCAGGCAGATTTTCTCAGTCGCCAGCGGCTAGACCCCGGCAAGTGGGAGTTGTCCGAGGAGGCAATGTGGCTCTTGATTCGTTGGTGGGGAGTGCCCTGGCTGGATTTGATGGCAACTCGGCTGAACGCAAAGGCAGCTCATTTCTTCAGTTGCAGAAAGGTGCACGGAGCGGAAGGAGTAGATGCCTTTGTCATTCCATGGCCCTGTGACGTGCTACTCTGTGTTTCCTCCTTGGCCGAATAGAGTCCCACCGGGGGCCGGTTCTCCTCATAGCCCTGGAATGGCCATGGAGGCCGTGGTTCGCAGACCTGATCATCTTGGCAGTTGATGGTCCCTTGCATCTCGGTCACCTTCCAAATTTACTTCGACAGGGTCCAGTATTTTTTGATCAGGCGGCTCGCTTTTGTCTAGCGGCTTGGTTTATGAGAGGCGACAGTTGAGAAAGAAGGGGTATCCGGATGCGGTTATCTCCAGTTCTCTCACGGAAGACTTCCACTTCTCTCACTTATGTTTGGGTATGGAAGATTTTCGATTCATGGTGCAGCGTGTTGAAGGTGTCCCCATGTAAGACCACTATTGTGCATATTCTTGCATTCTTACAGGACGGACTGAAGAAAGGACTGGCATACAGCTCGCTCCAGGATCAAGTAGCGATATTAGACTGTTTAAGGGGTAAGGTTGACGGGACATCTCTTGCAGTACATCCAGATGTGGTGCTTTTTTGAAGGGCGCCAAGGATTTGTACCCGCCGGTGCGGGCAGTCTGTCCTTCGTGGAGCTTGAATCTGGTTCTCCGAGGGCTCTGTGGTCCCCCCTTTGAGCCTATCAAGCGGGCTACGTTGAAGGATTTAACTCTCCAAGCAGTATTCCTCTTGGCTATTTGTTTGGCCAGACGAATATCTGAGATTCAAGCGTTGTCCTGCAGAGAGCCGGTTTTGCGGATCTTGGAATCTGGGGTTTCACTTAGGACAGTGTCTTCTTTTCTGCCGAAGGTGGTATCGGGGTTTCATGTGAATCAGTCAGAAGAGTTACCGGCTTTTCTGGATTTGGATCAGAATTTTCCCCAGGCTCATGATTTGAGGAGACTAGATGTCCATCGGGTACTGCTTCGGTACTTGGAAATGACTAATGCTTTCGATTGTCAGACCACCTTTTTGTCTTATGGGAGCGGTCCTAAGAAAGGAGGCAAGACATCCAAGGCTACTATTGCCCGATGGTTGAAAGACACTATTGCTTTGGCATACATATGTCACGGGCAGCAAGTGCCAGATGGTCTTAAAGCTCAGTCAATCAGATCTCAAATGGCATCTTGGGCAGAAAGCCAATGTGTTTTGCCACAGGAAATTTGCAAAGCAGCTATTTCAAAATCTTTGCACACCTTTGCTAAGCATTACTGGTTAGACGTCTGGGCTCCGAATGTTGATTCTTTTGGCAGTAGTGTGCTTCGCGAGGGACTCTCCGGGTCCCACCTCATTTAGGGCAGCTTGGGTACATCCCAGCGGTCTGGACTGATCCTGGTTCATACAGGGAAAGGAAAATTGATTCTTACATGCTAATTTTCTCAGGGTTGACCACCCATCCCAACGAATCCAACATCCAGAGCATCCGCAGCTCTGCATAGGCTTTCTGACTTTGCTCGAACTAACCAATCATCCAGATAGGGATGCACCAGTATCCTTTCCCGTCGCAAGATGGCGCGACCATCACCTTGGTAAAGACCCTGGGCGCCGTCACGAGCCTGAATGGGAGGGCGCAGAATTGAAAATGGTGCCTGAGTATCGCAAACCACAGATATTTCTGATGGTCCAAGCGTATCGGTATGTGCAGATATGCTTCCGTCAGATCCAGTGATGCCAAGACCTCTCCCCTGTGCACTAACGCTATGACGGAGCGAAGAGTTTCCATTCGGAATCGGGGTATCTTCAGGGAACGATTCACCCGCTTCAGATCGAGGATGGGACGGAAGGTACCCTTCTTCTTTGGTACCACGAAGTAGATGGAGTAGCGCCCACGTCTTAGCTGCCCTTTGGGCACTGGAACTCTGGCACCCAGATCTTGCAGGAACTGTAGAATGACTCGCACCGCCTTGCACTTTAGGTGGTACACGCAAGGGGGCACTATGTAATGCTCCTTGATTGGCCGAGCAAAATCTAACACGTAGCCTTGTACTATGATGCTTAGGACCCATTGGTCGGAGGTCAATTTTGCCCACGCCTCCCGGTAAAGGGTTAACCTTCCCCCATCCTTGGAACAGAAATGTGGACTGGCCTCACTTCATTGCGTGGTCTTGGAGCCCCCATGGGACTATGGAGCACCGTCCTGGCAGGTCGGCGGTCTTGAAAGGACTGGTTCCAAGAAGCTTGACAGCCGGTGCCCTGGTGAAAGGACGTCCCGGCGGACCGTGAGGAGTGGAAACAGCGATTTCCCCAAAATCTCATCCGCTGAGGAATAGAACCTCTAGATCGAGGCCTATCCTCCGGCAACCTGTGGACCTTGTTCTCTCCCAGAAACTTTATCATGTCCTCCAGCTGTTGCCCAAAAAGGAGTTTTTTCCCTTTAATGTTAAAGAGCTCAGCTGCGCTTTAGAGGACACATCGACCGACCAGTTTCTGAGCCAGAGGAGTTTGCGGGCGGAAACCGCAGCAACCATTGTCCTGCCCAAAGTCCGCAGAAGACCATACAGGGTATCTGCACTATAAGCCACCGCCGGCTCGAGACAGCTAGCACGTTGCGCTGCCGCATCAGAGAGGGAAGCCTCATCCTGCCAATCCTGAACCCATCGGAGACAAGCCCTCTGTGCAAAACTGATGCTCATAGCAACCCGAACCCCAAGGGCCGAAACCTCAAAAATATTCTTTAGCTGCAGCTCCAGCTTACGATCCTGCAAGTCTTTCTACGCAGTGGCCCCCGTGACCGTGGCATCCACCTTGGGGATCTTGAGTAGATCCAAAGCCTCCTCCGGAAGCGGGTATAATTTATTCATAGCTTGTCCCTCTTTCAAGCCAAGATCTGGAGTGTCCCACTCCTTAAACAAAAGATCCGTGACAGACATATGAAAAGGAAAAGATCGAGCTGGACCCCGGAAGCCCACCATGACTGGATCCATAGCTCATAAGAAATTGCCATGATGGGTCAGACCAAGGGTCCATCAAGCCCAGCATCCTGTTTCCAACAGAGGCCAAACCAGGCCACAAGAACCTGGCAATTACCCAAACACTAAGAAGATCCCATGCTACTGATGCAATTAATAGCAGTGGCTATTTATTTTATTTATTTATTTATTGAAGGGGGGTTTTTTATATACCGCGGCACATTTGGAACATCACCTCTGTTTTCAATGAAACAATGCAGCAAAAGGCTTTATATAGAAACACAAAACATAAATCGCTACATTATACATGGTAACAGGGGTTAAACGTAAATATTTGGTTTAAACTTAAACTTCATAAATAAAAACATCATAAATATTCCTTAAGTAAACTTGATTAATAGCCATTAATGGACTTCTCCTCCGAGAACTTATCCAAATCTTTTTTGAACCCAGCTACACTAACTGCACTAACCACATCCTCTGGCAACAAATTCCAGAGCTTAATTGTGCATTGAGTAAAAAAGAATTTTCTCCAATTAGTCTTAAATGTGCTACTTGCTAGCTTCATGGAATGCCTCCTAGTCCTTCTATTATTCGAAAGTGTAAATAACCGATTCACATCTAATCGTTCAAGACCACTCATGATCTTAAAGACCCATATCATATCCCCCCTCAGCCATCTCTTCTCCAAGCTGAACAGCCCTAACCTCTTCAGCCTTTCCTCATAGGGGAGCTGTTCCATCCCCTTTATCATTTTGGTTGCCCTTCCCTGTACCTTCTCCATCACAACTATATCTTTTTTGAGATGCGGCGACCAGAATTAAGAATATGCCATACTGGGTCAGACCTAGGGTCCATCAAGCCCAGCATCCTGTTTCCAACAGTGGCCAATCCAGGCCATAAGAACCTGGCAAATACCCAAAAACTAAGTCTATTCCATGTTACCGTTGCTAGTAATAACAGTGGCTATTTTCTAAGTCAACTTAATTAATAGCAGGTAATGGACTTCTTCTCCAAGAACTTATCCAATCCTTTTTTAAACACAGCTATACTAACTGCACTAACCACATCCTCTGGCAACAAATTCCAGAGTTTAATTGTATGTTGAGTAAAAAAGAACTTTCTCCGATTAGTTTTAAATATGCCACATGCAAACTTCATGGAGTGCCCCCTAGTCTTTCTATTATCCGAAAGAGTAAAAAACTGATTGACATCTACCTGTTCTAGACCTCATGATTTTAAACACCTCTATCATATCCCCTCCTCAGCCGTCTCTTTTTCAAGCTGAAAAGTCCTAACCTCTTTAGTCTAGCAGTTGGAGTTGCTAGCAGTTGGAGACGGATCAGATTTCAATCTGACGTCAGCCCCTAGTACATATACCCCTGCAGGAAGTGCAGATCCTCAGTATTTTCCGTCTCCAAAGCAGTTAGGAGCTAAATTTTAAAGAAAATTCCTACCTGAAGACGAGCCCCGCACTCCTGCGGTGATACCCTCGGGTCCCTCCCCCAGTTGAGTTTCCTGAGGTGATTTCCGTGGTCCCTCGGAGGTAAGAGCCTCGGTCCGGTGGCCGAATCGCGGCAGGGACCTAGTCCCCAAGTTAGAAGGGCTCGGGCGCGGCATAGAGGCAGCCTCGGTCCGGAGCCGTTCGCGGCGAGGACTTAGCCCCCGAGCGAGACGAGTTCGGGCGCGGCTTAGAGGCAGCGGGTGCACCCTCAAAAGCGGCGGTGAAGGTAGTTGCCCTCTCCCCCCGCAGCCGGAGCCCACCCAGGATGAGACCGGGAAGCGCCGAAGGTAAGGTAGAAATCTTTACTTGTGCCGGTCTCCGAGGATTGAGGACGAGCGCAGGCCATCGGCCGAAGCCAGCGCCACCGGGTTGATCCGCCCTAGCAGGGCCAGATCCCGGCATTTCCAAGGGCTTCCCACGTGGAGGCCCTCCGAGGTAGTCGCCATCTTGCCCGCATGGTCGCCATCGCCATCTTGGCTTAATCTCGCCGTTCTCATCGCCGCCGGCCAAGCGCACAAAACTACTTCTGCGCACAAACCTACTTCGGCGCCTAAGTTACACATGCAAGAACACTCAGACGCATAAGCGGCCCGCGCAAGTCCCGGTCACACAGACTACGCGCACTCGACTACCGGCGCGCACATCCGGGGTTAAGCGCACAGATACGCGCACAACCCAAATTAAGCACACTAATACGCGCTCAAGTCCATGCACGCGTCCAGGCACTCCGGAGCGAACCATGTACGCGCAGGCAACCTTGACGCCGCCAAGATCAGAAGTAAAATCTCTAGGCCTCTGCTCAGCATGCCATCTCAGGGCCGCCCAGAGCCAGGAAGCCGACGCTCTATGCACCCAATGCGAGGAGGCCCTGGGAGATCCACCACAAGCTCAGACTCGCCCAGGGCCGGGGACTAGCTCTTCAGGGGGCTCCCTGGAGCTAGCAAACCCCAGCGGGACCCCCTCCCAGCCGGAGGCTCCCAGGGAAACAGCGCCACTCAATGTGGACCCCTCGTCTGTTTCTTGGGTGGAACTCTTCAAGGGGATTCACGCCTTTGTCCGGATGCAAACGGATTCCCGGGCAGACCAACCACATACGTCGCATGAGGACCTCTATGCCCCAGGCCCCTCAAGACCCAGGCATAGGCCCTTACCGCCAAGTAGTCCTACCTTCGAGGGCATGGACTTCTCAGAAGACGAAGCCAAATCTCTAGAAGAAGGAGAACTCCCCCCGGGGACAGAACCCCACCGAACCATGAGGCGGTTCTTCACAAGGGAGGAGCTCCCGGACCTGGTCTCCCAATGCCTGGCAGAACTAGCGATCCCGGTTTCAGAAACCCAGGGGGATCCTGAGGAGAACCCATTTCTGGAAGGCTTTTGACAGACCTCCCGTCATTTCCCGCTCTTGCGAGCCGCGCAACAGCTTATTGACCTGGAATGGAACACCCCAGAGTCTGCCTTTAAAGGGGGAAGGGCCTTGGCCAGTTTGTACCCCCTGGATCCAGCAACCAAAGACATGCTCGCTTGCCCAAGAATGGACGCCATGGTCTGCGCAGTCTCCAAGCGCACCACCACCCCGGTGGAGGGAGGAGCAGCCCTCAAGGACACGCATGACCGGCTGGAAGCTATGCTTAAGCAGTCATTTGACGTGGCCGCTATGTCTCTTCAGATTGCGGCCTGCTGCACCGTGGTGACACGTGCCTGCTTATCCCAGGCCAGGAACGGCACACCGGGAGATATCCTTGACCCAGCGCTATCCTTTCTAATGGACGCAGCCTCAGACCTCGTACGCACAGCGGCCAGAGGAGTATCATCGATGGTGGCAGCCAGGAGACAGCTCTGGCTCAGAAGCTGGTCGGCCGACCCATCTTCCAAATCACGCCTCACAAGAATACCATTCAAAGGATCACTCCTGTTCGGCAGCGATTTAGAAAAGATGGCGGGCAAATGGGGCGAATCTCCAGTACTGCGACTTCCAGAAGACAAGTCAAGGAGAGTCCAGCGACAGCCTTCCAGGACCTCCAGGGGCAGAAGCTCGCAGCGCTTCAACCCATACAGGAGCAGCTACCAGGCGCCCCGCCCTCCGACCAGGAACCAGTCCTTTCGGAGCAAGCACAACAAGAGGGGAAACAGCTCGGGCTCAGGGCCCGGCCACGCTTCGCAATGAGAATCAGCCGACCCATCCAAGGGAAGCCATAGGGGGCAGACTGGTCCTATTCTACCAAAGATGGGTCGAGATAACTTCGGACAAGTGGGTCCTAGCCATCATCCGGGAAGGGTACTACCTGGACTTCATACGCACCCCCCCCCCCCCCCGGACAAGTTTGTGGAGTCTCCCCGCCACGACCCCACCAAAAAGGCGGCAGTGGAAGTTACACTGGCCAGGCTACTGAACCTCGAGGCCATAACTCCGGTACTGCCTCAGGAGATAAACTCTGGTCATTATTCTACATATTTTCTCATTCCCAAGAAAGAGGGAACGTTCCGACCAATCCTGGACCTCAAATCCGTAAACCGATACCTGAAGGTCCCCCGATTCCGCATGGAAACCCTGAGATCCGTAATAAAGGCAATACAGCCGGGAGAGTTCCTCACCTCCCTTGACCTGTCAGAGGCGTACCTGCACATCCCAATTCATCAAGAACACCAACGTTACCTACGCTTCAAGATCCTGGGCAATCACTACCAGTTCCGGGCCCTACCCTTCGGGCTAGCCACAGCACCACGGACGTTCACCAAGGTGATAGTGGTAGTGGCGGCAATACTGCGGAAGGAAGGAGTCCTCGTACATCCTTACTTGGACGACTGGCTGATCAGGGCAAAGTCACCAGAGGAAAGCATCCAATCAACCAACAGAGTCAAGTCTCTATTGGAGAGCCTCAGATGGGTGGTCAACACGAACAAGAGTTCCCTGCAGCCCTCACAATCGTTGGAGTACCTGGGGGTCCACTTCGACACCAAGGAAGACAAAGTCAGCCTGACTCCCACAAGGAGATCAAAACTGTGGAACCGGTTGCAATCCTTGATGAGCGACCCTCGCCCCTCGGCATGGGATTACCTGCAGGCCCTAGGGCTGATGGCATCCACACTGGAAGTGGTCCCCTGGGCGAGGGCCCACATGAGGCCTCTACAACACTCACTGCTGTCCCGCTGGAACCCACGGTCGCACCATTACACCGTACGCTTGCCTCTCCCGGGTACAGTCCGGACCAAACTACGCTGATGGCTGCAGCCCAGCCACATGAACAGAGGCTCAAGACTGTCATCCCCAACCTGGACTCTGCTAACGACAGACGCCAGTCTACGGGGATGGGGAGCACACTGCGAGGAACTAACCGCCCAAGGGCAGTGGAACGCAGAAGAGGCAGGATGGAACATCAATCGCCTAGAAGCGCAGGCAGTCAGACTCGCCTGCCTGCGGTTCGCTCAAAGACTCCGAGGCAAAGCGGTCAGAGTGATGTCTGACAACGCCACAACGGTTGCCTACATCAACAGGCAAGGGGGAACCAGAAGCCAACAGGTGTACTGGAGATAAACCCACTGATGGCATGGGCGGAAGCAAATCTACAGGAGATCTCCGCCGCCCACATCGCCGGGAAAGACAACATCACGGCGGACTTCCTCAGCAGAGAAAGTCTAGACCCAGGAGAATAGAAGCTATCTCCCGCAGTCTTCCGGATGATAGTAAACCGGTGGGGAACACCGGAAATGGACCTCCTGGCGAACAGAACAAACGCCCAAGTACCCAGAAACTTCAGCCGCAAGCGGGATCTACAATCCCAAGGAATCGATGCCCTGGTGCAAACCTGGCCACAGGGCACCATACTATACGCCTTCCCGCCGTGGCCCCTTTTGGGCGCAGTGATTCACAAGATACAGCTACACAAGGGACTATTTCTTCTGGTGGCACCGGACTGGCCAAGAAGACCGTGGTACGCAGACATGAGAAGACTGCTGGCAGGGAACCCTCTACCCCTGCCCCCTCTCAGAGACCTGCTACAACAAGGTCCGATCGTCCACGAGGACCCGACTCAATTCTCTCTTACGGTCTGGCCATTGAGATGGCTCGCCTGAAGAAGAGCGGCTACTCGGGGGCGGTAATAGACACCCTCCTCCGAGCACATAAGTTCTCCACATCGCTAACATACATAAGGATCTGGAGAATATTTGAGGCCTGGTGCGAAGATCATGACATCAAGGCACGCTCACTTAAAGTTCCCGTAATGCTGGAGTTCCTACAGAGCGGACTTCAGAAAGGACTGTCCCTCAATTCCATCAAGGTACAGGTGGCAGCACTGGCATGCTTCGGCACCAGGGACGACAGTAATAGCCTAGCCTCTCACCCGGATGTGTCACGTTTCCTGAGAGGAGTCAAACACATTCGCCCACCGCTGAAGTGGCCGGTACCTCTGTGGAACCTCAACCTCGTCCTGAACTTCCTATCTGGATCCACCTTCAGACCCCTTCGAGGCTTATCACTCCGTCAGCTGACCCTGAAGATTGCCTTCCTCCTGGCAGTTTGCTCAGCGCGACGCATCTCTGAACTACAAGCACTGTCTTGCCGTGAGCCTTTCCTTAGGTTCACCCCAGGATCCATCCAGCTGCGCACGGTACCGTCATTCCTTCCCAAAGTGGTCTCCCACTTCCATCTGAACCAGACCATCTCGCTTCCCTCGGTGGAAGCCCTGGAGAATTTGGAAGAAATCCGTAACCTGCGTCACCTCAACGTTGGCAGAATCCTCTCCAGATACCTGAAAATGTCAGAACCCGTACGGAAGATGGACCACCTTTTCGTCCTTCACAGCGGGAAAAGACTAGGGGAAGCAGCCTCGCGGGCAACCATAGCCCGCTGGATCAAGGAAGTTATCAAGGCGGCCTACGTAGAAGCAGGGAAACCTCTACAGGTCAAGGCCCATTCAACCAGAGCCCAGGCAGCGTCCTGGGCAGAAACAAGAATGATGTCGCCTGCCAAGATCTGCAGGGCGGCAACAGGTCCTCCATCCATACCTTCTCCAGATTCTACCGTCTGGATGTTCAGGCTCGGGAGGACACGGCATTCGCAAGGGCAATACTAAGTGGGTCACAGGCAGCCTCCCACCCGGTTCGGAAGTAGCTTTTATACATCCCATTCGTTCTGAGTCCATCTGCTACACGCTAGGAAATGGAGAAATTACTTACCTGATAATTTCGTTTTCCTTAGTGTAGACAGATGGACTCAGCAGCCCGCCTTTGGCTGCCGTCACGCATGGTATTGCAAATGGTTCAAGGGTAAGCCTCTTTTCGTTTACCTAGGTTCCCACCTGGCTGGGTGTCGACGCTTTCCGGTTGAGCTCCCTGGCGGTCTCCAGCTATACTCAATCGACCAGTTCAAATTATTCCAGTTAATCAAGTTATAACATTTATATAGTTACGAAGTTATACAAGTTAACCAAATTAACCAATCGGTCAGTCAAACATATATCCAATGCTTTGCAAGGAAGAATACTGAGGATCTGCACTTCCTGCAGGGGTATATGTACTAGGGGCTGACGTCAGATTGAAATCTGATCCGTCTCCAACTGCTAGCACGAGTACACTATACCCATTGGTTCTGAGTCCATCTGTCTACACTAAGGAAAACAAAATTATCAGGTAAGTAATTTCTCCAATATATCTATATCTATATATCTATATATATCTGTATCTATATCTATCCACAATGCTTTTCGAGGAGAATACTGAAGAGCGAGTAGGCAAAGTGTTCCTTCCAGATGCTCAAACTCCGGGAACAAATGCGCAATTTTCTCTCACTTTCTCTACCCACGGCCTGGGAGTACCTTCAGGTCCTGGGGTCCATGGCCTCCACTATCGATCTGGTTCCTTGGGCCTTTGCGCTTATGCATCCATTACAGAAGGCTTTGCTATCCCGCTGGAAACCGGTTTTGGAGCAGTTTCGGATGCCTTTCCCGCTCTCCACCATTGCCGAGATGCAATGGTGGCTCTCGCCTGCCCATCTTCTGAAGGGGGTGCCCCTTTAGATGCCGCAGTGGATCATTGTTACAATGGATGCCAGCCTCTCCGGCTGTGGAGCGGTGTGTCAAACCCAGCTTAAGCAGGGATACTGGTCCCCAGCTCAATTCTGCTGGCACATCAAACGGCTGGAGGCTCGAGCGGTCCGTCTTGTATCAAGGTTTTTCTTCCCTTGCTCCTTCGCAAGGCGGTGCGGGTTCTCTCGGACATCTCCACCATGGTAGCCTATATCAATCGGCATGGAGGCACTAGGAGTCGCTTGGTGGTTCTGGAAGCCAGCAAGCTCTTCGCCTGGGCGGAACATCACCTGGATTGCTTAGCAGCTTCACATATAGCGGAGAAGGAGAATGTTCAAGCCGATTTCCTCAGTTGCCTGCGGCTAGACCCTGGCAAGTGGGAGTTGTCAGACGGAGCGATGAATCTGATCGTCCGCAGGTGGAGTCCCGTCCCCCCCCCACACTTAGATCTGATGGCCACAATGAACAATGCGAAAGCTCCCAGGTTCTTCAGCCGCAGAAGGGAGCATTGCGCGGAAGGAGTGGATGTGCTGGTTCTTCCCTGGCTTTGCTGTGTTCTCCTGTACATGTTTCCCCCTTGTCCATTGGTAGGAAAGATACTCAGAAGAATAGAACTCCATTGGGGCCCCATCATCCTAGTGGCTCCCGAGTGGCCCCGCAGACCGTGGTTCGCGGATCGGTGAACCTCGCGACGGATGGTCCTCTCCGACTCGGCCATCTTCCCTGACTCCTGCGGCAGGGTCCTGTATTTTTCGAACAGGTGGATCGCTTCTGTCTAGCGGCATGGCTTTTGAACGGCGGAGATTGAGAAAGAAAGGATATAAGGAAGAAGTTATATTCACACTGTTGAGAGCCCGGAAGCTGTCTACCTCTCTCGCTTATGTCCGGGTCTGGAAGGTTCTTGAAAATGCACGCGCTGCAGCGGGAGTGTCAGCTCGCAAGTCTCCGGTATCCCAGGTCCTTTCCTTCTTCCAGAACGGTCTTTCCAAGGGCTTGTCTTTCAGCTCCTTGCGGGTGCAGTTTTCTGCCCTCTGTTCCTTATTAGGCAACATTGATGGTTACGCGGTGGCGGCTCATCCGGATGTCGTTCGCTTCCTCAGGGAGCCAAACATTTGAATTTGCCGGTCTGGCCTATTTGTCTCTCGTGGAGTCTTAAACTGGTTCTTCGGGTGCTATGCGAGGCTCCATTCGAACCTCTGCAGCGGGCTACCTTAAGGATTTGACTCTCAAAACCGTCTTCCTGGTGTCCATTTGTTCCGCTTGAAGGGTTTTGGAACTCCAAGCTTTGTCTTGCAGGGACCCTTTTCTACGTTTTTCTGATTCAGGGGTCTCCCTCAAGACGGTACCCTTCTTTTTGCTGAAGGTCGTGTCTTCCTTTCATGTCAATCAGTCGGTGGAACTCCCGGCCTTTACTTCTGCAGATATAGCGAACACGTCTGGCGGTGATCTCCGGCGCCTGGATGTAAACGGGTCTTACTGCGCTACCTCGAGGTTACTAATGAGTTCCGGGTCTCAGATTATATGTTTGTCCTCTGGAGTGGTCCAAATAAGGGCAACAAGGCTTCTAAGGCCACGATTGCTCGTTTCCTAAAGGAGGCTATTGCGTCAGTTTATATCTGTAAGGGCCGATCGGTTCCGGAGGGCTTAAAGGCCCATTCTTTGCGTTCTCAGGCCACTTCTTGGGCGGAGAGTCAGTCTGTCTTTCCTCAGGAAATATGCAGGGCAGCTACTTGAAAGTCTCTGCATACCTTTGCTCGTCATTACCTCCTCGATGTACAGGCTCCAGTTTTTGGCTCCTTCGGTCGGCAGGTTCTTCGAGCGGGACTGTCTCGGTCATACCCTATGTAGGGAAGCTTTGGTACATCCTACGGTCTGGACTGATCTGAGTACGTACAGGGAAAGGAAAATTGGCTCTTACCTGCTAATTTTCGTTCCTGTAGTACCACGGATCAGTCCAGACGCCCTCCCGTGATCGATCTGTTCCGTCTGCTCGAAGTTTCTTTCTTTCTTTACAGATTCCTGGATACTGGATACCTGAATCTGTTATTATTGCTTTAAGGCACCGGAAGTATCTACCAGATAAGAGCGATTTTTATACAGAATTCTTTCAATGGTTCAATTGTTCAATTTATCGGTTTCTGATTGCTTACTTGATTTTTTACGGGTTATATCTGATTTGATAATGTTTATACTGAAGGGGTGCAGGATAGGCTGTATCCTGATATAGGATACCCTTTCAGTTTTAGTCTGTCTCCATCTGCTGGACAGGAGGCTCAACCCATGGTCTGGACTGATCCGTAGTACTACAGGAACGAAAATTAGCAGGTAAGAACCAATTTTCCTTTTTGCACTATTTTTTTTGTAATACTGATTTTTTTTTTTGTCCTCAGTGTATTTTAGTTTTATGTCCTAAACACTATTTCTTTTATATGATAATACTGCCTCTTCAGGCATCTTTCAATGTTATTGAAATTTTATCTGGAACACTTTAGTGTGTTTTTTGCCTTAATTTTTGTTTCTTTCACTATATATATACATATTTTTTCTTACTATATATATATATATATAATGTACATACGGAGTAGCCAGGACAGAATTTTTTTGCTGGGCTTAGTGTTAATATGGATGGGCTCTAGGCAGGATCAAGTATCAGTCTGAGCCATGGTAGTTATTCTTTTATTGCTAAATTCTTGATTGTGCTACAGCTATCATACTTTTCATATTTTAAATGCAATGACTTCAAGGACAGCTCCTTTTGACAGAAATTCTGAGCCTGTTTTATAGAGTAGCAATATCCACACCAGATCTTTTTCATGATCTTGAAGGAATGACGTTGCCCATTTCAGTGGTAAAATCATCAGAACACCGCTGTTATGGATTTCTGATGATGATCACTGCTCATTTCTTAGATCTGCATTGCTGACAGTGCCTATGAACACAGTGTAAGTCTGAACTTGATTACACTGATACTATAGGCTCAAGGGTTATTTTTCTAACCATACTGTAACAATTTTTTTTCTATACCAGTTTCCCATACCGTCAAACCTGACATTTTAATCCGATTTAAGCAAGAGGAATTCAAGACTGAGCCCGAGGAATGTGAGGATGGAGGAAATCTGATGATCACAAGCTCATGTGAGTAGCTGCATGGAGCAGGTGATGTATCCTGGATTAAAGCTGGTGATGGCTGCTCTACTTCATGCACAATGAGGATTAAATCAAGGCCTGTGACTTCTAACCCCTGTTAGGTGGATACTTTGTTTATTCTATCTCCATTATTTCTACTTCTCTCCTTTCATGTACTGATCCCTCTCTGTTTTTGATGGATAAAGGATCTCTCATTCTCTCTTGCAACCCGTCTCTCTTCCCATAGGAGGCAACTCCTTTTCCTCTCCTGTCTTTAATCTTTCTTTCTCTCCTTTGTTTTCTCCCTCCTTGCTCATATTTTGCTGTCCCTTCTCTTCTCTTCATCTTCTTTCATTACCTTCCGTCTCTAGACCGCTATCAGGTTTTTTTTTTATCCTTTCTTCCACCCCTCACCATCTCTGACTTCTCTCAGCACAGTTCCAAAATGCCAACCCTTTCTTCCTTGCAGCAGCTTGTGGTTTTATTTTCTGTGATCTGGACAGGATGGCCTCACTGGAAGGGGCTGGAGTAAGAGAGGTAGAATGGGACGCACTGGAAGCAGCAGTAGGGAGGGATACAGGAAGGGCCACACTAACACCAGCAGGGGATGGGAATGAGGCAGGATAGTTCACAGTGGAATCAGCAGAATTGAAGGAAGAAGGAAGGCCCACACTAGAAACAGTAAGAGGGAGAAAAGCAGAGTGACCACCAATATCAGAGACAGGATGGGGGGAGGTGGGATTCTGCAGCAGTTTTCATTATCAAGGTACTGGGGGAAGCTGCATGCATTCCCTAGCTCCTTTTCATAGCTACAGAGGGTCATTAACTCCTTCCACCAGAAGACTTACATTTTCAACCTTTACTAAGTCCTTAGAATTCAGTTCCAGTATGTATCCAGATCAGTCCAGACTCCTGGGTTTTGCCTCCCTATCAGCAGATGGAAACAGAAAGTTTCACTGACACTACATAACCCAGTGTGCCACCTGCAGACCGTCAGTATTTCTCTGACTCCAGCAGATGGAAGATGGTGTAAAACCTGCAGTCTGGAGTGTTTAAAAAAAAAAAAAAAGAGAAGAAAGAAGAAGATAGAAGTTTGGAAGTGTCCTCCCAGGAGGTTTTATGTCCTGGCGGGGCCACCCCTCCTAGTTAAGGCGAGCGAGCAGGAGGATGGTGACCCTTGGTTTGCTTCTGCCCTGAGAGAGCGCTGAAATCTGATGATACTGGATCCCTCATGTCTTTCTACCTCTCCCAGCTTGGCTGCGGTTCCTATGCTAGCTCCTGGAAAAGAAGACTACTTTCAGGGATGTAATTTTTTTTCTTTAAAAGGGGTGATGCAGTATTAATCCGAGCAGCAGGATCAAGTACAGCGGCCTTCTTTTTTTTTTTCTTGTGCAATTAAAAAGATTTGTAAAACAACTAGAAAATGTGGAGGCTGCCTCTCCTGCCGAGAGGGTGCTATGCTCAGTGGGGAGGTGGTGTTAGCCACCGGCGACTTTGTGACTTTGGGTGATTGAGTCTTGCTGCTCAGCCAGTAATGCCTGGATGCATGTTTCTGTGGTCAGCGGGCAGGCATTCAGTGGCATCATGGCAGACTCACCCAGTGCAAACCAATTGTTTTACAAATTGTTTTAATTGCAAGAGAAAAGAAGTCCACTGTACTTGATCTTACTGGTAGCAGGAATAGGAGGCTGCTGCTCAGATTAATATTGCATTGCATTAATATTGCATTGCCGCCTTGCTAGATTCCGCTGAGAGCATGAGGACAAATTCGCCGATGACGGGCAAAGTATTCCCACTTAGCACAGGCAAAGTGTTTGGGATGCAGTTGTGCACGCTCCCGTTGATAGTGAGAAGGGGATCCCATGGCGCCATGTCGGTCATTCGCACTAAATACAGGCTGGATAGTTGCAGTGTCAGTGTGCTCCAGCAGTATCAGGGATGCACCCAGTTAATTTAGAAGCATGTGTTCACTCTTGAGAGCGAGGAGAGGAAGCCGGCAGCATCAAGGCGCGTGGGGGCTCTCAGTTCATGCTTTTAAATCAGCAAGCACCATGGTAATCGCTTCTACGGGAGGTGACTTCCAGGGGTGCTGTGGTGGGGTTTTCCCTCTTATGGTCATGGCTCGGGGACAGCCCTCCTGTGGGAAGCAGGGTGGGAGATCGTCTAAGGGGCCAAGACCAGAGGTTCCTGTTATAATACTCGCGCCCGATGTAAGCAGAGAGGCTGGATCTGCGGGGCAGGTTTAGTGTCTCTGGTTTCAGCATGTGGGAGGGAAATAGTTCCATCACAGCCACTAAAGGCGGCTAATTTGTCTCTTTCTGTCTCTCTTTCCTGGTAAAGTTCAGGATAGTGATCTGGCAGGCAGTGGTCCCACAGTCATTTTAATGTCAGGGACTATGGGCAAATCCTACGCTTTTCCTCTTGACAGGGGTGAAGGAGTTAGGGCGCAGCAGGGTATTTCCAGGGGAAATTCTTTGATGGACATCTTCTCCAGGATCTGTGCTGTTTTTAGTTCCCTTCTGTTATAGTATTTCAACTGTGTGCCCTACTCTAGAGAGTGCTTAGGGCCTTTTTTTGGTGGGTGAATCCCCTGACAGAGTGGGCTGATGATTCCTGCAGGAGTTTGGACAGGGCTACTAGGTTCTAAGTCATGGTGGGCATTGCAGATGTTGTTTTCCCTGTACATACCCAGATCAGTCCAGACTCCTGGGTTTTGCATTCCAACCAGCAGATGGAGACAAAGTTTTTACTGACACTGCTGCAGTTCCCTCAGTATTTCTCTGTCTCCAGCAGTAGATGGTGCAAAACCTGCAGTTCTGCAGTCAGAAGACTATTGTGGTTTTACGAGCCTTCCTCCCAGGGGAATTTTGGGTCCTAGTGGATCCTTCCCTGTCTGGTCGAGGTGGATGAACTGGGGGTTGGTGTCCCTTTTGTATGCTTGCTCCTTGCTTCCATGGGGTGTAAATCTGGTGGTCCAGATCCCTCCGATTCATGAGGCTGCTGAGGTGGCTTCAGGCTCAGGGTAGTTGTTTTTCTTTGTCTGTCCTTTTTTAATTTAGCCGATTTTCTTTTTTGTTACCAATTCTGTGTTCCATAATAGGAGGTAGGTTTGTTCAAAAAAAAAAGAAAAGAAAAAATAGAATAGCACAATCAAGAAACCTGAGTAGGTTGAAGAGATGGCTCCCTGCCTTTGCTGTCTTGGCAGCCGGGGAGTTTTAATGTTTTAGCCATAGCGGTTGCTGCGTCGGCAGGCTGACAGTGGTATTAAGGTGCGAGGCCGCGTGTGCGGCATGGCTTGTGCACGCTTGAACCATTTCAGACTTTTCTCCGATTGCTTGTCGGGTGGCGAAGGGCCATCCGATGGCCCGGTAGCCGCAAAAAAGAGGACGTTGTCTCCCGCTGGGGTTCTGCTCACATCGGAGCTCCTTTCTCTGTTGGCGTGGGGATGGTGGCCATTTTGAGTTCTCATATAGCCCTTGCCGCGCCGGTGGAGAGGAGGGGGGATTTTCCCCTCCCCCCAAGGCTTTTCACGGTTTGTTTGGACCCCGGGGAGGAGCAGGGGGGAGCAAATGGGGTTGATAGTCCCATTCTGCCTGTTTCTGGGTCCTCTTCGCTGGTGGCTGGTGCCTCCAGGCCCTTTTCTGCAGATTTTGTCTTGCTTTTTGCATGAAGCCTATTTGGCTCAGCAGGAGGCGAATGCAGCAGAGCTGGAGACCCAGGCCTGACCTTCTGAGGGTCTGGATGTGGGTTCCAGACCAGGGCAATCTCGGAGAAAGCAGCCTTCTCTCGTTCAGTGTTTGTTGGCCCCTAATCCGGCTGCCGATGAGTCAGAAGAGGAGCTCGGGAGTGCCTCCGTCACATGATCAGATGATTGATCCGGATGTGGACAGCACAGCTCAGGGGGATGATCTGAAAGAGATTCCAGTTTCTGAGGGTAATGAGGTGGTCTGTCTGTTTCGTAAAGAGGAGTTAGGACTATTGATTCCTCAGGAGGAGCTTTGGGGGTAAAGTTTCTGCAGGAGGACTCTGATATGGAAGGGGTGGATCCAGTCCTGGATGGGCTATGGGGCCTGGCAAGAGCCTTCCCATATCATAAGTCAGTAAAGAAGTTGGTGGATCAGGAGTGGGGTACTTCTGATGCCAGCTTGAGAATTGGGAGGGCAATGGCAAAGCGTTATCCCTTTACCAGAGCAGATGCTGGATCTGCTTTCCCTTCCTAAAGTGCTAGCTGTGGTGTCAACTGTTACCAAGAAGATGACCATTCCGTTGCGGGGTCTGTGGCTTTGAAGGAAACTCAGGATTGAAAACTGGAGGTTTATCTCAAAAGGATTTTTGAGGTGTTGACTCTGGGTTTAAGAGCAGCCATGTGTTCCAGTTTTATGCAGAAGACTTGTCTGCATTTGGTGCAGCAGCTTCAGAATGTCAGTTGAATTCTGGCAAGGAGGCTAGTAAGGCTGGCAGGTTAGAGGTGACAGTGACGTACGTAGTGGATACTCTGTATGACCGGTTGAGAACATTGACGCAAATTATGTCATTTGCGGTATCAGCTAGGAAGTTATTATGGTTGCGTAACTGGTCGGTGGATGTGTCGTCTAAGTCTCAATTGAGGTTTCTGCCCTTCAAAGGCCAGCTCTTGTTAGGTGAGGACCTGGAGCAGTTGATTAAGAATCTGAGTGAAAATAAGGTATTCAGGTTGCCTGAGGATAATCCTAAGGGCAAGAGGTTTTTTCAGTCTCAGTCCTGTTTTTGAGATAGTAGGAGGTCTTGCCTTACAAGGGGAGCTGCAGTCCACAGAGGCAATTCTCTATCCGGGGCCAGCCCTGGGGTCGGTCCTTTCAAGGGGGCTGAAGACCCTTCATGGCCATCACAGATAGTGGCGCAGCTGGGACTAAGTCCTTGCAATCAGGCGAGGCTGGTCCACTCCACCGTTCCTTTTATAAGAGGTTGCTTATGTGGTTTTGGAGTGAATGGGCTAAAATTACCCAGGATCAGTGGGTTTTCAGTGTAGTAAAAGACAGCTACGCATTAGAATTTGCTCGGCCCAACTGAGCTTTGTTTCTGGTTTCTCTCTGTGTGGTGATGCTGGACTGGTTGAAGTTAGGAGCGGTAATTCCAGTCCCCCGAGATGAGCGAGGTGAGGGAAGGTATTCCATTTACTTCGTGGTTCCATAGAAGGACGGCAGCTTTCGTCCTATTCCAGACTTAAAGAGGGTAAATGCAGCACTCAAAGTTCCGCGTTTCTAGATGGAGATCCTGAGTTTGGTGATAGCAGCAGGGTACAAGGGCGAGTTCCTGGCTTCTCTGGATTTGACAGAGGCATACCTGCACATTCCCATTCGGCCAAATCAACGATTTCTGCGGTTCATGGTTCTGGGTCAGCATTTTCAGTTTCAGGCTTTTCCCTTTGGTTTGCGATGGCGCTCCATATGTTCTCCAAGGTTATGGTGGTGGTGGTGGCATTGTGTCGGGAAGGAGTTCTGGTGCACCCCTATCTAGACAACTGGTTTATCAGGGCTAAATTGGAGGACCTTTGTCGCTGGTCAGTGCAGTAGGTGAACATTACACTCGAGTCACTTGGCTGGGTGGTGAACTTGGTAAAGTCACCTGGTGCCATCGCAGTTCCTTGGAATATCTTGGAGTTTGGTTCGACACACAGAAGGGCAAGGTATTTCTCACGGAGGAACGTGTTCTGAAGCTGCAGGGCAAATTTGGTGCTTGTTGGGGTTGCCAGTGCCCAGGTTGTGGGCTTGATGGCTTCAAACCTGGAGTTGGTGCCATAACTCAGTGGAATCTGCTCTCAGAGGAATTTCATCTTCCCTTGCTGCTCGAGGGAGATGCAAGGGACAGTCTGTCTTAGTGGCTGCTAACTTCCAATCTGGTTCATGGCGTGGAGCTGGAGATTCCTGGTTGGGTGATTCTCATTACTGAATCCAGTCTGTCTGGATGGGGAGCAGATTGTCAGCTGCAGTCTACTCAGGGCAGCTGGTCTGTGAAAGAGGCTTCCTGGTCTATCAATCGGTTAGAGACCAGAACGGTGCATTTCACTTTACTTGCTTTTCTGCCATTGGTGTGAGGTCAGTCAGTGAGGGTCCTGTCGGACAGTGGGATGACAGTAGCCTATATCAATCCAGATGTAGTCCGTTTTTTTGAAGGGGGCCAAACATTTGCACCCGCCAGTACGCGCGATATGTCCCTCATGGAGTTGGAATCTGGTTCTCCGTGGGCTTTGCGGTTCTCCTTTTGAGCCTCTCAAACGGGCTACATTGAAAGATTTAACACTCAAGATGTTTTTTCTTGTAGCTATTTGTTCGGCTAGACAAGTTTCCGAGCTTCAAGCGTTGTCAAGTAGAGAGCCATTCTTGCGAATTTCAGACTCTGGGGTTTTGCTTCGGACGGTACCCACCTTTTTGCCAAAGGTGGTTTCGGCCTTTCATGTCAATCAGACAGTTGAGTTGCCGGCCTTTCCAGACACGGATCAGAATTCTACTCAGGACCGGGATCTGAGGAGATTGGATGTTCGCCAGATTCTTTTGAGGTACTTGGAGGTGACTAATCCTTTTCGATTATCTGACCATCTGTTTGTCTTATGGAGCGGTCCTAAGAAGGGGTGTAAGGCTTCTAAGACTACTATTGCCTCGGCTTACATATGTCACGGGCAGCAAGTACTAGATAGTTTTAAAGCGCGTTCCATCAGGTCGCAAGCGGCTTCCTGGGCAGAAAGCCAATGTGTGTCGCCTCAAGAGATTTGCAGGGCAGCCACTTGGAAATCTTTGCACACATTGCTAAGCATTATCGATTGGACGTCCAGGATCCACAAGTGGATATTTTTGGCAGCAATGTACTTCGAGTGGGACTCTCCGGGTCCCATCCCTCTTAGGGCAGCTTGGGTACATCCCAGCAGTCTGGACTGATCCTGGTACATACAGGGAAAGGAAAATTGGTTCTTATCTGCTAATTTTCGTTCCTGTAGTACCAAGGATCAGTCCAGATGCCCGCACATGGATATATATGGAGAGTCCGCTCGGCTAATTGTATTTTCTCTTTGCAGAATTTTTCGAGGATTGTGCACCTCTGCTACGACACTATGATGTGGTTGTTTTTTTTCACATGTTCTGGTTTTTTAGATCTAGTCATTGATCTAGTCATTGGTTGTAAAATTTACTTCATTCTGCATTGATATTGATTATACTGAAGGATCGCAGGTAGCATGCTGGGATATCAGGGGGTGCTTTTCAACTTTTCTCTGACCCCATCTGCTGGAAGGGAGGCATAATCCAGCAGTCTGGACTGATCCTTGGTACTACAGGAACAAAAATTAGCAGGTAAGAACCAATTTTCCTTTACATTAACCTGTTCAAGTGCTTTCATGATTTGTTAGGAATTGTGGACCCTTGGCCCGAGGTGGGGTTGACGCTACCTGAGGGATTGGGCCCTTCAGGTCCCCACCGTCAGGAGGCGAGGCTGGACGGGAACAGAGGCAACAGGGATTTTGCTAGTACTGGCCCCTTGTTCCCCGCAGGTTAAGCCCTTGGGTGCCGGGGCCGGCTGGTCTTAGGAGCACCTCTGTGTGGCTGGTCCCAGAGAGAGTAGGCGGCTGGGAGCAGAGAGTGTCGGTGAGGATAGGTACAGTCCAAGACTGAGGCACTCTTGGACTGAGAGGGAAAGAAAGTCTCAAGGGGTGAAAGACCACTGCAGCTCTGAAGACTGTAGAGCATAACCACGTGGGAGTGGCCCCGAGGTGAGGAGGTGCAGCAGCAGAGACTTGTATTGTGGTATGCTGAAGTAGGGCTAGAGCGGGACATCTGCTGTAGCAGGTGCGAGTAGAGTAGCAGTGCAGAGGAACTGCCTGAGACACGGCAATGCAATGACAGGTCCTTCTGTTGTAGAAGCGCTGGAGGTTGCCCCAAGGAGTGGGGACAGAGAGAGACAATCCAATAGTGTTGCAGCGCTGAGCCAGGTCTTGATAAGTGAAAGCTATGAAGCAGGATCTCCAATGTAGAAGTTCTGAGCCAGACCCCGAGGAGCAGGAAGCGCCGAGACAGGGTCCCTGGTGAAGCAGTGCTGAGCCAGGCCCCAAGGAGCGGGAAGCACCAAGACAAGGTCCCAGGTGATGTAGCGCTGAGCCAGGCCCTGAGGAGCAGGAAACGCCGAGGCAGGATACCGACAAGAAGCGTAGGGATCTGTAGAGCAGGAACAACAGGTTTGAAGAGCTGGAGCAGGCACCAGATAGGAACCATGGAACTTGTTGCCGAGTCAGTTAGTGGTGGCTGGAGGTAGTCCTTAAATATCCCGGGCCCGAGTTGTCGTCAGCCGGGGATGAGCCTGAAGTTCCTGCCATTGGTTCTTTAAAGGGAGGACAGATGGCGCGTGCGGTCACCTAGGGAGCCTCAGGGTCGGAACGCTGGTCGGCAGTGTCCCAGCCGTCACGTGGAGCACAGGGAGCCAAGGGGAACGCGTCGGCTGCAACTGACTACAGCTGCAAGTGTACTGGGATTAGTGAGCCAAGCATGATATGGCGTGAGTTGAGGCTGCCGCGGGCGGCTGTGGCCAGCAGCCCTTAACATAATTTTATAGATCTGTATCATATCATTTTATTCTTTATAATAGTTTCCACAATTTTTTCCAGCATTGAAGTCAAACTCACCGGTCTATAGTTTCCCGGATCACCACTGAAGCCTTTTTTAAATTCGAGGTTACATTGGCCTCCTTCCAGTCTTCAGGTAGAATGGATGATTTTAATGATAGGCCTGAAATTTCATTTTTTAGTTCTTTCAGAACCCTGGGTGTATACCATCTGGTCCAGGTGATTTACTACTCTTCAGTTTGTCAGTCATGTCTACCACATAAGAACATGCCATACTGGGTCAGACCATGGGTCCATCAAGCCCAGCATCCTGTTTCCAACAGTAGCCAATTCAGGCCATAAGAACCTGGCAAGTACCCAAAAACTAAGTTTTCCAGGTTCACCGTGATTTTGTTCAGTTCGTCTAAATCGTCATGCTTGAAAACCATCTCTGGAACAGGAATTTCCCCAACATCCTCTTCAGCAAACACCAAAGCAAAGAATTTGTTTAGTCTTTATGCAATGGCCTTATCTTCCCTAAGTGTCTCTCTAACTCCTCGATCATCTAATGGTCCAACAGACTCCCTCACAGGCTTTCTGTTTTGGGTATATTTTAAAATGTTTTTATTATGAGTTTTGCATCTATGGCCAACTTCTTTTCAAATTTTTTCTTAGCCTGCCTTTTCAGTGTCTTCCATTTAGCTTGCCAATGCTTATGCTTTATCCTATTTTCTTCTTATGGATCCTTCAACAATTTTTAAATGAAGATCTTTTGGCTAAAATAGCCTCTTTCACCTCACATTTTAGCCATGCTGACAATCATTTAACCTTCCTTCCACTTTTTTAAATACATGGAATACATCTGGATTGCGCTTCTAAGATGGTATTTTTAACACTGTCCATGCCTGTTGCACACTCTTTGTAGCTGCACCTTTCAATTTTTTAAAACTATTTTTCTCATTTTATCAAAGTTTCCCCTTTGAAAGTTTAGTGCTAGAGCCATGGATTTACTTACTGTCTCCCTTCCAGTCATTAATTCAAATTTTTCATATTATGATCACTATTGCCAAGTGGCCCCACCACCGTGACCTCTCTCATTAAATCCTGTGCTCCACTGAGAATGAAATCTAAAATTTTTCCCTTTCTCGTTAGTTCATGCACCAATTGCTCCATAAAACTGTCATTTATTCCATTCAGGAACTTTTTCTTGCTAACATGTCCTGATGTTTTACTACCCAGTCAATATTGAGTTAAATGAAATCTCTAATTATTACTTCACTACACAAACACACAATCTCTTGGTTTTTGCCTGCCCTCTGATCAGGTATTTAATACAAACACACAAAACTCCTGGTTATTTGGCCTTCCTTCTGGCTATGCTTTATTTATTTGGAGCAATCTGGCAGTTATGGATTGGATGGTGCCATCAATGCTAGCCTTTCAGACTGAGAAGCAGTGTGTCAGGATCATTTGGCGCAGGGCTAGTGGTCAAAGAAGGAGGCTTTATGGTCTAGCATTCGATTAGAGATGAAAGCAGGGCATTATGCTTTGCTTGCCTTTCTCCCACAGTTACGTAGCCGTTCAAGGCAGTTCCTGTCAAGCAATGCAGCATCAGTGGCCTAGATCAACCGACAGGGAAGAACCAAGAATCACGTTGTGGTTCAGAACATCCAGGCGTTGATTCTCTGGGTAGAGAGTACCTGGAGCGGCTAGAGGGGTCTAACATAGCCAGGATGGATGTTTAGGCGGATTTTCTCATTCATTGGAGATGTGGTTATCCTCATATGACATTATTGGTGACCGCATAGATTGCCAAGCCATCTCGTTTTTCAACCATCGCAGAGAGCATGGAGCAGAAGGCATTAGTGCTCTGATCCTATCATACCTTCGATGCATTCTTTTGATGCTTTTGTTCTGCTATGGCCTAGAGGCATTCTTCTATATGGAGAAATATTCAGGCGGTGTGTTTTGTTTGCTCTGGAGTGGATTTGTTGTCTATGGCTCTGGAGTGGCAGATCGCTGGTGTTCGCCCATCTGTCAAGTCCTCTGTACCAGGGTACACTATTTGTGGAACAGGCAGCTAGCTTTCATATTGTGGTCTGGCTTTTGAGAGGAGATGGCTGTGACAAAATGGATATTCTGAAGTAATTATTACTTCCTTTTTGCAATTTAGGTGAACCTCCACATCTTTAGTGGATGTGTGAGCTTGGATCATTTTCAAGGCCTGTTATACGTCTCTTTCGGAAATGGATAAAGTTTTGCTATAGCTTTATCAACCCTATTCAAGCTATAGTATCGCATATTTTGACTTTTTTCTGGAAGTTGTGGTCATGGGTCTGGCCTTTACCTCTCCGAGGGTACAGGTAGCAACTTTGAGCTGTATCCAAGGCAAGGTAGAGGGTGATTCTCTGTCTGCGCATCTGGATGTCATACCTTTCCTTCAGGGGTGAATAATTTGCGTCCTTCGATGGGGAAGGCTTAGAATCTTAATTTGGGGCCTCTGAGGATGGCACTCTTAAAGGACTTGACTCTTACAGTGGATTTTCTGTGGGCTTTTTGTTCAGTCTGGAGGATATTGGATCTCCAGGCTTTGTCATACCAAGATACGTTTCTGCAGATTTCTTTTCTGCCTAAGGTGGTTTCGGCATTCCATCTTATTCAGGCTTTGGATCTTCCATCCTTTTCAAGTTTGGATTCCTCTGCATCTCATTCAAGAGGACTTAAGCTTTTGGATCGGAGGCATTCTTTGTTGTGGTATCTGAAAGTTACTAATGAATTTTGTAGATCAGATCACCATTTTCTTCTGTGGAATGGTCCACAGACGGAGTGTCAGGCTTCTTAGACTACATTTATGAGTTGGCTGAAAGAGGCAACTGGTTTGATGTATATATCTAAGGGTCGACCGGTGACTGGTGATTCGAGGACTCGCTTGACACGTTCTCAGGCAACCTCTTGGACGGAGGCTCAGCAGGTAGCTCCACAGGAGATTGCATGGCGGCTACTTGGTAGTTGCCAGACACTATTGCATGGATGTAGGGGCTCTGGCCTCCATGGACTTTCGTGAGAGTGTTCTGCAAATGGGACTCTCCAGCTCCCACCTAGTGCAGTGGTGCTTAGGTGCACCCCAGGAGTCTAAATTTATCTGGGTACATACTGGAAAGGAAAATTGGTTCTTATCTGCTAATTTTCATTCCTATAGTACCACAGCTCAGTCCAGAGACCCGCCCATTGAGCTGGCTGCTCATTATGATGGTTTGTGGGTAATGCAGAGTTTTTAATGTTTCTTCATGCGGTTTATTTAGTTTAATTTCTGGGATACAGTTTCCAGTGGGTATGGCATCACTATCCTCCTGTTCATTGGGGGAGGATGCTGTTAAAATTTTTTAATGTGGTAATCATCTTGGCTTGGGGACAAGTCAATACTCAGGGACTGCAGGTGGAACACTAGGGTATGTACAGTGTCAGCAAAACTTTTGTCTCCATCTGCTGGCAGGGATGCAAAACTCAGGAGTCTGGACTGATCTGTGGTACTGCAGGTAAAGGAAAATTGGTTCTTACCTGATAATTTTTGTTCCTGGAATACCACACCACGGATCAGTCCAGACTCCTGGGATTATGCCTCCCTTCCAGCAAATGGAGACAAAGTTTTACTGGCATATAACCCAGAGTGCCACTTGCAGTCCCTTAGTATTGACCTATTTCCAAGCCAAGATTCACCACATAACAAACCTAACGAAGTGCTAACAATGTCCCACAGCTGAGCAGGGAAAAAGGGTAAAACCCCGCTTTGAAATAAAACTTTTCATTTCATAACTCCAAACCAGGAGAACAAACTTGAAATCTTCACCAGTTCTACCACCTGTATATATCAGAATGACAGAAGCATAAGCGGACTCTGCCCCAACCCGGTCGGGACTCTGGACTGATCTATAGTATTCCAGGAATGAAAATTAGCAAATAAGAACCAATTTTCCTTTTTTGTTCATACCCGGATTAGTCCAGACTCCTGGGATGTACCTAAGCTTCCCTAACCAGGGTGGGACTGGGAGAGTCCCACTCAAAGAACACCCTCATCAAATCCCGCAGCTCTGGGACTTTGACATCCAAATGATAATGTCTAGCGAAAGTGTGCAACGACTTCCAGGTAGCTGCCTGACAAATTTCTTGCAGCGACATCAATTGACATTTGGCCCATGAAATCGCCTGAGATCTAACTGAATGTGCCCACAATCCTTCCGGAACTGGGCGGCCTTTTACAGATATAAGCCAAGCTTATTGCCTCTTTCAACCATCTTGCTATCATGGATTTTGAATCCCTCTGTCCTCTCCTACTGTCCACTCCACAGAATAAAGAGATGGTCCGACACCCTGAAACTATTGGTGATTATGAGGTAACACAACAAAGCCCTCTTTACGTCCAGCCATCGTAACTCTAGCATGTGGAGTTACTGCGTCCAAATCCGGAAAGGCTGGAAGCTCCAAGGTCTGATTTAAATGGAAAGTAGACAACACCTTCGGGAGAAAAGAGGGCACCGTCCTCAAAGAAATCCCGGAATCCGAAATACTCAGAAAAGGCTCCCTGCATGATAATGCTTGCAGTTCAGAGATCCTTCGGGCGGAACAAATGGCTACCAGAAACACTACCTTCAAAGTGAGATCCTTTACTGTTGCCCTTCTCGAAGGCTCAAAAGGAACTACACACAACCCTCGCAGAACAAGATTAAGGTTCCACGAGGGACATATTTTCTGCACAGGAGGACGCAGATGCTTTGGTCCTTGGAGGAAGCAAACAACATCCGGGTGCGCAGCCAAGGACACTCCATGCACCTTGCCCCGTAAACAGCCCGAGGCCGCAATCTGAACCTTAAGAAAGTTAAAAGCCAGGCCTCTAACCAAACCTTTCTGCAAAAAGGCTAGGATATTAGCTACCAAAGCCTGCGTTATGACTATTCCTCGACCAGTGCACCAGGACTCAAAGATCTTCCAGACCCTTCCAATCGACAATGAAATGGAAGTCTTTCTAGCATGCAACAAGGTGGTAATGACATCCTCCGGATATCCTTTTTCTTTCAAACACCTCCTCTCAAAAGCCAAACCACTAGACAGAAGTGATCTGCCTGCTCTGAAAATATTGGACCTTGCCAAAGCAGAGTTGGCAGATGTGCACGCCTGAGCAGACTGTCCACCACCAGGTTGATCAGATCTGTGAACCACGGGTGCCTTGGCCACTCTGGCGCCACCAGAATCGCTTCCCCGGGATGATTTTCTTTTCGTCTTATTAGCTTCCCTACCAAGGGCCACAGAGGAAACATGTAAAGAAGAATCCCTCGGGGCCAGGATAGAACTAGAGCATCTTTGCCCTCTGCCCCATGCTCTCCTCTCAGAAGTGATGGACTGATGAAACAGCAAGGGAGGCTGTCTAACCAAGCTGTGGAGGCAACAATACAGAATTAGAAGCCAAATGTCCGATCTGGATTCTTTATTGTTTTTTCTGACCCGGACACTCAGAAATCCCAAAATGATAAAGCTGAGGTAAAGGCAATACATTTGTAATTATGAACATATTTTTCCCATGTACACACTTCTTCATATCATATTTATTTTTAAATTCTATATGTTACACCACATATATGTATGTTACCATTTTACATGTCAGTTTTGAAATTTGTGTCTTTTATGTTTTTATGATTTATATTTGTTTACAAGTGTTACTTATTTATTTGTATGTTGTAGCCCCTGACGCAGCCCCATTGTAAAAGGGCGAAACTCGGCCTGAGTCGGGCTTGTCTAAAGATATTTCTCTCTGTCCAATAAAGAATCCAGATCGGACATTTGGCTTATAATTCTGTATTGTTGCCTCCATGCTCTCTTCTGCAGCTGAAGAACTGGGGCGCTTTGGTGTTCTTCCATGTCGCCATCAAATCCAGATGAAGAGTCCCCCCACTGGTGACATATCGGAGCCATCGACTTGTCTGACAGCTCCCACTCCTGGGATCCAGCTTCTGACGACTGAGAAAATCTGCCTGCACATTGTCCACCCTGGCAATGTGAGACACCGCTAGCATAGCTAGATGCCGCTCTGCCCATAGAAACAACTCCTGCGCTTCCAGGGCCACTGCTCGGCTCCTGGGTCCCCCTTGTGGGTTGATATAAGCTCCCATGGTCGCATTGTCTGATAGAATATGCACTGAGCGGCCGCTCAAAAAGACAGAAATACCATCAAAGCGTATCTCACTGACCTCATCTCCAAACAATTGATAGACCAGGACTTCTTTTCTTCAACCCATTGCCCTTGGGCCGACTGATTCTGGCATACTGCCCCCCCAGCCAGAAAGTCTGGCATCAGTGGTAACTACCACCCAATCCAGAACCTCCAAATCTACTCCATGTCCCAACGGTTCTCGACCAAACCACCATGAGAGACTGGACCTGGCAAGTTCCTCGAGAGAGAGAGAGGCAGATGGAACTGCTCCGACAGTGGGTCTCATTGGGAAAGAAGAGATCATTGCAGAGGCCTTATATGCAAGAATTTCCAAGGGACCAATTCCAATGTTGAGGCCAACACCTGAATCTAATCCCAGACCCTGGGAACTGCAGCTTCCAACAGCCTGCACACCTGCTTCTGCAGGTGGAGAATATGCTCCTCCGTGAGGAAAACCTTTCCGACTCCAGAACCTGAGATGGGGAGAGATGACTCTTTGGCAGGTTCACCACCCATCCCAGGGATCTCAACTGCTGGAGGACCTGAGCCACCACCTGAGTGCCAAGGACCTCTGACTTCACCCGAATGAGCCAGTCATCCAGATATGGATAAACCAATATGCCCCTCTTCCTGAGTGCCACCGCCACCAGCCACCATCATTTTGGTGAACGTTTGAGGTGCTGTCGCCAATCCGAATGGAAGAGCACAAAACTGAAAATGTTTCCCGAGGATCGTGAAGCGGAGAAACCACTGGTGATCTGGGCAGATAGGAATGTGCAGGTATGCCTTGGACAAGTCCAGGGAAGCCGGGAACTCTCCCTTGCGCACTGCTGTGATCACCGAATGCAATTTGAAAACGGGGAACCTTGAGAGCCACATTCACCTTCTTTAGATCCAAAATTGGATGGAAGGGTCCCTCCTTTTTCAGAACCATGAAATATATGGAATATCTGCCTGCCCCTCATTCCCCCAACAGCATGGGAACTACAGCTCCCAAAGCTTGCAACCAGTCCACAGTCTCTTGAACCACCTTTCTTTTGTTGAACAGAGTGCAAGGGGTAACCATAAACAAGTCCTGCAGCAGGCAAGAGAATTGTAAAGCTTAACAGTCTTTTATCATTCTGAGAACCCACTGGTCTGACGCAACCTTGGTCCACTCCTCGTAAAATAGAGCTAGGTGGCCTCCAATCAGAGGAAAAAAGGAGTAGACCAGCCTCAATTCATTGTGAGTACTTGGTTCCATCAGAGCCCTGACTGAGGCTGTCTCTGCCTGACTTTCTGCTGCCTCAAAAGGACTAGTTCCAGGCCTGCTGCTGCCTCCCAGCACCTTGCCTCTGAGCTCCCGCTGATGGCCTACTTGGTCGAAACTGCCTGTTCAACTGAAACCGAGGCCGTCTAGAAAAGGAACTCATGTTTCCTTTGGGCTTGTTCTCTTGCAGCAAATGTCTTTTAGTCTCCCCGAGATGCTTCATAAGCTCCTCTAAGTCTTCCCCAAACAGAAGCTTCCCCTTGAAAGGCAATGCTCCTAAATGAGATTTAGACCAAACATCTGCCGACAAGTTTCTCAACTTCTGGCTGAAACTGCAGACATCATAACTCTGGAAGACGTTCTAACGAGGTCATATAGAGCATCCGCTACATAAGCTGCTGCTGTTTCCAGGCAGTCTGCCTGCTTAGCCTCGGAGCCTGCAATTGCTGAACCCAGTGCAAACTAGCCCTCTGCATGAACCCACTGCACCACAGCAGCCCAAATACAAGCACTGACATCTCAGATATCTTCTTGAGATGAATCTCCAACTTTCTATCCTGCACATCCTTCAGAGCCACTGAACTAGCCTCAGGAATAGTGGTCTTCTTAGTGACCACAAACACCAATGCGTCCACCTTAGGAATCACCAACAACTCAAGTGTGTCCTCAGGCAACGGATACAACTTCACTATCGCCTGGCCTTTGAGGCCCAGCTCGAGGATGACCCACTCCCTGATGATGAGTTTCTTCACAGACTTGTGAAAAGGGAAGGCTTTTGCTGGACCCATCAGGCCATGCATGACCGGGGCCACACCCTCTCGATCAGATTCCTCTTTAGAGACTTTGATCCCAAGCTCCTCCAGAACTTGAGGAATTAAGGGCCACAACTCTTCTTTCCGGAATAACTGTACCATCTTAGGCTCATCCCCTTCAGCCACCGGCACCTGATCTAACCCTTTATCCAGATCCGGAGAATCCGGGTTAACATTGGGTACAGCCGGATTGTTGCCAAGCCCAGGAGGGTCCGGAAGTTCAGGAACCTGCGGAGTCCCTTCTGACTCATCAGAATGGATATCCAGACTCCCCACCACTGTCCTCATCCTGAAGACCCTAGGTGTCTTTCGTGGAACCAGAATCCCCGAATGAGCAGGTCACTTAGCCGGCCACGGAATCCCCAGCTTCTGAGCGCAGTCCCTCTGCTTGCCAACCACCTTTCGCGCCAAATATGCCTCATGCATCAGGAGGACAAACTCTGAGGAGAAAGGAGCAGGGTCCCCCAACCAAACCACAGAAGGATCCAATCTTTTGGTCAGAATCAGGGTCTTTACGGTGGGTAACACTCTGGCCTACCGGTGATAGCGGAGGGGGGAGATCGTCACCCCCCGAAAAACAGGCCCGATGGGCCTTCAGCCCCAGACAAGATGACCACCTTTCCTGCGCCTGGTGGGGGAGCGGACTCCGACTTTCCAGTTGCTCCCGCGCCTGATTTCGCTCTGGGCTGCCTCTCCGCTGTGGCCTCAGGCAGTCCCAACCCGCTCTCTTCTCCAGAGAGGCAGCGGGAGCATAGACCACATACAAACACGCGCACGCATCGGCACAAGGGTGGCATGCACTGCTGTGCGCCATGCTGACCGCCACTAGGCCCAACCACGCAGCAAAAAAGGCACTGCTATGCCACGCGGCCAAATAACACCGCCAAAGAAGCAAACCCCTTACAGCTCTGCCAAGGTCCAGTTCAGCCTTCCCAGCCGCTAAAACCTCGCTGCTCCTCAGCTCAAGGCTTTTTTTTTTTTTTTTAAATCTACTGAGCAAGACGAAAAAAGGAAATAACTACTTCCCTGATAGAAGAGCTGCTGCTGGGCTTCAAGTTGATCTCCTGGGGGGATGGAACTGGCACCACCTGTTATACCACCCCCTGGGTGGCAAAAGAACGAGGCAAACCAGGGTCCATGACCCCCTGCTCATACTCCTCAACACCAGGAGGGATAGCCCCACAAGGGCCTAACATCCTCCTGGATGAAAATTCTCGATCCTTTTTTTTTTTTTCCTCCCAGACTGCAGGGATTGCACCTCTACCATCTGCTGGAGACAGAGAAATACTGAGGGACTGTAGGTAGCACTCCAGGTTATGTGCCAGTGAAACGTTCTCTGTCTCCATCTGCTGCAAGGCAGGCATAATCCCAGAAGACTGGACTGTTTCGGGTATGAACAGGAAGAACCAATTTTCCTTTACTTTAAGCTGAAGATCAGAGGTTCAGGGACTAGGTCTGGAATGAATCCCAGGTCTCCAGCAAGAGGTTTTGGTTAGTGACTGTAATGAGAGTGAAGGGAATCACTGCAGAGACTGGAGATGAGGATGAGATGCACAGAACCTGTCTACAAGCAACACCACTTCCTGTTCTGTGTTATAAATGATCATACTTTCATTTTTATCCAGCACTTGATGCATTCAGGAATAATAGTGAGAGGCAGAGAATTTGTGATGGACAACAGAGGGAGGAATGGAAACTGAGGGAGACTTCTAGACACAGCCCAGGGCCTTCAGCTGACTATGAAGAAGTTATCAGCAGAGTGATACCATTCAGAGTGGAAGAAGGAGCCCCACAAGGAGAGAGACCAAACTGAACAAGTGAGAATATTCCAACCACTGCCCAAAAGGAGAGAGAGACTATTTAAAAGTTCCATTTCATAATCATACATGACATATGCCAGCCCTTTGGCTATTGAATCTCTATTTTAATGAAGGTGTACAGCTGCTGTTATCTTTGCACCACTGAGCTAGATAAAGGATGTCTCGGTGGGTTAAAGTGTGAGTTTAATTTTAGTAAAACATCACGCAGGAAACTGAAAAGAAAATGTTAATGACATTTCAAACATCTTGAAGTAGAGATTCTAGTAATCAAAATCCTTCTGCCCCTTTCTAGCACTACCCTCCTCTGGTCTGAAGAGCTTTTTACTTAATTGATGTTGCTATGACATCCAATAACAAATTTAGATGCATGTTTAATGAAGAGCTTAGAAGCCAAGT
The DNA here is from genome assembly GCF_901001135.1 of Rhinatrema bivittatum. Classification (NCBI taxonomy): domain Eukaryota; kingdom Metazoa; phylum Chordata; class Amphibia; order Gymnophiona; family Rhinatrematidae; genus Rhinatrema; species Rhinatrema bivittatum. Next base: position 433,381,050 of record NC_042615.1, on the reverse strand, counting down.
CAGTACCTGAGATAACAGGAGATAAATTGATTTGTCCAAGGTCACAGTGACTTGTCAGTGGGAGAAGCAGAACTTAAACTTGGATTTCCTGGTTTTCAGCTCATTGATCTAACCACTAGGTCATCTCCTGATTCACACCTTGAAATAACTAGCAAAGGTTAAAAAGGTTTTCTAAATTTGAAAGCATGAACGTCTAAACGTGGTGATGTGAGGTTGGGTCAGAATGCTCTCCCTATTTGGCAACATTTGAAATATGTTCAATATACCTAGGAAAAGGGATGGGAAAATATTTCTAAACTTGTATGCTAGCCAAAATGTTTTAGGAGCTAGGACCAGCATCAACTCTTCCTGGGCTTGGGCCCAAGGGTCATGGTTATTCCTTGGCCAGAGCCTACACCAGCACTCCTCTCCCATTCCTAGATCTTCCACAGTGGAAATGGTTCTTCTCTCCCAGGTTCACTATTGGGGATTCTTGTCTGGGCCTGTCTGCAGTGGCTGTGTCTGCTCTTTCAGCCTGGGCCTGTCTGCTCTTTCAGCCTGGGCCTGTCTGCTCTTTCAGCCTGGGACTGTCTGCAGTGGCTGTGTCTATTCCTCTTTCAGCCTGGGACTGTCTGCAGTGGCTGTCTCTACTCCTCTTTCAGCCTGGGACTGTCTGCAGTGGCTGTCTCTACTCCTCTTTCAGCCTGGGACTGTCTGCAGTGGCTGTCTCTACTCCTCTTTCAGCCTGGGCCTGTCTGCAGTGGCTGTCTCTACTCCTCTTTCAGCCTGGGACTGTCTGCAGTGGCTGTCTCTACTCCTCTTTCAGCCTGGGACTGTCTGCAGTGGCTGTCTCTACTCCTCTTTCAGCCTGGGCCTGTCTGCAGTGGCTGTCTCTACTCCTCTTCCAGCCTGGGCTTCTCTGCAATGGCGATATCTGCAAAACGGTCATGCAAAAGGACTTGCATTCAATTCCCCTAAGAGTACAGGTGACAGCTTTGGGCTGTTTCAGAGGAAAGGTGCATATTGTGGTCCATTTTCTTCTAGGGAGAAAGCATTTGCAACTTTAGTTAGGCCAAGTGTTCTCCTCATGGAACTTTAATCTAGTGTTACAGGTTCTCTATGGTCCTCCATGTGAGCCATGGAGGAAAGTGTCCCTACAGGAATTTACACTGGAGGTAATCTTCCTAGCAGCTATTTGTTCAGTCAGGAGGATTTCGGTGTTTCAGGTGTTGTCCAGGGGGGGATCCTTCAGTTTTCGGAATTTAGACTCTTCTGTTCAGTTTGTGCGAGAGCTTCCCTTGTTGGATGTCTGTTGGGTACTGTTGAGTTACTTGAAGGTCAGCAATGGTTTTTGGAGGGTCAATCATATTTTCATTCTGTTTGGGGAACAAATAAAAAGAGTAGCTGCTAAAGCCACCATTGCTCTATGGCTAAAGGAGGCCATTGTGTTGGCTTATATTTGCAAGGGGTGTTCGATTTCCATAAAGCTACTAGGGCACAGGTGATGTCCAGGGCTGAGTGTCAGTTGGTGTCTCTGCAGGAGATCGGCTGGCCGGCAATCTGGGATTCTCTATACACTTTCACAAGGCATGTTCGGGTGTCGGCAGTGGCCAGTTTTGGAGAAAGTGTACTACGAATGGGTCTTTCAGATTCCCATCCAGTTTAGGGGAGCTTGGGTACATCCCTTGCATTTGGACTGATCTGGGGTATGAACAGGAAAGAAAAATCTGTTCTTAACCTGCCAATTTTAATTCCTGGAATACCACAGATTAATCCAGAGCCTCACCCTCTCTAGAAAGTCCACACTGTTTATATTGTGTGTAGATAATAAAGTAATTGTTTTACAGTTTGAGAATTTTAATCGTATCTGTAGCCAAAAAGTCTCCAGTCTGCGGGGGCTCAACTTTTCCTCTACTCTGTTTGGAAGGGGGGGGGGTGAAGCTGGTTTGTTTTTACTTCATCTTGATTTGGAAACAGGTCTTACTGAAGGACTGAGGGTAGTACGCTGTCTTTGGTAGAACACTGTCAGTAGTGGTATATTTGGAGTTATTCCTCTTCACTGATGATATTCTATTTACATTGACAAATCCCTTTGCTTCATTGAGGGGGGAGGTTGATGCTTTGAATGAGTTTAGTAGGTTGTCCAGTTTCAAATAAAATTTAGAAAAATCTGAGTTGCTCAATTTAATGGTTCCGAATGGCCAGTTTATTTTCTTTAAAGTGGGCCAAACAGTGAACTAAGTACTTGAGGATTTAGATTAGCGATCGTATAGAATATCTGTATGAGTTGAACTATAACCCCCTAATAAAAGAATATTTTTGAGGATTTAGATATCTGGTCTGCCTACACCCTGTCTTGGCTGGACAGGATTGCCAATGTTAAAATGAATATATTGCCTTGTTTTGGATATTTCTTTCTGTCTCTACCAATTTACATCTAGGCTCTTGCTTTGAAGCATTGGCAACAGTGCATTTTCGCTTTCATTTGGAAGCATAAACTCCCTCGGATCACTAGTAGGGTGATGTTTCACCATAAAACAAATGGTGGTTTGGGCGTGCCTCACCTTAGCTGGTATTACGCTATGGCTCAATTGCATGCTGTTCTAGATTGGAGTAGAAAGGGTGAGCAAAAGTTATAGGTGTTGCTAGAACAAGCAATTGTGGGCTTTAACTTGGCAACCTCTGTCGACCTGATTGCAGGTGCTATCAATGTCTTTGACCACGGATAATATTCTAAGGATGTGGAACAAATGGAAGTCTGTTCTAGTGAGTAAAAGGCGTTATTTTTTTCAATTCAGCTATTAATTACAATACTACCTTCCCACAGGTCAGTCTATTGTGCCTTTTTGACAGTGGGTGACCAAAGGGTTAATATAACTTGAAATGTTTTTGGGGGGAAAAGAAACTTTGTACTTTTCAAGAATTACAGGCTGCCTATGATTCAGACGCTTTATGGTGGCTGAAAAGGTTGGGGAGGATTTAAGGCTAGGTAAAATTCAATTTGAACACTGGTGTGACCATACAGATAAAATGAAGGGTATAAAAACCAACATTTATGGGTTTCTTAATAAAGAGACCCCTTAAGACATTCTTCCATTGTTTTAGCTTGGGAAAAGGATTTGGAGAGGGAACTGTCCGAGGAGGAATGGGATTTGATATACATTAACAGGAAAAGGAGCTCTGAATCCATGCTTTTGACTGAAAATAGTTATAAGGTATTATTGCGTTGGTACCTTACTCCTGTATGTATTCATAAGGCTTACCCAGTTAAGGAAGAGTCATGTTGGAAAGGGTGTGGTTACAGAGGGACCTTTTATCCCATGTGATAGGGGTGCCCTAGGATTGCAGTGTTTTGGGAAGCAGTTTCCTCTGTTTATAAAGGAGATACTAAAATAACTTTGCATCTTTCTCCTGAAAATGCAATACTGAATTTAGCCCTGGATATTCCTGCAGATATGTGGTATTTGGTCCTTCAGATGGTTATCTGCATGGTATGAGTTGGAAATCAGATATAATTCCAACCTTGAAGCTGTTCTCAGGAGACTTGAATGGAATAGTGCTATGAACAAGATAACTGCTGTTAAAAATCATGTGCCTCCTACGTTTTACAGGGTGTGGGACCTGTTTTTCCAGTAGTGTCTTCACGATCATGATTTCATTTAAGCCCATATTGGTATAGTTCTGCTCATTGATTTTTCATAGTGTAGCCCGAATTTCCAACTTTAATGAGGTCCTAAGGTTCCTGATTATTTATTTTATTTATTTATTTAACAGCTTTTAATATACCGGTGTTCGTGCAAGCACATCACACCGGTTTACAATAAACTTGAGAAAGGAGGAAATTACAAAAAACAGCGAGTGGGGGATGGAGCAGGAGCGAAAAAGGGGGGGGGGGGGGGGAGAGAGAGGGAGGAAGGTAAGGAGGAAAGAGAGCAGCTGAGCAGGTAAAAGGAACGTAGCAGTATTTACAAGAGAGGTTGCTTAACGGGGTTATACATTGTTGTTTAATTACAGCGGTTAAGGGGGGGTAAAAGATTATATAGGGGAGAAGAGTGGATGCTTACTTACAACAGTTATGGGATATAATGAAAACTTATTTGAACATTTAAAAACACAAAAATGTAAAATATTAGCTTATTTACAACAGTTATGGTTATAGCAGGTACTAAAAGGGAGCTTGATTTAAGGTTTTTGGCGCAGGTTAAATGTTTTAAAATTGATAATGCAGCGGAGGACGGTAAAGGGTAGCGCAGGAGTGAGAGGTGGGCTGGGGGGGATATAGGAACAGGTGAGGGGAGGGAGGGGGGTGAGGGGGGAGGCTGGGTGGATGAGGGAGGCTGGGGTGGAATAAGGGAGGAGGGACTAGGGAGAGGCTAGGGGGGGAAGACTGGGTGGACTAGGGGGGAAGGCTACGAGGGGCTGGAGTTGGGGTAAGCCTGCTTGAAGAGCCAGGTCTTAATGCCTTTTTTGAAGATGGGTAGGGAGGGTTCAAGACGGAGGTGTGTAGGGAGGGAATTCCAGAGGACGGGGCCCGCGATGGTGAAGGCTCTTTCTCTGGTGGTGGATAATCGGGCTGTTTTGAGGGGGGGGGTGTGAAGGGTGCCTGTGGAGGTGGATCTTGTCTGGCGGGTTGAGAGGTGGAAGTGGGGCATTTCTTTAAGCCAAGGGGGGTTGTTTTTGTAGAGGGTGTTATGAAGGATGGTAAGGGTTTTGTATTGGGAGCGGAAAAGGATGGGCAGCCAGTGTAAGTCTATTAGGATGGGTGTGATATGCTCTCTTTTACGTGTATTGGTAAGGATTCGAGCCATGGCGTTTTGGAGGGTTTGGAGAGGTTTGATAGTGGAGAAAGGGAGGCCTAGTAGCAGGGCGTTACAGTAGTCCACTTTGGAGAAGATGGTGGACTGTAGGACTAGTCTGAAGTCTTGAGTGTGGAGTAGAGGCTTGAGTTTTTGAGGATCTGAAGTTTGTAGAAACCTGCTTTAAGGAGGGACTTGATGTGAGGTTTGAAATTGAGGTGTTGGTCAAGGGTGACTCCCAGGTCTCTTACGGCGGGGGGGTAGAGTGGGGGAGATGTTAGGGGGGCGGTGGTGTTGTGGAGGAATCATGCTCAGATTGCTTGGATATAAAGAGTAGTTCGGTTTTAGTTGCATTGAGAGCAAGGTGAAGGTCGGTTAGTAGGGCGTTGATGGTGACTAGGCAAGATTCCCAAAAAAGGATGGTTTCATTGAGGGTTTTTTTGAATGGGTATGAGTATTTGTACGTCATCGGCGTATAGGAAGAAGTTCAGGCCTAGGTTTGAGAGTAGGTTGCAGAGAGGGAGGAGGTATATATTGAAGAGGGTAGAGGAAAGGGAAGATCCTTGGGGAACGCCTTGTCTGAGGGGGACGTGGCCGGATTCAAAGTTTTCGAGTTTTATAAGGTATTCTCTGTTAGTGAGGTAAGAGGTGAGCCAGTCCAGTGCTGTGTCGGTGACTCCTATCTCTGTCAAGCGTGTGATAAGGATTTGATGATTGACAGTGTCGAAGGCTGCCGATATGTCTAGTAGGGCCAGTAGATAGGATTTTCCTTGGTCAAGTCCGATGAGTATGGCATCAGTGATGGCTAAGAGGAGATTCTCGGTACTTCGGCCTTTTCGAAAACCAAATTGTGAAGGGTGTAGGAGGTTGTGGTCCTCGAGATAGTCGGTGAGCTGGGTATTGACTACTTTCTCGAGGACTTTCGCAAGGAAGGGTAGGTTGGAGATGGGCCGATAGCTTGCAGGGTCAGAGGGGTCAAGGGATGGTTTTTTTAGGAGGGGTTTCACAACGGCGAGTTTGAGGGGATCTGGCACTTTGCCGAAGGTGAGGGAGCAGTTAATAATGTTGGCTAGGGGTTTGGCGATGGTGGTGGGTATGGAGAGGAGGGTTTTGGAGGGGATTGCATCTAGGAAGTGTGTGGCCGGTTTCATTTTTTTAAGGATGGTCTCGATTTCTAGCGTGGAGGTGGGGTCGAAGGCTTTGATGCAGGAGCTATTGTGTATTGGGGAGGGGGGTGTGGTCATGGGGTGGTGGGGGAAACGTAGGAGGATACTGGAGATTTTGTGCTGGAAGTATTTAGCAAGATCGTCGCATTTTTTCTTGGAGCTTTCTTCCGTCGTAGCAGGGTAGGGGGTTTTAGTGAGGTTATTGACGTAGGAGAAGAGGGCATTGGCGTTGAATTGTAGGTCGTGAATTTTTTTGGCATGGAAGTCCCTTTTGGCATTGGTTGTGGCTTGTCGGTAGTTGTGCAGTGATTGCTTATATACTGCTTTATGTTGGGAGGAGGGGTGGCGGCGCCACAGGCGTTCTTTTGATCTGAGGTCCTGTTTCAGTCTTTGGAGTTCGTTGGAGTACCAGGGTTTTTTTTTGTTCTGTATGATGGGTATTTCTTTATGTATCACGGGGCAGAGATCATTGGCTATAGATTTGGTTATCTGATTCCAGGAGTGAAGGGCTGCATCTGGATTTGAGAGGTCAAGGTTACCAACAGTTTTGTCGAGTGCTGTGGTTATGCTTTCAGAGGAGCAGGGTTTATGGAAAGATATAGTTTTCCTTTGGGATGGTGATATCTTGGTGGGGGAGGTGAGGCGGATTTGGGCATTGATGATGAAGTGGTCAGACCAGGGTATGGGGGTTGTTGAGGGGGGGCAAGGTGTGGATAGATGGGAGTTGATAAATAGGAGGTCGAGGGTGTGCCCTGCCTTATGAGTGGCGGAGGTGATGAGCTGTTTGAAACCTAGGGCTTCGAGGGTGGTTAGGAGTGTTTCGCAAGAGGGGGTACGGGGAGTGGAGTCCACATGGAGATTAAAGTCTCCGAGGATCACTGCGGGGGAATCTGTTTTGAGGTTGTCTACAATAAATTCAATGAGGGGGGAGGGGTCGTGTTCGAGAAGGTTGGGTGGGGCGTAAATAAGGCAAATCTGGAGGGTGGGTGATTTAAAGAGACCGATTTCTAGTTTAGGCGGGGGGCAGATGGGTTGGAGCTTGAGGTTCAGGTGCTTTTTTGCGGCCAGGAGTATACCACCACCTCTCTTTTTAGGTCTTGGGATGGAGAATGTGTCGTATAGTTTTCCGGGGAGCTGATTAAGATAGACATGGTCTGATTCTTTGAGCCATGATTCAGTGATAGCAAGAAAGTCAGGGTTATCATCCGTGAGCAGGTCATGGATGATGGGGGCTTTTTTGAGGATGGATTGTGCATTAAGGAGGGTTAGGGTGAGAGTGGCTAGCCCAAGGAATTGGGTGAGGGGAGAGGTCAAAATTGGGACTAGCGAGCAACGAGGATTGGCAATGTGGAGATGGGGAGCGTAGGGTTTGCGCAGGTGAGGGAGATATAGGATGGGTACAGATTGTATGCACATGTCTGGTGTGGTGGGGCCGGGAGGGTGTGGTGGCCCTTTTGGGGGAGGAGTCTCTGGGGTGTGGGGAAATTAGGCTGGTCAGAGCTTGGAGAAGAGCACATGGGCATCAAGGCAGTGATACGGCATACAAACAATATAGGTTCTTGTAGCATACAATTCTTGTAACATAAGGTAATGTAGGCAACGCAACAACACAATATAGGTAACACAAAAGCAATGGGGTGCTGCTCGGGGTGAGCGAGGGGCGAACCGAAGGGGCGAAACAAAGGGGCAGGCCCCTTTGTCGTGCTCCTTCGGCGCGCGACGCCGGAGCTGCTGTAAGTTTAAAGGGCCTCTGTGCCCTTTCCTATTGGCTGCCGGTAAGTATGGGTAGGCTGGCCTTCAATCGCGTCTCTTTCCGGTCGGGGCAGCGGCAGGACGGAGCGGCAGGCCGCGTGGTCGGCCTCGGACCCAGCGGGGGGAAGGGAGAATTTGAATGGCCTTACCCCGATGGGTCTACGGCGCCGATCGCGCAGGCCCTCCCTCGCTCCGGATGCCGTGCAGAAGAGATGGTCTTCGCTGGTGCTGCTTGCTGCGCCGAAAGAGGGAGATCGCCGGAGCTGCTGGAAGTTTAAAGGGCCTCTGTGCCCTTTCCTATTGGCTGCCGGTAAGTATGGGTAGGCTGGCCTTCAATCGCGTCTCTTTCCGGTCGGGGCAGCGGCAGGACGGAGCGGCAGGCCGCATGGTCGGCCTCGGACCGATTAGGAGGTTTTATATTGCCCCTGCTGGTTATATATTATTTATTTATTTATTTAAATTCTTTTAATATACCTATGCTCAAGACAAGTATATATATATACCGTATTTTTCGCTTCATAAGACGCACTTTTTTTCCCCTAAAAGTGGGGGGGAAATGTATGTGCGTCTTATGGAGCGAATATAAAAAAAAACAAACAAAAATCTAACAACCCCCCCCCCCTGACTCCCCCAAGACCTGCCGACTTAGTTTACCGCAACCCCCCCACCCTCCTGACCCCCCCCAAGACCTGCCGACTTAGTTTACCGCAACCCCCCACCCTCCTGACCCCCCCAAGACCTGCCGACTTAATTTACCACAACCCCCCCCAAGACCTGCTGACTTAATTTACCGCAACCCCCCACCCTCCTGACCCCCCCAAGACCTGCCAAACGTCCCTGGTGGTCCAGCGGGGGTCCAGGAGCGGTCCGGGAACAATCTCCTGAGCGTGGGCCGTCGGCTGCCAGTAATCAAAATGGCACCGACGGCCCTTTGCCCTTACTATGTCACTGAAACCGACCAATAGCAGCGGTCGGTCCCAGTGACATAATAAGGGCAAAGGGCCGTCGGCGCCATTTTGATTACTGGCAGCCGACGGCCCACGCCCTGGAGATCGTTCCCGGACCGCTCCTGGACCCCCGCTGGACCACCAGGGACGTTTGGCAGGTCTTGGGGGGGTCAGGAGGGTGGGGGGTTGCGGTAAATTAAGTCGGCAGGTCTTGGGGGGGGTCAGGAGGGTGGGGGTTGTTAATTTAAAGGGTTGGGATGGGGTTTTTTTGGGGGGGGGGAGGGGTTCCCAGAGAAAAAAGTTTTCTGATCTGGGGAGTGGACCGAAATGGCCCTCCCCAGACCCGAAAACAAAATGGGGAGGAAAAAAAAAGCTATGCACTCCCCTAATTTGCTCCATAAGACGCCCAGACGCAGAGCCGGTTTAGCACAATTTTTTTTTTTTTTTTTAATTTTCCCCCTCTGAATCCTAGGTGCGTCTTATGGTCAGGTGCGTCTTATGGAGCGAAAAATACGGTACATATATATACATAAAATGAGGGACGGGGAGAGGGGATTCTTTCAATGGGCTTTGTGTATCACATTGTACTTTTATTGCTTGCAAACTTTGGAATATAGTTTTGCAATGATGGCATGACATTTCTTGTATCTTGCTTGTTGTATGTGCAATAAAATTACAATTTACAAAAAAAAAAAAAAAAGGAACACTGTCAGTAAAACTTTTCTTCTCTGTCTCCATCTGCTGGATGGGAAGCAAAACCCAGTTGTCTGGATTGATCTGTGGTATTCCAGGAACGAAAATTAGCAAGAAAGAACTAATTAAACAATGGTAACTTACTAAACTGGCTACCTATATTTAAGCAGCTTATATCATGTCCCCACATGGAAGTATTTCCTCAGCATGGGGCATGTGAGTCAGATAAGTGGGAGTCACCCTCAGCTATGAAGGCCATAGCTGGGTGAAGGAAAGTAAAATGTTCAAAGATTCTCTTCCCTCTCCCCAGGCTGCTGGGGACAGTGGCTTTGTATTTTAAATCCTCCTGTGTTGGGTCCAACATATCAGTGAAGGTCATGGTGACCTTTCCTGCATGTCTGCAGAGGAGGGGAGGTCTCGAGCCCTCCTACATAAGGACCCGGACAGATTCACAGCTGGTGAGTCTTGCAAAGGGGAGGTAAATGACAACGGGGGTTTTCTCTTTCTCAAGCGGCCCCCATCTGGCCTGGTCAGTGCAAATATAAGATGAGGCCACAGAGTGTGGCTGGGCCTCACAGGGGGACCAGGGCAATCTTGTCCATGCTGTACAGTTTTATTCGCTGTAAAAGAATCGTCTTATGGAGTGGTTTTAGAAGAGGGGTGCTTACCAGAAGCTCCTCCTCCCCACCCCAACCAAGACTAGTCCAGTTTGGGGGGGGGGGGGTGCAATTCAGAGACTAAAGCAATTGTCTTCGACAACTCTCTCGCTTCATCAGGGATGTAGTCTAAGAAATTGGATTTGGTGGGGGCAGTCGCCCTCTTATTACAGATTTGGGGGTTCTGGTGTGTTTCTTCACAGAAACTTGGGAAGTATCTCCCACGAGGCAGTGGAACACTGATAGGGGGAATTCCCTGTTCTCCAGTATAGGCTTCAGAGACAAATATATTAAGCAGCTGGGTTAGTCACAGATCCTTGGGCCTGTCTCTTCCTTGAAGAGGTCAGGGGTGCAGTTTTACTTGATGCCTTCTAGTGAAGGTGGTGGGTTGTCCCATCTTGGATTCCCCATGAAGAAGGGCAGAACATTTTGTTAAATGGTTGCCCCATATAGATATACAGGACTTCCCTCATTCATTCCCTCCAGGAGTTACATAAAAAATATGTCTTAAACGACTCCTTCTGGATCCTTCAAGGACAGCAACAAGGCTCTTTCTTGGTGATAGCCAGGATGCCAGATATTGGTTAGTCAAGGAGTAGTAAAAGCCTCCTTAGGCATGGAGGGAATCTAGTTCTTCTTTAATCAGGCCGAGGCAAAGCCCTATACAGAAAATGGGCATTCATGATTGAGCACCTGCTCTCTTAATGTGCTCCGATCAACCTTTCCAGGGCGCCCAATGCAATATGCAAATGGGCTGCTGCGGTAAAAAGGAGGTGCTAGGAGAAATTGTGTGCCCCTAGCACCTCCTCGGCAGTGAGCACCCAGGAGAGGTGGTTGTCAGTGGGTTAGGAAAACGGATGCTCAATTTTACAAGCATCCATTTTCCTAACCTGTGCACACCACATATTTGGGCCATTTAAAAATATATGTTGGTCACATTCGGCTCAGATACTCGGGTGTATGGGCCTTTTACTGTGAGTAACTCTTTTAAAATTCACCCCATAGTGAACTGGAAGCCCCTCTGATTCATAAAAGGGAGGGAAGGGGTATTATGATCTTTTGGAAATAAACAGACCCAAGAACCTTTGTTTTAGCAGTAGAAGAAAAGGAAAATTGGTTCTTACCTGCTAATTGTTGTTCCTGTAGTACCATGGATCAGTTCAGACTCCTGGGTTTTGTTGTGGGCCTACCCACAATGGGCGCGGGTAGTCCCCCTACCTTTCTTTACTTCAAATGCAGCCAGCCAGGCTGCTGCCGATGCTGTCCTGCGGCAGGCCGAGCCGCAATGCTCTGGGCTTCCCCAAGGTCCTAGAGCCGCTGGCGGGAGTCTCTTCTTCGCGGCACGAAGCCACTCCTGCAGCCTGCCTCTTTTTTCACCTTCGCGGAAGGGCTGCCGCCGACAACGCCCACTGTCCTTCAGGCCTCCCATTTGGCAGGGCCGCCACTGCCGTGCCTGTCCTCTTCTTACCTGCTAATTTTCATTCCAAGCCTCACCATAGGTGCGGGTGCGCGCCTCTTGCCGGTATTTAAAGGGCCAGCGGCGGGAAAAGCCCTGCAGCCCTCATTGATGATGCCATGCACCTGTTCCTGCTTCAGCCCTATAAAAGGGCCCCGCTGCCATTCCTCAATGCCTTTGGATCGGGTTTGCACATTGTCTGTGATCTTCCTTCTCTCAGGTCTTCCGTGGTGTCCTGTGCCTTGATGGATCTTCGTTCCATGTTCTTCGTGTTCCTGATCTTCGTCTCCTGGATGTTCCTGGTCTCGTCTCTCGTCGGAGCTTCCTCTTCACCTGTCTTCTGTTCCTGATGTTTCAGATGTTCCGTGTCCTGATGTCCCCAAGTCCTGAGGTGCCATGTTCGATGTTCGTGTCTTGACTACATCCGTCTCATCTTCAGCTTTTTGTCCAGTTCCCAGGTCCCTCATCTGTCCACCTCTCTTGGCGTGCCATGTTGTGGTCTGTGACCAGCCCATGGGATGGCTGTGTAGGGTGCCTCGTGGTACAAGGCCGCCTTCTCGTCTGCAGCACAAGCCTCCGGGAGACTTGTTTTTAAAGCCTTGTTCCTGAGTATCTTGTTCCCAGTCTACCGAGTCCCCTTGTGTCTGCTTCCATCCATGCCTAAGACTCTGCCAGAACCCGCTCCGCTCCAGCGTGGTCCGCGGCCAGCCACAGGCGGCTGTGTAGAGTGCACCCCAGTGCAGGCCTCTACTGAATCTTCATCATGTTCCAGTCTCAAGTTCCACGTCTTCGCCTGGAGTCTGCTTCGCATTCAGCATGGTCTGCAACCAGCCATGGGTGGCTGTGTAGGGTGCGTTGCGATGCAGTTCTCACCCAGTACTATTGCCTGACTCTTGAATCCTTGCCTGAAACTTCCGAGCAACCTGAATCCTTGTCGGAGTCTTCTGAGTATCCTGAGTCCTTGTTTGAGTATCTAAGTTTTCGTCTGAGTCTCCTGCGTATCCAAGTCTACGTCTGAATTCTCAGAGTATCCTGGGTCTTCGTCCAAGTCTTCATGTGTCTGGCCTCATGCACTTGTCGTTCCCTAGCAACAGGTCCGGAAGGGTTATCGAGTGGCCGGAGGGCTACTCTCGAGATCAGCATTGTGTTGCTGGATCTCATTAGTGCCGCAATGAGGTCTGAGCCTGCCTAGTGCCTGTTCCGGATAATCCTCGCCTTGCTCCTGCTCCACCCGTGCTCGTACCGGCTCGCCTCCCACGGTGTGTCTTGGGGCTCTTCCCTGAGCCATGCTGCGGCCCAAGGGCTCACTTCCTACTTTAGATGGGACCGCGTCTCCGAGCTCCTAACAAGGCCTGAGGGCGTGCTCTCGCAACAGGTTTTGCCTCTTCACCAGCAGATGGAGACAGAGAAGTTTTGACGGACTCTGCCTTATACCGTGCCACCTACAGTCCATCAGTATTGCACTGTATCAAAGCAGAACATCTTAAAACCAATAAACTACTTTAATTTGCATTTTTATCCCAGCAATGGACCGGGGAAAGAAAAAATCCTGGAATAGACTCTACCTGTTCACTAACCCCAAGTAGGAGCAGAACCCTTGAAAACTTTGAAAAAACTTAGAAAACTATTCTGCAGAGAAGAGAAGGAAGTACTGAACGAGCAGACTCTACGTTATCCCCACACTGAAATGGGCGGGACTCTGGACTGATCCGTGGTACTACAGGAACGAAAATTAGCAGGTAAGAACCGATTTTTCTTTCCCTGTAAGTACCCAGATCAGTCCAGACTCCTGGGATGTACCAGAGCTCAGCTACGTGGGATGGGACCCTGCTTGGATCACACCTTCACCAAAACCCCCAGAGTCTGGGGCCTGGACATCCAATCTGTAATGCCTAGCAAAGGTGTGCAATGACTTCCAAGTAGCCGCCCTACAAATCTCTTGCGGCGAAATTTGCTGACAGCCCAGGAGGTTGCCTGTGAATAGGTAGAAAGTGCTCGAAGACCAACCGGAAGCAGCCGACCATGAAGCAGATACGCCGAACTAATAGCCTCCTTCAACCAGCGGGCGATCGTAGCCCTAGACGCCTTGCATCCTCTTTTGGGACCACTCCACAGGACAAAAAGATAGTCCGACACACAGAAGCTATTGGTTATCGCCAAGTAACATAACAGAACACAGCATATGTCTAGTTTCCTTAGATCTCTAGTCTGGAAAGGAGGATGCCAACTTGGGAGAAAGGAAGGAACCATCCGCAAAGAGACTCCCGCATCCGTAATTCTTAAAAAAAAAAAAAAGGCTTCCTGCAGGATAAAGCCTGGAGTTCTGATACCGGGCGAGCTGAGGAAATAGCCACGAGCAAAAACACCTAAACCACCTTTAACGTAAGATCTTTTAGCGTCGCCCGTTTTAGAGGCTTGAATGGCACCACACACAGAGCTGTAAGAACCAAATTCAAGCTCCACGAAGGACAAGGATTCCTGACCAGAGGATGCAAGTGTTTCGCCCCTCAGCGAAAACACGCCACATCCAGATGCGCGGCTAAGAGCACACCCCGTATTTTGCAATGGAAGCAACCGAGGGCCGCAAGCTATACCTGTAAAGAACTACACGATAGTTCTTTAGCGAGGCCGACCTGTAAGAAAGATAATATATTGGGGACCAGAACCCGAGTAGGCTCCACCTTATGTTCCACACACCAAGATTCGAAAATCCCCCACACTAAAGAGGCGGATACCTTCCTGGAATGCAAAAGGGTAGCTACCACCGCATCCGAATAATCCTTGCTCTTCAGAATTTGCCTCTCAAAAGCTATACCATGAGACAAAAGCAATCTACCTCTTCGAAACAAACGGGCCCCTGATGCAGAAGATTCAGAAGACCCCAAAACCTCAGGGGCCCTTCCACTGTCAGGTTGACGAGATCTGCAAACCATTGATGCCTCGGCCATTCCAGAGCTACTAGGATCACGTCTGATGGATGAGCTTCAATGCACCTCAGCACCTTGCCGATCAAAGGCCATGGTGGGAACACATACAGAAGTACTTGCCTTGGCCAAGTGAGAACCAAAGCATCCACTCCTGGCTCTTGGCGCTGACTGAAGAAACGAGGGGCCTTGGCGTTCTGGAAGGTCGCCATCAAATCGACACGCGGTCTGGACCACTTGTTGCAAATGAGATGGAATGCTTCCTCAGAGAGTTCCCACTCCCCGGGATTGAGACGGTGATAACTGAGGAAATCGGCTTGAACGTTGTCCACTCCTACGATGTGAGAGGCTGCAATGCTGACTAGGTGCTGTTCCACCCAGCTTATTAACTGTTGAGCCTCGGTCGGCACCGGTCGACTCTTGGTTCCTCCTTGGCAATTGATATAAGCCACCACTCTTGCATTGTCCGACAGAACCCTGACTGACCTCCCCTGCAGGAGCGGGAGAAGAACCTGTAGAGCTAACCGCACTGCCCTGGTTACCAAGTGATTGATTGACCACTGGGATTCCTCTACTGACCATTGGCCCTGCACAGACTTCCCCTGACAAACCGCTCCCCAGCCGAAGAAGCTGGCGTCTGTTGTGACTACCAACCAAGCGGGAACCTACAAGGTCACCCCCCCCCCCCAAGTGCAAACTGTCTGAGAGGAGCCACCAATCGAGACTGGAATGTGCAGAGTCTGTAAGAGTCAGAGAAAGATGAAATTGCTTGGACACCAGGTTCCCATGGGAAAGCAATGCTGACTGAAGAGGTCTCATATGAACAAAGGCCCATGGGACCAGCTCCATGGTGGAAGCCATCGAGCCAAGGACCCGCAAGTAGTCCAGCGACCCTAGGGAGACTTTGTGCTAGCAAGTCCCGAACTTGTCCTTGCAGCTTGACGATCCTCTCCTCTGTGAGGAAAACCATGCCGAGACGCGTGACAAACAGGGCTCCCAGGAATTTCAAGGACTGGGAGGGAGTCAATTGACTCTTGGCCAAATTGACCATCCAACCCAGTGACCTCAACAGTTGAAGAATCCGGTCCATGGCCAAGCGACAAAGAGACTCCGACTTCGCCCGAATCAGCCAGTCGTCCAGATAGGGATGAACTAAAAACATAGAAACATAGAAATGACAGCAGAAGATCAAACGGCCCATCCAGTCTGCCCAGCAAGCTTTCACAGTTATTTTTCTCATATTTATCTATTACTCTGACTGCTGAGGTCAGGGCCTTTATTGGTAACTTTTTGGTTCTAATTTCCTTTCACCCCTGCCATTGATGTAGAGAGCAGTGCTGGAGCTGCATAAAAGAGAAGTATCAAGCCTAATTGGTTAGGGGTAGTAACCGCCGCAATAAGCAAACTACTCCCACGCTTATTTGTTTACCCAGCTTGTGCAATTTAGGAGATAGAGCAGCTTTTAAACTAGAACAAGGGGGAAAGCCGACAGTCACTCAGCAGTTCATGGTTCGGAGAAATGTATCTTTGTAGGATACTAATGAAACAGGAGAGTTGGGCATCCCAACAGAGAGGTTCCATTAAAAGCAAACATAGTCCATGTGCCTATATGTAAAAAATCACCAAAGCTAATGATTTCCGAATTATCCCTAACAACTGAAAAGCAGGTTGTTAATACAAACAAAAAAACACACTTTGAAATGTCTGTATGCCAATGCCAGAAGTCTAAGAAGTAAGATGAGAGAGTTAGAGTGTATAGCAGCAAATGATGTCATAATGCCTCTGTATCGCTCCATGGTGAGACCGCACCTTGAATACTGTGTATAGTTCTGGTTGCCGCATCTCAAAAAAGATATAGTTACGATGGAGAAGGTACAGAGAAGGGAAACCAAAATGATAAAGGGGATGGAACAGCTCCCCATGAGGAAAGGCTGAAGAGGTTGGGGCTGTTCAGCTTGGAGAAGAGACGGCTGAGGGGGGGATATGATAGAGGTCTTTAAGATCATGAGAGGTCTTGAATGAGTAGATGTGAATCGGTTATTTACACTTTCGAATAATAGAAGGACTAGGGGGCATTCCATGAAGTTAGCAAGTAACACATTTAAGACTAATTGGAGAAAATTCTTTTTCATTCAATGCACAATAAAGCTCTAGAATTTGTTGCCAGAGGATGTGATTAGTGCAGTTAGTGTACCTGGGTTCAAAAAAGGTTTGGATAAGTTCTTGGAGGAGAAGTCCATTAATGGCAATTAATCAAGTTTACATAGGGAATAGCCACTGCTATTAATTGCATCAGTAGCATGGGATCTTCTTAGTGTTTGGGTAATTGCCAGGTTCTTGTGGCCTGGTTTGGCCTCTGTTGGAAACAGGATGCTGGACTTGATGGACTCTTGGGCTGACCCAGCATGGCAATTTCTTATGTTCTTGTTGGTTGGCTTAATATAAATCCTCTTTTCTTCATTCCCCCCTGCCGCTGAAGCAGTGAGCTGCGCTGTATATGTATTCAAAGTGAAGTATCAGGCTTAATTGGTTCGGGGTAGTAACCGCTGCAACAAGGAAGCTACTCCCACGCTTATTTTTTTACCCAGACTATGCAATTCAATCCTTGTTGGTAGTTGTCTGAATGTAAATCCTCTTATTTTCATCCCCCCTGCCGTTGAAGCAGTGAGCTGCGCTATATATGTATTCAAAGTGAAGTATCAGGCTTAATTGGTTTGGGGTAGTAACTGCCGTAACAAGCAAGCTACTCCCACGCTATATTTGTGAATGCAAATCCTTTGTCCCACATTTCCTTTTGCTGTTGAAGCATAGAGCAATGTTGGAGTCGCATTAACCATGTGTATGTTTATTGAATAAGGGTATTAGGGTATTAAAAAGCCTTTCTTCCGAAGCTCCGCTGCCGCCACCACCACCATGACTTTGGTGAAGGTCCTTGGCACCGTGGCTAGCCAGGATGGAGAACCTGAGGAATTTCTGGTGATCGGCTCAGATTCTGATGTGCAAATACACATCCGTGAGATCCAGTGACGCTAGAAACCCCCCTTGCGTACTGACGCAGTGATCGACCCCAGGGTCTCCATGCGAAAGCGGGGCACTCAAAGACATCTGTTGACCCTCATCAAATCGAGAATTGGCCGGAATGTGCCTTCTTTCTTGGGCACCACGAAATAGATGGAATAGCGGCTCCTTCGCCGCTCCGCAGGCGAAACGGGAACAATGGCCCCGAGCTCAAGTAGGCGCTGTAAGGTATCCCGCACCACCCGACGCTTCTCTTTGTACAAGCAAGGGGAAATGAGAAAGCGGTCTCAAGGGCACTGAGCAAAATCTAAAGCATAGCCGTGTCTTATCATGCTGAGGACCCACTGGTCCGACATCAGCCTGGTCCATTCCTCGTAAAACAGAGACAACCTGCACCCCACCATCGGAAAAGAGGAACGGACCAGCCTCGCCTCATTGGGAGGACTTAATTCCTCCTGCAGCTTGGGAGGTCCCAGATCTACCAAATCGATGCCCTTAAAAGGACTGGGACCACGACTGTTGTCTGCCGGCATTCTACCTAGATGAGGAGCTCGACGACTGGGAGGACCGACATCTCCAATTTTCCCGGAAGCGAGACGAAGACGAAGGAAAACTTCTCGGCTTGGGCTTATCCTCCGGAAGACCGATGGACTTTGTTCTTCCCCAAGGACTGAATCATATCTTCCAAATCTTTCCCGAAGAGAATCTCCCTTAAAAGGCATTGAACTCAACTGGGCTTTGGAAGAGACATCAGCAGACCAGTTGCGCAACCAGAGTAGCCTGCGGGCAGACACACCTGAAACCATAGCCCAGGCGGAGGTTTGTAGCAGATCATAAAGGGCATCCGCACTCTAGGCCACTGCAGCCTCAAGCTGCCCCGCTTTAACAACCTCCTCCTCCACAGAGATATGTTACGCTGCAATTGCTGAACCCAGGAAGACCTGCCCATAAGGAGAAACTGTTGTACATGGCAGCCTGCAAGCCGAGGGTGAACACCTCGAAAATCTTCTTGAGCTGGACTTCTAGCTTATGATCCTCAAGATTCTTGAGGGCAGTCTCCCCTGTCACCGGGAAGGAGGTCGTCTTAGTAACTGCGGACACCACCGCATCCACCTTAGGAACCCGGAGGAGGTCCAGGGCTTCTTCTGGCAAGGGGTAAAGCTTATCCATTGCCATGCTGACTTTGAGATCCAAATCCAGAGTGTTCCATTCCCAAAACAAATCAGTGGCCGAAAGATGAAAGGGAAAAGACCTGGTTGGACCTCGAAGACCCACCTTGACCGGATCAGTGGACCCCATCCATGAGTCCTCCAGAGGGCTGTCAATGCCTAATTCCTCCAGGACCGCGGGGATAAGGGGTCCTACCTCATCCCTTCAGAAGAGATGGACCACTTTAGGGCCATCCCCGTCAACTCCATGGGGGCCCTGACTGGAATGAACATCCTGGTCACTTCGGGATCCACCCCCTGAGGGGGCTTGCTTCTGAGATCCTGCTCTTCCGGTTCTGAAACCTCAGAGGAGGTATCCGCCACCAGGTGAGACGGTCCGTAGGGGGCGCTTAACCTTCTGGCCCCCTGCCCCCTCCAGAAGATTTGCCCTCTTAAGGCCCTTTCTGCCTGATTTGGCCACCTGCGGAACTGCATTACTCCCCGACTGCCTCTTAGCGAACCTTCTAGCTTTGAATGCGTTATGCAGTAGCAGAATAAAATCTGACGAAAAAGAGGAGGAAGAGGAGTCTGAAACCCCTTTGGGGTTCTCCTTTGCCTGCAGCGTTGGCCCTTCCAGCGGCACGCCCCCCCTCCCACCCCCCCCGGAGGCTGCCCGCTGCGGGGATAAAGGAAGGGGAGAATTGCCTTCTCCCTCTACAGTTTGCGCCGCTGCGTGAAAGGTGGACAAAATGGCGTCCGTTACCGCACTCAGCGGGAATGGATCCGGCGAGGCAAGTCGTGGTCGCCCGAGCCCTGCTGGCACTCTGCGCGATCTTAATACACCGTCCCTGGCGCCTCCTGAGCCGTCCTCCCCCCCCCCCCCCCCCCCCCCCGAGGAGGCAGGCAGAACAGAGCCCATCCCTGGAAACAAACGCACGCCTATCGCCACATGCACGGCATGACTCAAGGACTCTGGGGACCGCGACTCAAAAGGAACAAGCCTGCAGCGGGAGAGAGTCAGCCGCAGAGAAAACACGGCTGCGGCGGTGGAAAAACAGCGTCGGCAAATCGGAGAGTCAAGCCCAGCAGAAAGCTCTGCTCTATTTCCTTTTTATTTATTTATTTTTTTCACAAACCTGATAACAGTGAAGACTTGGGTCCTGTCCTCTGAGTGTGAATGAGCCGGGCTCCCCGGTATCACCCCAAATGCAGTCGGTAGTGCAGGGCAACGGGGTTCTCAATCCCTAGTACCCGCTGCCTCGAATATCAGGGGGGATGGTCCCCGCGGGACCTTCCTCTTCACCATATATATATATATATATATTTTATTTTTTTTTTAAATAAAAAAGGAACTAAGGCCAAGAGAAAAACCTAACTATACTATATCTCCAAAACTCTTTTTTTTTTTTTTTTTTGGACTAACTACAGACCCTAGGGATTTGCACCTCCACCATCTGCTGGAGACAGAGAAATACTGAGGGACTGTAGGAGGCACCTCAGGATATAGGGCAGTGTCAGTCAAAACGTTTCTGTCTCCATCTGCTGGTGGGGAGGCAAAAACCAGGAGTCTGGACTGATCCAGGTACGTACAGGGAACCTCTATTTCTGGTATTGAGGGGTCTTGAGTTGCATTTCCTTACAGTCACCCACTGCTCAAACCTGCCCAGGCCTAAACCACTTCCTCATCCTGGCAAGAGGGATGCTTATCTTTTGCTGTCTTTACCCATAATTGTCAAAATGATGCCAGCTCTGCACTGCTTCACATTTTGACCTGCATTTGGACAAAGCATGAGTTGGGGCAGAGCTGGCATTATTTTGATGGTACTGAGGAAGGCAGCAGGAGATAAGCATCTCTGCCTCTGCCTGCAAAGGGATATGGAGGATCAAGGAAACCTTGCTGGTGGTGGTGGTGTCAAATAGCAGAGGAGCCTGGGGTCTGTGCAGACTTGTTGTTATGTCATGGAGGCAGAGATAAGTCAGCATCTAGATAACTTTATTTGTGTTGAAGGGGATGCCAAGGAGGCTAATACAGTGACCATGAAATGCAGGGTTGGCACATTAGTTTTTCCTCACTTTTGCCTCACCCTGGTGTATTCATTTAGGAGTTACACGCGTAGCTCCCAGAGTTCAGAGCATGCATAGCGGATAGTCTGCATGTACTTGTAATAGCTCAAGTTATGCACACACTATCCATTTTTTGCGTGTACTATAAAGTCCGGGAATTACACGTGTAACTCCAAAACAAATGTGCATCCCTAATACACGTTGGTGATTAGGGGATATGAGCTTACAAAGTCATCATTCCTCTTATTTAAATAATTAGCATAGCTTTTATTCTTCAGTCAGATGACAGCAGCAGAATTCTGGCACACCACCAGCTTAAGCAGTCACTCTGTGCCCCAACCAGATGGCCCCTATTTGTCCTTACCTCTGTTTAAATTCTGTTATGGTTTTGGTTGTCACTCCCTCTATCCAGGCCGTTGCTATTCTCTCGGTAAAGAAGGTATTTTCTCAGGTTTCCTCTGAACCTCCTTCCCTGCACTTTTATAATCGTGACACCTTGTCCAGGAATTTCCTTTTCCATTGCGAAATTCACCTCTCAGTACTTTATTAAAGGCTGGATGGAAATATAAAATGAGAATTATAAACTTAGATAAATTAATTGACTATGGTCCAGCTTGATGACATTGTCTGCCTGTTTGTATAATGAATTTCAGACTCTTGCAGTTCTCTAGTACGCGTTCTCCTTTTTCTCATTGCTAGGGGCGGCCGCTTTGTGCCATTATTGTTGCTTTCTACTTCTTTCCTTCCTGAGAAATGTTTGTCTTGGTAGACTTCCAGTGGGCCTGAAGACATCTCCCACTGTCTCATATAATCATCATGTTAGTAGATTTCTATATTTTGTGAAAACAATTCCTTGTAGCAGAAATGTTTTAAATGTTTTATGCAGTAGCAGTGTACACATCAGATCTCTTTGTGAATCTCAAGGATTAGAGTTGCCCACTTCAATATGCTGCCAGATTAGATTTCTGATGATGATCTGCACAGCAGCACCTCTCTTTTCTTAGTTCTGCACTTATGGCTATACCTTATATAAACAGCAACATTTTGAATCTTGTTTGAACTTCTTTTGAGCAGAAAATAACTTATACAGCTAATGATAGGTTGATAAGTTTTCAGGGATATTCAGCAGGACAAACGTACCACCAAATATAGCCACCTAAAGTTATCTGGTTATACCTTCTGGCAGCATCCAGCTTTGCTTTGACATTACTCTGACAACCTGTCTCTCTACCCATAGACACCTCCTCTTCTCCCCCCCTCCAGCTTTTATTCTTCTTATGAAGTCTCACCTCTCTTTGTCATTTGTATTTTCCCTCTTTCTCTATATCTCTGACCCTTCCCTTCATTGTCTTTCATCAGCTCCTGTCACTTTCACCCTATCAGATTTTTTTTTCAGTCCTCCTTCCATCCCTCACTTTTGATGAGCTCTCTTAGTGCTGCTTCAAGATGCCAATCCATTCCCCTGCCCAACAGCTTATGGTTTTATTTTCTGTAAGGAATGCAGTGCTAGCAGTCAGAGGCGGGCAGGCCGGAAGGCCCTATTGGAAGAGGCTGATAGATAGGAGGTGGGATGGAACCCACTGGGAGCAGCAGAATAGACCACCCTGATAGCAGTACAAAGGAAGAGTCAGGTACGATGGCTCACAGTGACAGCATCAGGATGGAAAGAAGCAGGAAGAACCCACAGTTGAGATCCTGAAAATGGAAGAGGTTTATGTCAATGATTAGGGGGCGAGCAAAAAGGAGGATACTGACATGGAGGAGAAGCCTAGTGGGTGAGTGCAATGACCTGAGACCCACGAAAGCCAGCGTTCAAATCCCACCATCTCTTCTTGTGACCTTGGCTAAGGCACTTTGCCCTCTTTTGCCCAAGGTACAAACTGAGAGGGTAACTTTAAAACAAACATACACAGATATGTGGACACACACTTGTGTATTTCATATCATGCATGCACATAAGAACATAAGAAATTGCCATGCTGGATCAGACCAAGGGTCCATCAAGCTCAGCATCCTGTTTCCAAAAGAGGCCAAACCAGGCCATGAGAACCTGGCAAGTACCCAAACACTAAGAAGATCCCATGCTACTGATGCAATTAATAGCAGTGGCTATTCCCTAAGTAGAATTGATTAATAGCCGTTAATGGACTTCTCCTCTAGAACTTATCCAAACCTTTTTTGAACCCAGCTACACTAACAGCACTAACCACATCCTCTGGCAACAAATTCCAGAGCTTTATTGTGCGCTGAGTGAAAAAGAATTTTCTCAGATTAGTCTTAAATGTGCTACTTGCTAACTTCATGGAATGCCCCCTAGTCCTTCTATTATTCGAAAGTGTAAATAACCAAGTCACATCTACTCGTTCAAGACCTCTCATGATCTTAAAGACCTCTATCATATCCCCCCTCAGCCGACTCTTCTCCAAGCTGAACAGCCCTAACCTCTTCAGCCTTTCCTCATAGGGGAGCTGTTCCATCCCCTTTATCATTTTGGTTGCCCTTTTCTGTACCTTCTCCATCGCAACTATATCTTTTTTGATATGCGGCGACCAGAATTGTACACAGTATTCAAGGTGCGGTCTCACCATGGAGCGATACAGAGGCATTATGACATTTTCTGTTCTATTAACCATTCCCTTCCTAATAATTCCTAACATTCTATTTGCTTTTTTGACTGCTGCAGCACACTGAGCCGATGATTTTAAAGTATTATCCACTATGATGCCTAGATCTTTTTCCTGGGTGGTAACTCCTAATATGGAACCTAACATCGTGTAACTACAGCAAGGGTTATTTTTCCCTATATGCAATACCTTGCACTTGTCCATATTCAATTTCATCTGCCATTTGGATGCCCAATCTTCCAGTCTTGCAAGGTCCTCCTGTAATGTATCACAGTCTGCTTGTGATTTAACTACTCTGAATAATTTTGTATCATCCGCAAATTTGATAACCTCACTCGTCATATTCCTTTCCAGATCATTTATATATATATTGAAAAGCACCGGTCC
Source organism: Rhinatrema bivittatum (assembly GCF_901001135.1). Classification (NCBI taxonomy): domain Eukaryota; kingdom Metazoa; phylum Chordata; class Amphibia; order Gymnophiona; family Rhinatrematidae; genus Rhinatrema; species Rhinatrema bivittatum. The sequence continues at coordinate 433,357,440 of NC_042615.1, read as the reverse complement.
AAGTACAGATCCCTGAGGCACTCCACTGTTTACCCTATTCCTCTGAGAAAATTGACCATTTAATCCTACTCTCTGTTTCCTGTCTTTTAACCAGTTTGTAATCCACGAAAGGACATCGCCTCCTATCCCATGACTTTTTAGTTTTCGTAGAAGCCTCTCATGAGGGACTTTGTCAAATACCTGAAATTCCAAATACACTACATCTACCGGTTCACTTTTATCCACATGTTTGTTAACCCCTTCAAAAAAATGAAGCAGATTTGTTAGGCAAGACTTCCCTTGGGTAAATCCATGTTGACTGTGTCCCATTAAATCATGTCTTTCTATATGCTCTACGATTTTGATCTTGAGAATAGTTTCCACTATTTTTCCCGACACTGAAGTCAGGCTCACTGGTCTATAGTTACCTGGATCGCCCCTGGAGCCTTTTTAAATATTGGGGTTACATTGGCCACCCTCCAGTCTTCAGGTACAATGGATGATTTTAATGATAGGTTACAAATTTTAACTAATAGATCAGAAATTTCATTTTTGAGTTCCTTCAGAACCCTAGGATGCATACCATCCGGTCCAGGTGATTTGCTACTCTTTAGTTTGTCAATCTGGCCTACTACATCTTCCAGGTTCACAGTGATTTCGTTCAGTTCGTCTGAGTCATCACCCCTGAAAACCATCTCTGGAACTGGTATCTCCCCAACATCCTCATTAGTAAACACGGAGGCAAAGAATTAATTTAGTCTTTCTGCAATGGCCTTATCTTCCGTAAGAGCCCCTTTAAAACCCCTCTGTCATCTAATGGTCAACCGACTCCCTCACAGGTTTCTTACTTCAGATATATTTTTAAAAGGTTTTATTATGAGTTTTTGCATCTATGGCCAACTTCATTTCAAATTCTCTCTTCGCCTGTCTTAACAATGTTTTACACTTACCTTGACAATGCTTATATTTTATCCTATTTTCTTCAGATGGATCCTTCTTCCAATTTTTGAAGGATGTTTTTTTGGCTAAAATAGCCTCTTTCACCTCACCTTTTAACCATGATGGTAATCGTTTTGCTTTCCTTCCACCTTTCTTAATGCACGGAATACATATGGACTGCGCCTCTAGGATTGTATTTTTAAACAATGTCCAAGCCTGTTGAACACTTTTAACCTTTGCAGCTGCACCTTTCAGTTTTTTTCTATTTTCCTCATTTTATCAAAGTTTCCCTTTTTAAAATTTAGTGTTAGAGTTGCAGATTTACTTGTCCCCCTTCCAGTTATTAGTTTAAATTTGATCATGTTATGATCACTGCTGCCAAGTGGCCCCACCACCATTACTACTTTCACCAAATCTTGCGTTCCACTAAGAATTAAATCTAAAATAGCTCCCTCTCTTGTTGGTTCCTGAACCAATTGCTCCATGAAGCAATCATTTATTACATTCAGGAACTTTATGTCTCTAGCAAGTCCTGATGTTACACTTACCCAGTCAATATTGGGGTAATTGAAATCTCCCATTATTATTGCACTACCAAATTGGTTTGCTTCCCTGATTTCTCTTAGCATTTAATCATCTGTCTGACCATTTTGTCAAGGTGGACGGTAGTATACTCCTATCACTATACTCTTACCCAACATACATGGGATTTCTACCCATATAGATTCTACTGAGCATTTACTCTCTTGTATGTAAGATATAAAGTAAGGTGAATCTAAATCTAAGAGCAATGAGGAAAAAATTCCTTTAAAATAAACTACTTGCTGTGTACTGAGGAATATTTCAAACTTCACATATAGATGTATCTTATTACTAGCTTTCAATTACATTTTTACTTTTTTGTCATTAGATTTCAGTTGCTTTAAGCTGACAGCTCTGAAGTTGAAGGGCTCAGATCCAAAATGAATCCCCACTCACCAGTAGGGTATTCCAGAGATTTTGGTTAGTGACTGTAATCAGAGTGAAGGGAATCCCTGCAGAGCTTGGAGATGAGGATGAGATGCACAGAACCAGCAGGAGGAGATTAGACTTGGTCTGTTTCCCTATGTTCATGGGCTACAAGCATCACCACTTTCAGTTATGTGACATTTAGAGATTTAACCAAGCAAATGTATTTTAACAATCATTTTAGAGGTATTTCCTTCACCATAGTGGTAAAATTAATAAGCACGCTCTCATTTTTATCCAATAGATGATGGATTCAGGAACAATAGTAAGAGCATGAGAATGTGTGATGGGCAGCAGAGGGAGGAATGGAAACACACAGATCCCTCCAGAGATAGCCCAGATCCTGCCGCTGATTGTAAAGGAGGTATCAGTAAAGTAACACCAGCTAGAATGGAAGAAAAAGACCAGAAAGAAGAGAGACCAAACACTTGTCTTGAACAAGAGAGAAATTCCAGTTATGTTCTAAATCTTGTACAAAATCAGAGACTCAGTGAAGGAGAGAGACCATTTCAAAGTGTTGGAGATTGGCAAAACTTCACCACAAACTCACAATCTGTTGAGAAGCAAGAAAATATTGAATGTGGGCTCACTGAGAAGGCAAGTCCACAATATCATAGAAGGGGGAAGAAATTTACAGGTACTGATCTTGAGAAAATAACACTTAAGAAAAGAAAACTGGCAGCACATAGAAAAGTTCCCATGCAAGAGAAATTCTTAAAATGTGCTCACTGCAAAAAATGCTTTTCCTGCAGTACTGAACTGGAAAGACATGTAAGAATTCACGCTAAAGGAAAACCATTTCAGCATACTGAATGTGAAGAAAGAGTTACTAAAAAGTCAAATCTGACAGAACATAAAAGAGTTGTCTCTTCTTTTAATTTTTTTAAGTGTACTTACTGTGAAAAATGTTTTACAAATAGAGCACGGCTTACAATTCATCAGAAATGTCACAAAGGACAGAAACTAATTCATTGTTCTGAATATGATAAAACATTGGCCTATGTGGGAGAGAAACCATTTAAATGGCCTGAATGCAATAAATCTTTCAGTCAGACTGATGACCTGCAAGTGCATGAAATGACACACACAGAGAAACCAGCAAAATGTGCCACATGTGATAAAACTTTCAGGCATGAAGATACCCTAAGACGGCATGACATGATCCATAAGGGAATTAAATCATTTAAATATTCTGATAGTGATAAATATTTTAATAAGCGTGCCCAACTGCAAGTACCTGAAATCTACCATGCTGGAGAGAAATTATTTAAATGTTCTATATGTGCTAAACGTTTTCTTCATATGAGCAGCATGCGAAGGCATGAAAAGATCCACAGAGATGATAATGTTTTCAAATGTTCTGAATGTAATAAATGTTTTAATTACTTGAATAGCATGCGAAGGCATGAATTGACCCACAACAGAGAGAAAGCATTTAAATGTTCTGAATGCAATAAAGCTTTCAGTCATAAAAGCAACTTGCAACAGCATGAAATGATCCACACGGGAGAGAAACCATTTAAATGTACTGAATGTGATAAATCGTTCCTTCGTAAAGATGCTCTGCGACAGCATGAAAGGATCCACACAGAAGAAAAACCATTTAAATGTTCGGAATGTAATAGATCTTTCAGTCGTAAAGGAACTCTGCGACAACACAAAATGACACACATGGAAGAGAAACCATTTAAATGTTCTGAATGTGCTAAATCTTTTAGTAAGCAAGGTTATCTGAAAGTACATGAAATCACCCACTTGGGAGAAAAACAATTCAAATGTTCTGAATGTTCTAAATGTTTTCTTCATTTGAGCAGCATGCGAAGGCATAAAAAGATCCACAGAGGTGATAATTCTTTCACATGTTCTGAATGTCATAAATGTTTTATTTATATGAGTAGCATGCAAAAACATCAAATGATGCATGAGAAAGAGAAACTACTTAAATGTCCTGAATGTGATATAACTTTTGATCCTAAAAGCGATTTGCAACACCATGAAATGGCACACACTGGAGAGAAACCATTTAAATGCGCTGAATGTGATAAATCTTTCATTCGTAGAGATGCTCTGCGACAGCATGAAATGATCCACACAGATGAAAAACCATTTAATTGTTCGGAATGCAATAGATCTTTCAATCGTAAAGGAACCCTGCGACAGCACAAAATGACCCACACGGAAGAGAAACCATTTAAATGTTCTGGATGTGATAAATCTTTTAGCCGTAAAGGCTCCTTGCGACAGCATGAAATGATCCACACAGGAGAGAAATGATTTAAAATGTTCTGATTGTGATAAATCTTTTACTAAGCAAAGTTATCTGCAAGTGGCATGAATTCACCCACATGGGAGACAAGCAGTTTAAATGTTCTAAATGTGATAAATATTTTTGTCATATACATAGCATGCAAAGACACGAAAAGATGCACAGTGAGTGAATGGATTAATTTACTCACACCAAGTCATGCTGAGGAACTTCACAGGGTGACCTTGTATAATAACTAAACTAAATAAGAATGAACTCATTTTGATCTTAACCATGAATTTATTTACTACTAAGCCTAATAACATGTTATGTTTTTACACTCCTTGTCAACCCCTTTATCCCTGTAACCTTATTTTGTAAACCGTTATGATGGCGTTATTTTGACGTTTCTGAATGACGGCATATAAAACTCATTAAATAAATAAATAAATCTCAGGAAGATGACTACTACAATTGAAGTATAGAAGGAAATGAAAAGAGAATTTTACACTGACTGCATGTGACTCAGTATAAAAAGGTGCCAAATCCTTAGTCTAAATACTAGGGCTAATGAAGGTGATGAGACTCCTGGTAAAGCTAGAGACCATAATGAACATGTTTATGGTCCCACTGCAGAGTAGACAGAGCACAGAAGTTAACGAAAAAATTATAAGGATTATCTATTATTAGATGGACCCCTGAAGAGAAAAAGGAGATGATATACTGCTATTATACCAGAAACCCCATATTTAAACTTCTGGTTTACACAAAAAAGACAGCCTATCAAAACTGGTAGAGTAAATCATATCAAAAGAAAAATTGCAGAAGGCAACTGATATATATATATATATATATATATAGTGACACTCCACTATTCACATTTTTCCTTTGGGAAAATTTATCATTTAGCCCTACTCTCTGTTTTCTATCTTTTAACCAGTTGGCAATCCACAGTAGGAAATTGCCCCCAACCCATGACTTTTTAATTTCCTAAGAAGCCTCTCATAAGGGACTTTGTCAAATGCTTTCTGGAAATCCAGATACACTATCTCAACTGGCTCACCGTTATCCACATATTTATTTACTCCCTCAAAAAAATGTAGCAAGTTTGTGAGGCAAGACTTCCCTTGGCTAAATCCTTGTTGGCTTTGTCCCATTAAACCTTGCTTATCTATATGTTCAGCAATTTTATTCTTTATGATAGTTTCTAACATTTTGCCTGGCACAGACGTCAAACTTACTGGTCTGTAATTTCTTGGATCACCTCTTCATATCTTTTTAAAAATTGGCATTACATTGGCTACCCTCCAGTCTTCAGGTACCATAGATATATATATAAAGGGGTAGATTTTAAAAAGAGCGTGTTTGGCCTACATGTGCGCGCGCTACCTGGTGCGTGTACATGTAAGCCTGATTTTATAACATGCGGCGCATGTTATAAAATCCTGGGTCGGCGCGCACAATGGGGTGCACAATGGGGTGCACAATTATGCTCCTTGCGTGTGCCGAGCCGAACTGCCTTCCCCCCCGTTCCCTTCCCCCTAGCCTGAGCTCCCCTCCCCCCCCCCCCCCCCCCCCCCCCCCCCCCCCCCCCCAGTCCTACTCCTACTTTTTAAAATAGGCCTGGCGCGCGCAACCCTTATAAAATCCGGCCCAAAGTGCATATAATTCATTAATGGAACATTACTGAATGTACAAAATATTTCACTGTTTCATCATTTTTTAATTTTTATTTTTTCTTTATGCCTTTTACAAATTATAACAAGAATTCTTTTTGAAAATGAAATACAGAGAAGTTCATTCTTACATTCTAAACAAAACAGATACATAAAGAAAGAAATAACATTTCACATCTCTGTTATATAAAGTCCACAAAGTGGGGGAGGAATTTACTCAACTTCAAAGAATTATAAGGACCACCCTTTTATATATAACCAACAAGCCGTTAAACCCGTCACAACGGGCTACATTACATTTTTGTTTTCGGTCCATTTTCGAAAACAGCACCCTCCTACACTTTTTCTCCCTCATTCCCCCTTCCCCTCAGTCACTCACCCCCTACCCACCCCTCAGTCTTACTCACTCTCTGTCTCCCACTGCCTCCTTCCCCTCACTCTCACCTCCCTCCCCTTCCCTCAGTCACTCCCACCTCTCTTCCCTTCCCTCAGTCACTCCCCACCCTGTCTCAATCCCATCCCCTCTCCCTCAGCCCTCCTCCACTCCCTTTTTCTCTGCTCCACAACTTCTTACCCTTCCACTTACTCACATCCCTGTCTCTCACCTCTCCCTCATTGTCCCTCCCTCCCTCTCACTCAGTCCCTCCCTCCCACTCAGTCCCTCCCCCTCCCTCCCTCCCCCTCACTCAGTCCCTCCCTCCCACTCTCTCACTCAGTCCCTCCCTCCCTCTCACTCAGTGCGTCCCTCCCTCTCACTCAGTCCCTCCCTCCCTCCCTCTCTCTCTCCTCCTCCCTCCCTCCCTCGCTACTGGCCGCCGCTGCTCCTCGTCGTCGTTCGCTGCCGTCGCTGCCACCCGCCGCTGCTGCCCGACGCCGCCGCTGCCACCTGCCGCCGCCGCCACCTGCCGCCGCCATCGCCGCTGCCACCCGACGCCGCCATGTTTTGTTTTTTTTTACGCTGGGTAAGACCGACGTCCTTGCCCGCACATGCGCAGTAGAGCTGTGCTCTACTGCGCATTTGTGGGCCGTCGGTCATGGCCCATTTATAAGGTAGATACTAGCTTAATAGATACAGAGATCATATAACTATATAGGGCTAGCAGTATCAATGTTAGTACTTACTGGAGTTACCACAGGCTTCCCTATCAAAAACTGGGTCAGTTGTGGGGGATCAAAAAATATATACGTATTATTACTATACTTTACTGTGCATTTGCACGGAAATTTCAAGAAAAATGCCCCCCCCCCAATATGCTGAACCTGTGATTTTAATAGCAAAAAAGCTTTCATTCTTTTTTGAGTCTCGCGAGAGACATCTGGGAAAGCTCTAATATTACAGCCAAGAAATCACATTTCAATAATGGTTTCCCATATAGTCTCTAGGGTGAAAGTGGAAGGTCTTACCACCACTGGAATATTCAATGCAGGATTCACTGTGGGCTCTCCAACTCGTTCCGATAGAGATATTTCTGTTCCAACACCGGTCTGTCCCTCACTGTTACTTGGGCTTGCAGGGAGAACCATTGCCCCTCCTATCCCTGCCGGGTCACGCCCTATGACACTTTGGTCTGCAAGCATTCCCGTCGGTTCTGGGGTATCTTTCTCACCCGCTGGGTTCCCCGGCGGTGTCCTTTCTCAGGGCTTAAAGGTGACATCGAGCCTGGGAGAGAGGGGAGCTCCTCTTCCCCTCCCCGAATCTCCAGCGGCTGGAAATTCTCTGTATTTCCGTCCCTGCGCACGATGTGAGCATCCATGGGTCCCGAGATTTATTTATTTATTTATTTATTAGTACATCATATCGGTTTACATCAAACTGAAGGTAGAAAATACATAGAACAGGGTAGGGGAATAGGGCTGCAGTGAACAAAAAACTAGAGCTAGAGAAGAAATGAGAGAAGGAAACGAGAAATATAACTATATAAATGTAAATATAACTGAAGAGAAATAACATGCTAACATAACGTAAAAATTAGTAATTTGATGAGGGTACTGCAGGGAAAGGTTCCCCTCGCGGCTTATGCTTTCTCCCCATAAAGATAATCTGGACAGCAGGAAATGTTGTATTCAATTCAGAAGCTCACCAAATGCACAGCTGTACTAAATGGCCATCTTGGATCCGCCCCTCCATTTTTTAAATTTTTATACAAAGTGAAACCCTAAAACAAATGATTATTAAAAGTGATATGAAATGCCACATGTGGAAACCATCTAATTGTTTCTCTAAAAAGGCTTACTTAAGCAGTTCAAAAAGTCTGAAGAGTCACAAGTATTCTGAAATTGTATTTGGGCTGCTGAAAATTTCAAACTTTTCTCAATTGCAAACATCTCATAGTAGGAATGTTCAGCCTGTATCTGGGTAGAACAAAAGCAGCCTGAAAGCACTTTGAAACCACGATATTTCCTAGCGTGTTGCAGATGGACTCAGGACCAATGGTATAGTGTACGCCTGATAACAGTTAGGAGACGGAGTCAAATTTCAATCTGACGTCAGCCTACATATACCCGTGCAGGAAGTGCAGCTCTTCAGTATTTCTCCATCTCCTAAGCAGTTTGCGAGCCAGGAACACAAACTACTTGTGCGTGCATCTGTGCCGGGTGCACAGCGACGCGCACAGCGGCATGCTCAACGGTGCCAGGCATACAAATCTGGCCTGTGCGTACAGCAGCGCGCGCTTCCCCGTTAAGCGCACATTTAGCGACCTGCACGCACAACTTCTGAATCCTGCACGCACAGCGTCTGCGCACCCGGAACGCACAACTAAGCCTCCCGGTGAGCACATCTACATGCACAGACGAGTTTTGAGCCATTCCACACGCAGAAATCATGGCACCACCGGCCAAGAAAGCCAAGGGACAAGCCCTCCTCCCAGCCAGCCACCTGAGAGCTGCGCAGCACAAAGTGGCCTCTGCCCTGTGTCTGCAATGCGACGAGGTCCTGGGGGAACCGAGACAAGGCCCCTCTCTGCCAGTAGAGGAATCCGGCTCCACCAACGATGGTACCCCAGACCTCTCTATCTCCGGCTTGGCCCCTCCTCAGATGGGCCCCTCGGGGAACGCTTCTGGGCTCAATATAGACCCAGGAACCTTTTCCTGGGTGGAATTCTTCAAAGGGCTGCAAACCTTTGTCCAGGCACAATCGGTGCCACCGGTGACACAGACAGCCTTCACCAGAAGACCAAAACCTTCCAGGCCCCTCGCGGCCTCCACGAGACATGCCTCCGAGACAGACTCCCTGGAGGAAGGGGAAATCCCCCCCAGGAACGGAAGCATACCGAACCATGATGCGTTTCTTCTCCGAAGACGAGTTACCAGAGCTCGTGTCTCTGAGCTTGAAGACGCTGGCCATACCAGGCAGCGGAGCCAAAGATGAACCCTGTTTTGGTCGGGCTCCATCAGGCCTCATACTATTTCCCAATGCTGCAGGCCGTACAACAACTGATTTGACCTGGAATGGAATGCCTCGGAGGCCAGCTTCAAAGGAGGATGGGCCCTAGAAGCCCTATAACCCCTGGAACCCTCAGCCAAAGAAGTACTAGGGTTCCCCAAAGTGGATGCCATGGTCTGCGCCGTCTCAAAGTGCACCACCATTCCAGTTGAAGGAAGAGCTGTACTCAAGGATACCCAGGACAGACATCAGGAGTCCATCTTTAAACAGTCATTTGATGTCGCAGCTATGTCCCTGCAGATCGCTGCCTGCTGCGCCGTGGTGACACGTGCCTGCTTGTCGCTTTCCAGGGTCGCAATCACGTCCGTCGAAACATTAGAACCGGCGATATCTTTCCTCACGGATGCGACCTCCGACCTGGTGCGCACCTCAGCCAGGGGCGTCTCATCCATAGTGGCAGCAAGAAGGCAACTCTGGCTCCGAAATTGGTCAGCCTACACGACTTCTAAGACGAAACTCACGAGAATGCCCTTTAAAGGTGCCCTCCTGTTCGGAAGCGAATTGGAGAAGTTAGCCGACAAATGGGGCGAATCCCCAGTACCTAGGTTACTGGAGGACAGGAAGATCCAAGGGCAGAGGATCCCAGTGTTTTAGACCATAGAAAAACACATACCAAGCACCTCGCCCCGCAGGCAGGGGCCAGTCCTTTCAGAACAGACACAAGAAGAGGGGAGCTGGCTCAGGTCCAGGCTCCAGCCGCACCCCACAATGAGAATCAACAGACCCATCCACTAGAAGAAGCCATAGGGGGCATCATTCGAGAGGGATACTACCTGGACTTCCACTGCAGCCCTCCAGACAAATTTGTGAGATCACCGTGCCACTCCCTCTCCAAGAGGATGGCGGTGGAAACCACACTTACAAAACTACTCACCCTAAAGTCGATAACCTCGGTGCCCATACAGCAACAGAATACTGGACACTATTCCATCGTCTCCAAGAAAGAGTGAACGTTCCGGCCCATCCTGGACCTCAAGTCTGTCAGTCGCTACCTGAGGGTACCACACTTCCGCATGGAAACCCTACGCTCAGTCATAAGGGCAGTACAACCGGGAGAGTTCTTGACTTCTCTGGATCTCTCAGAAGCCTATCTCCACACCCCAGTCCATCACGACCATCAGCGCTTCCTACGCTTCGTGATACTGGCCCATCATTACCAGTTTCGGGCGCTACCCTTCGGATTAGCTACTGCCCCTCGGACGTTCACCAAAATCATGGTTGTAGTGGCGACAACACTGAGGAAAGAAGGAATCCTCATACACCCGTATCTGGACGATTGGCTTATCAGGGCAAAATCTCCAGAGGAAAGTTACCAGGCGACCACCAGAGTCAAGAACCTACTGCAGAATCTCGGGTGGGTCGTCAAAACAACCAAGAGCTGCCTGCAGCCTTCCCAATCACTAGAGTACCTGGGAATCCGGTTCAACATCAAACAAGACAAGGTCATTCTTCCCCCTAGAAGGAGAAGGAAATTGATGGACCAGTTGCGAAAACTGTTTTACTGTGCTCGCCCCAAGGTCCTCAGCCTCATGACATCGACCTTAGAAGTCGTCCCATGGGCAAGGGCCCACATGCGACTACTAAAACCTTCCCTACTGTCACGATGGAACCCGATGTCCCAGAACTCCTCCGTTCGCCTCCAGCAGAGGGTCGGACCCAGCTCCAATGGTGGCTACAAGAAGACCATCTGAGCAAGGGAGTAAGACTATCCCCACCAATCTGGATCTTGCTCACCACGGATGCGAGCCTGCAAGGGTGGGGAGCCCACTGCCAGGAACTGAAGGTCCAGGGGCAATGGGACAAGGAAGAGTCGGGATGGAACATCAACCGATTGGAAGCCCTAGCAGTCAGACTAGCCTGCGTATGATTCGGTCACAGACTCCGGGGCGAATCTGTCAGAGTTATGTCAGACAACACCACAACAGTTGCCTACATCAACCGCCAGGGAGGAACCAGAAGCCAACAGGTGTCCCTGGAAATAGACCCCCTAATGGCGTGGGTGGAAGCAAACCTACAAGGGATCTCATCCGCCCACATCGCGGGAAAAGACAACATCACTGTGGATTACCTCAGCAGAGAGAGTCTAGACTCAGGGGAATGGACGCTGTCGACCACAGCCTTCCAGTTGATAGTAAGCCGCTGGGAAACCCCAGCCATGGATCTTCTGGTAACCAGGTCCAACGCCCAAGTTCTTCAGCCGCAGATGAGAGCCAAATCCCAGGGAATCGACGCCCTCGTCCAGACCTGGCCACAGGAAGACCTGATGTACTCTCCCCCACCCCCGGCCACTACTGGGCGGGATCATCTGCAAGATAGAACACCACAGGGGGCTTGTACTACTAGTGGCCCCGGACTGGCCAAGAAGGCCATGGTATGCAGACATGTGAAAACTTATTGCGGGGAACCCTCTGTGTCTACATCCACAAAGGGTGCCCTGTTCCAGCAGGGATCAATCCTCCACGAACACCCAACTCGATTCTCTCTTACGTTCTGGCCATTGAGAGGACTCGCCTGAAGAAGAGCGGATACTCTGGGGCAGTGATTGACACATTGCTCCGAGCACGCAAGGTTTCCACGTCTCTAACCTACATACGAATATGGAGAATATTCGAAGCCTGGTTTGAGGACCGTGACATCCTTCTGCGGACAGTCAAAATCCCTATGATCGTGGAATTTCTGCAGGATGGCTTGAAAGAAGGGGTTGTCTCTCAACTCCATCAAGGTTCAGGTGGCCACGCTGGCCTGCTTTAGAGACAAAGTGGACGGCATCAGCCTATCTTCCCATCCAGACATTTCATGCTTCCTGAGAGGGGTCAAGCAAATCCGACCACCACTAAAGTGGCCGGTTCCCCTATGGAATCTCAATCTAGTACTAGACTTCCTTCAGACCTACTCGCAGCCTGTCACTATGGCTCCTGACCTTGAAGACTGCATTCCTGGTGGCAATATGCTCAGCCGTCGCATCTCCGAACTTCAAGCTATCCTGTCAGGAACCATTCCTTAGATTCACACCGGGATCCATACAGCTTCGGACTGTCCCCTCCTTCCTTCCAAAGGTGGTTTCTCATTTCCATCTAAACCAAACCATCTCGCTTCCATCTCCAGATGAGCGATAAGAAGACACACGCCTTCTTCGCCATTTTAACGTCGGCAGACTCCTAGTCCGATACCTGGAAAGATCGGAATCTGTACGAAAGATGGACCACCTTTTCGTCCTCCACAGCGGGAAGAAACAAGGGGAAGCGGCCTAGTGGGCAACCATAGCCTGCTGGATCAAAGAAGTAATCAAGGCGGCCTACGTGGAGGCAGGAAAGCGTCCACGTGTACAAGTCAAGGCCCGTTCCACAAGGGCTCAGGCAGTGTCCTGGGCAGAAACCAAGATGCTGTCACTTGCCGAGATCTGTCAGGCGGCGAAATGATCCTCCATTCACACCTTCTCAAAGTTCTACCGCCTGGATGTTCAGGCCCGGGAGGACACAGCATTTGCAAGTGCAGTACTAAGTGGGCCTCGGGCAGCTTGTTGTTGTTATCTGTGTTTTGGTGGATCCTTGGGTGCTGTGGAGATGAACACGGTCAAGGGGAGGAGCCCTGTGAGGAGCTACAGCACTGGGCTAGACTCTTGTACACAAAAACACCAGAATTGAACTCTTTTATTATATAGCTTGAAGATGGCCACAGGGTGGAGGTAGTGAGTTGCAGTCTCAGGAACCTCGGCAGAGGGAGCCCTTCTCTCCTGGATGACGTCAGGAGGTTCCGCAGCAGGTTACCCAGCGAGGAGTTACTGTGGATGAGATAGACTGAGAAGATAGAATACTCACTTGGTGTAATTTGTAGGTATGCAATTCCACCAGATAAGTTGTAGAAGGTACTGGCACCGAGGCAGGGAGAGCAGGCCCTCGAGGAGCGAGTACCTGTTCCCTGAAAGGCACCTGAAATAAAACAGAGGGCCCCCGAGGAGCAGGTACCCAGGTTAATCGATACCCTGAAGGGCAGAGGGAGAACTTCCAGCGGCAGCACGGAAGCGGCAGAGTAGCGCAGACAGGAACGGATTCGAGTCTTTGCCAGCTCAACAAGCTAGCAAGTCTGAGGAGGTGATATACCCGGATGGCATGACGTCAGGATGAGGGAACGCCCTTGAGGTTCGCGCCAAGGGTAGTACAAAGACGTGAGTTGCGCACGCAACCTAGTAGGAACCAGGGAGGAGCAATGGCAGAAAGCTGCATCATAGCTGTTCTGGGGATGCCAGAGTAGTCGGCTTGTCGATGCTGCGGTAGCCATCTTGCCCAGGTAAGTGGGAGGAGCCGAGAATAAGGTGAGGCAAACGGGGTGAAGCCATCGAAAACCGACGGACGCAGCACAGCCTCCCACCCGGTTCGGGAGTAGCTTTTGTACATCCCATTGGTCCTGAGTCCATCTGCTACACGCTAGGAAATGGAAAAATTACTTACCTGATAAATTCGTTTTCCTTAGTGTAGACAGATGGACTCAGTATCCCGCCCACGGCTGCCCCAAAATCCGGAAACCTCGGGTGTCAATTCCCGAGAGCAAGACAAGCACGGGTAAGCCAGGCTTTACCCCTAGTTTAAGACATCCATAGTTGCCTTGTGTTGGCATTTTTCGGTTGAGTGCACTGGCGGTCTCCAGTTGGAAATCAATTCAACCAGCACAAGTTAATCAAGTTAGCCAAGTTAATAAAGTTATTAAAACACACATATATCCACAATTGCTTTTTGAAGAGAATACTGAAGAGCTAAGCTTCCTGCACGGGTATATATAGGCTGACATCAGATTGAAATCTGATCCGTCTCCAGCTGCTATCAGGAGTACACTATACCCATTGGTTCTGAGTCCATCTGTCTACACTAAGGAAAACGAAGTTATAAGGTAAGTAATTTCTCCATTTTCTGTCAGACAATAGACATTTGTGAATAGCCAAGTTTTTAATTCGCTCTTAAATTTTTTAATGTTTGTTATTGTTCGCAGGTTCTCTGGCATGGAGTTCCGTAGTGTTGGGCCAGTGACAGAAATTGCACTCTCTCTTGTTTGTGTTAGATGAGAATTTCTTATGGTCAGGATTTCAAGGAGGCCTTTATTTTGTGATCTGAGCATTTGTGATGGAATAGTTTAAATGTTACTCCCAGTAGATCGTTGTTCTAATAAATGTGTTTGAATATTATTGTAAGTACTTTGTAGATTATTCTTGATTGAACAGGGAGCCAATACAGAACGATCACAGTTGGGGTGATTTGGTCATATTTCCTAGTTCCAGACAGTAGTCTGGCTGCAGCATTTTGTAGTAGATGCAGAGGTTTTATGTGTCTAGTCAGAAGTAGGGAATTACAGTAATCGAGGTTTGAGAATATTAGAGATTGTAATACCATTCTGAAATCAGCGGTGTTTAGTGTGTAGCTTCAATCTGCTCAAGATTTGCAACTTGTAGAAACCAGATTTGATTAGTTTGCAAATGTGAGCTTTCATTGTTAAGTTTCCACAATTTGAACTATATCTCTCACTTGAGTTGTTGGGATTAACTGGCAATTTCCAAGATCTATACCTGATGGAATATATTTTGGAGGGTTTCAGGTCAGCCAAATTATTTCTGTTTTTTGGGGGTTCATTGATAGTTGCATTTGTGCAAGTTTTTCTTTTATTGTGACCATATATTCAGAGATAAGTGATGCTATTTATCAAATGATGTTGTAAGTGGGATATAGAGTTGCAGATCGTCAGCATATAGAAAGAATTTTATACCTAGGTATGTTAGTAATTTGCATAAAGGCAGCATGTGGATATTAAATAGGGTTGCAGAAAGCACTGAATTTCAGTTGAGCAGTGAAATGTGCCTGATAAGTGATTATTTAGTTTAATTTGGAAAGATCTGTTTGCGAGGAATGAGGTGAACCATTTAAGTACATTTTCTTTGATCCCTATATACGTTACGCCTGTCAGTCGCAGACGGCTGCGACCGCTGTTGCTCACCTCCTGTTTCACTGCTCTGTCTCATTTGGGTAGACTCGCAGCATCCGCCAATTACCTTCAACCCTCCTGCCTCTGTCCTCTGACCTCCCTGAGCAGCGAGGACGCTGCCGACTGCCATCTTACCCTTGGAGTTCAGTAGGCACGCGCGCTCCCAGGCTAGCCTTAAGCACGTCATGGCAGGAACCTTGGGGGCGTCTCCCCCGGATGACGTCATCTCTCTCGGCCTCTTAAGCCCGCTGGCCCAGACCTTCAACAACTTGGCAACGAGTTCCCTCATTGCTGAATCCGCTGCTACCACTTCGGACTTCTCCTCTGGTTCCTGCTTCATTGGCGTGAGTCTCCTTGTGTACCCGCTCTTCGGGGGCCCTTCCTTTGTCTCTGGCTATCCGCTCCTCGGAGGGCCCTATGCTCAGTCGTCAGCTGTCTGCCGGAGATTCTTCTCCAGTGAGTACCTGCTCTGTGGATCTTTGCCGTGATTCCTCTACTGAGAACCTTTCATCAGTGTACCCCGCTCTGCAGACCATTGCCATCATACTCTACAGAGGACCCTTCATCGGTGTACCCCGTCCTGCAAACCATTGCCGTGATACTCTACAGAGGACTCCTCATCGGTGTACCCCGCTCTGCGGACCATTGCCGTGATTTTTCCACTGAGGACCTCTCATTGGTGCACCCCGCTCTGCGGCCTTTTGGCACCATTTGTGACTGTGTGATTTACCAGCGCACCCCGCTCCGTGGGTCTGCACTTACTTGTACTAGAGAGACTCAAGGGCATCCTGAGCTGCAGTACTGACGTCAGCTACCTGCTGACGCTCCCGTGGCTCCACCTCCTGGGATCTTCACTCCAGCTCCATCCGGGCTCTGTCTTCCCTCTCTCTCTCCCTCTCCAGCTACTGCTGTGTGGTGTATCTGGCTGGCAGACCTCACCTCCCGATGGTGAGGCTCAGTGGGGCTCCTCCCCGTGGACGGTACTATCTCTCACCTCGGGCCAAGGGCCCACTAACACACACAAAACCTAACAATATTTCTCAACTGTCGGTAGAGTAGATTATGGTAAATGGTGTCAAAGGCTTCAATCAACACTAGGCATTAAGGGCCGGATTTTAAAAAGGTTACGCACACCAGGCCTATTTTATAAAGGCCCGGTGATGCGCGTAAAGCCTCGGGCCAGCAGGTGCAAAAGATATGATAAAACTTTTGGGGGGTATTAGAGTAGGGCTGGGGGGGGGAAAGGTTAGGGGGAGGGGTGGGAAGGTCAGGCTAGGGGGAAGGCAGCACTGCTTGGCGTGCACAAGATGCAAAATTTTGCACCCCCTTGCGCGCACCGACCCCTGATTTTATAACTTGCGCATGCAAGTTATAAAATCGGGTGTACATGTGAGCGCGCTAGGTAGCATGTGCACATGTACGCCCGTGCGCACCCTTTTAAAATCTACCCTAAGTTTTATTAGAATCAAAGCCCCATAATATAGGGTCCATTAGGGATTGTAGAAGAGTTTCTGCTGATCAATTCTTCTGAAATCTAAATTGGTTAGGATACAGGATTTTATTGTCTTCTAGATGAGCATCCAGTTCGGTAAGCACTGCTTTTTCAAGAATTTTTGCGATGAAAGTTAAGTTGGAGATTGGTCTGTAGTTGTCCTAGTCATCAGATCTTCCTAGTTTATTCTTTAAGATTGGTTTTATAACTGGCTGTTTTAGATCATGGGGCAGATGACCTTCTGCAAGGGCAAGGTTGACTATTGCGATTGTAGGGGTTATGGTCTGATTTACTTGATTCAGTGAAGAGGGAGATATCAGGTCAAGTGGATGAGTAGCTGCTTTTAGTTTAGTTATGATTTTGTTTATCTCCAGCTTCAAGACTATGTCAAATGATGACCAATTAACATGTGCATTAAAGTCATCCTATGTGTTAATAGGATAAGGTATGGGTGATTTGCTGTTTCAACCTCTGGATTTTTTCAGTTAATGCTGTTGCATAGTGATTACATGACGTACTTATGAAGTTATTATTCAGAGTTTTATTAGACTCTTAACTGTTTTGAACAGACGTTTTAAGTTGAAAACAACTCCATGTATTTGTTTTGCATAATAGTCTTTCTTGGATTTATTTGTTAGTGTTCTGTAGTATGATAGGTACAATTTGAATCTTCTTAGGGATTCATCTGTAGGGTTTTTTTCTCTAGTGTTTTTCAAGTTTTCTGAGGTGTTTTTTTGTTTCTTCAGTTCCTCATTGTACCAGGGGTTCATTTTTTCAAGATTATCCTCATTTTTGCTTGACGTTTTGGTTTGAGTGGGCTATACTTGTCTGTTATTTCGTTGATTATTTTTTCCCACAAATCAAAATCTCATTGCAGCTGTTTAGATTTAGGTTGTTTATTTTGGTTTCTAATGCATTTGTTAGTATTTCAGTTTTAATTTTCTTTTTATATGCTTGAGAGGTTTTGATCTCAGAGCTGATCGCTGAATGATTTTTGTATATTAGATCTGCTTTAATTTAGATGGTGGTCAGACCAGGGAATTATTTTGTGCTTAGTATTTATATTGAAATTATTACAGATTGCGAATATGAGGTCGACAGTATTTCCTGCTTTGTGTGTGGACCAAGGAAACAAGATGATAGATAGTTGAATAAAGCCAGGAGGCGAACTCAATGTAATCAGATCGATCTCCTTAGGTGTAGGGACTCCTTTTTCAATAATTTCCAAAGGTGACAAAATTAAAATATGCACACGATGGCCAAAGGTTATGCCCGATTCAGGCCGAGTTTCGCTGTATAGCAGGGCTGCATCAGGGGCTTCCCAAAGAATATGATACTCAAAATAATAGTTCCACCTGATTCTTACATTTATATGCAAGTTGTTTTTTGAACTGGACCAGCAACAATTGCTTAAATTGTGTTTAAACACAGAGTCAGATACGAAAGCTTTTTCAATGGTTTGTCTGTTGTAACACTTTGAGCGGTTTTTGCTAGTTGGTGTTTCTGAATTCACCAGTTTTCTCACTATATTCATTTAAATAGTTCTCCAGTTCTCAGGGATCTGGATTTTCTGTTCTCTACATTATTAGCACTTTGTACTTATATTATATATTTTTTTTTTCACTTAATCTCTATGAATGATCTTGTGTTAAATATGTGCTGTTTTCTCTTCTCAGTACCTCTTTGCCGACATTGCCTTATATGCAGTGAAGCACATCCTAAACTTGAAAGGTTTCTGGTTTTACAGTATGGGGTAGATTTTAAAAGGTGCGTGTAGGCATATATTTGTGCATGCTACCTAGCACGCACACATGTATGCCCGATTTTATAAATACGCGCGCAGTCGCACGCATATTATAAAATCAGGGGTCAGCGCACGCAAGGGGATGCACAATTGTGCACCTTGCGTGCGCCGAGCTGCGCTCCCTTCCCCTGTTCCCTCCCAGGCCGCTCCAATTTCAGAGCTCTGAAATTGGAGCGGCCTGGGAGGGAACTTCCTTCCCCATAGCCTGACCTTCCCACCCCTTCCCCTAACCTTTCCCCCCACTAGCCCTACTCTGACTCCCCCCCCCCCCCCCCCCCCCTGACTTTTGTCTTACCTTTTGCGCCTGCCTCCAGGACCAAGGCAAGAGCAGGAACCAGGATCCAGGAGAGTAGCCAAGGACCAGAACAGGAAACACAGGAACAAGGCCAGGCAACTTGAAATCAGAAACAAACCCTTTGTGGACTATTAGACCAGAAACCGGGGTGAAGGCTAACTGCTAAACCTCGGTATATAAAAGCACGCTGGCAGCCTGCCGGCACGCGATCCTCCGACACAGCGGCAATGGCCACTCTGTCGGAGGCCTCTGGCCCCGCCCCAGGACCGCCCTGCCCCCGCCCCTTTAGTAAAGCCCTGGGACTTATACGTGTCCCAGGGCTTTAAGCGCATTGCTGGGCCTTTTTAAAATAGGCCCGGCGCACGTAACCCCCCTACGTGCGTAAGGCTTTTAAAATCCGGCCCTATGGGGTAGATTTTAAAACCTCTGTGCACGTAAATCCTCCTGGATTTACGCGTGCAGGGCACTTGCACCCTGGCGCGCCTATTTTGCATAGGCTGCCGGCGCGCGCAAAGCCCCGGGACGCGCGCAAGTCCCGGGGCTTCATAAAAGGGGCAGGAGGGGGCGTGTCCGGGGGCATGTCTGGGGGAGGGGGCGGTCTGAGGCGGGTCCAGGGCGTGGCGACGGTTCGGGGGCGGGCCGGGAGGGCGGTCCCGAGTTTCTCGGCACTGCGGCCTGGCCGGGGGATGCCGGGGTGGCGTGCGCAAGTTACGCCTGCTTCAAGCAGGCGTAACTTGCCCAACAAAGGTGGAGGGGGGATTTAGGTAGGGCTGGGGGGTGGGGTAGATAGGGGAAGGGAGGGGAAGGTGGGGGGACGCAGAGGGAACGGAGGCAGGCTGCGCGGCTCGGCGTGCGCAGGCTGCCAATTTTGCGCAGCCTTGCGCGCGCCGACCCTGGATTTTATAAGATACGCGTGGCTATGCGCGTATCTTATAAAATCTGGTGTACTTTTGTTTGCGCTGGCGTATGTTTTGAAGATCTACCTCTATGTGTTTATCTGCTCTCATTCTCCCGTACTGCTTTATATGCACTGCTTTATATACAGGGCATTCAATTCTTAGATTTATTTTCTAATTTGTTTGTGTTCCCCTTCCTGTTCTTCTTCCTTAGCTAAACCCCACATGTCCTACCGGTTCCTCTCACACATTGTTGGTTCAGTAAAACGTTTTGCCCAAAAAAGAAATTGCTGATCTTGTACAAATTCGTTCGTCTGGGATGCCTCTCTGATGTTCTTAGATTTACTTGTTTCCTCCTTTAAAAGCTCATTAGCCCATTTTACCCTTTTCCTTCCCTTTCTTTCAAAATTTACATACATTATGTTTTGACACCATGTCTGCTTGTTGATAACAAAAAACAGAACAAGACGGTTCACCTTGGAAAGTGGATTCTTTATTAATAACAATTCAGTCCAAATTAAAAGGAAAACTGCCCGATTCTGGCTGTTTCACCTGATCAGCTGCATCAGGGGCTGTAAAATAACAATTATAATTTTAATAAATAATATATAAATAACTTAAAAAAATATATATATTATAAAAATTAAAGTTGACATCACAGAAAAACAAAATTAGACATAAAAAATACCACAGATAAATAGGTGGTGATAAAATCAACACATTTGATTAATGAAGACAGAGATTAAATACATGGCACACCTATTTACATCACAAAAAGTTAGATTGAGTATGTAAATAATAAAACAATTGTTACCTTAATTATCCAGATAAAGTGTTAATGGGTTTAAAAATTCACTTTTATATCAAGGTGGCAGTATTAACTAAAAAGGAATCAAATATACAACTTGAGTTATTTTCTGAATTAGGACAACAATACAGAATTAAATAGAAAGAATCTAATAATAAAGCACGTAGGATAAACTAATCCAGAACACAGCATTTCTATAATGAGACAACTTATTCATATATAAAAAATGTAAATTTCATTACCGATAGAATATATATTATATCAGTGGTTGGTAGTTACATAATTTTTAAATTTTGTAGCACTATAATTATAGCTAACTTGTCCTCTGTAAATCATAAATACTTGAATAAAAATTCAAGTGGCAGTAAAAGACTGAGATACCCTATGTTGTATTTCTTATATAAAATTATTTATTATCTTTTATATATAAACAAAATAAAAAAGGAAGATGATCCTAGTTAGCATTCTTAAGGGTTTCTGCTAAAGCTTGTAAGCACAAGAGAGCAGTAGAGGGACAGCCAATAGCAGAAATAGGGAAATAAGCATACACAGAGGTACATTTTCCAGTGCAATCAACAGGGAGAGTAGCTTGAATTTTTTATCCCATTGACAAGAGCTGAAACATGGTTAGGATGGAAATTAGACTATGAGGACTGAATGTCCAAATTAATAATTGTAATATTAATAAACCATTCTTCCCACAAATGCAAACATAAGGCATTGTTATGGGTTGGGAGTCTATTATGATTCACTGGTATTGAAGTTATCTCACTGACTGCCTGGTACCACTCAATATCTGGTTATGAAATTGCATGGCACCAGCAAAAATAATGGTGGTTGCAGCTTCTCATGAGAGGGGTGAAGTGTTCTTAAATAAAACTGTGGGCTAAATCGTGGGTTTGGGTTTGAGTGGTTACTAGTGAGGGTTTGGTAGAAAGAAAGTGTAAATAAGTAAGAAAGAGAGACATATCAGGAGTGAAAAGTTATCATTAACTATAGGTCTAGCTTTTGGGCACATATAGGGTTAACCATTATAGCTAATGGTATGGGGGCATTCTATGATATACCACACATATGATGATAAAATTAGAAATATTAAGAAAGGTCAATGATATCTCCAAGGCTAAATTCTGAAGTATTACTGTTTCATGCTTATGGCATATGTGTAAGTTACCATAATTACCGTAGCTGGTGATATTAGTGAATGATTTTAAAAGAACCTAACAAACCCAAAAAGATTAAAGAAAACAAACCAAACAGTCTTTTGTATAAAATGTTCATAACTGTAACTGTAACCATGTTTTAGTCCTAAGAAGCAGAGATGAACATGCAGCATAGATGGTCTTTTGTATCTCTGTGTTTACATCAGAGCTTGTGGAGAAACATTAATTTCCTAGCGTGTAGCAGAAAGACTCAGGACCAATGGGTATAGTGTACTCCTGATAGCAGTTGGAGGCAGAGTCAGATATCAATCTGACGTCAGCACTACATATACCCGTGCGGGAAGCTCTGCTCTTCAGTATTTCTCCATCTCCTTAGCAGTTTGGGACTCTACACACGCTTGCACAGCATTAGAAAATACAAACCAAAGAAGAAAGAAAATTCCAAAATCTTACCTCTACAAGACGAGCCCCGCTCTCCTGTGGTGATACCTAAGGGTCCTTCCCCCAGTCTAGAATTCCTGAGGTGATTTCCGAGATCTCTCAGAGGTAGGTCTCGGTCCGGTAGCTGGTTCCTGGCATGGACAGCCCCCAGGAACGGGAGTGGCTGAGAGGCAGCAGGTGCAATACCGAGCACGGCGGTGAAGGTATTTCCCTCTCCCCCCACAGCTGGAGACTGCCTGGCACGAGACCGGAAAGTGCCGAGACAAGGTAAGGTAGAAAACTTTTCTTAAAGTCTCCGGTCTCCGAGGCTCAGATAGCCGCATAGATCGCCCTCCGGCATCTGTCCCATCGGGTTGAACAGCTCTGTCTGGGCTAGACCCCGATTCGGTTCTAGGGTCCTCCCATGTGGAGACCCTCCAGAGGGGCCGCCATCTTGCCCGCGTACGTGGTCACCGGTACCAATTCCCCCCCTTGATCGCTGTATTGTCCACACGACTAAGCCGTGCGCACAGCAGCGAGCTGGGTGCATAAACCACTTGTACACACAGCGGCGCGCGCATCTGTGCCGTGCACACAGTGATGCACACAAAGGGGCCGGGCGCACAGCGGCATACTCAACGGTGCCGGGCGCACAAATTAAGCCTGTGCGCACAGCGGCGCGCGCATCTCTGTAGGCGCATATAGCGGCCTGCACACACATCTTCCGCAGCTTGTACGCACATCTTCGATGCACCCGGAGCGCATAGCTAAGCCTCCCGGTGCAGGCATATAGGTGCACAGACGAGTTTTGAACGACCCCACTCGCTCAAATCATGGCACCACTGGCCAAGAAAGCCAAGGGACAAGCCCTCTGCCCAGCCTGCCACGTTGTGCAGCTTCTGACCTGTGCCTGCAGTGTGAAGAGCTTCTGACCTGTGCCTGCAGTGTGAAGAGGCCCTGGGGGAACCAGGACAAGGCCTCCCCCCCGGCCAGTAGAGGAATCCAGCTCCACCAACGATAGTACCCCGGACCTCTCTATCCCCGGCTTGGCCCCTCCTCAGTTGGGCCCCCTCGGGAAACGCATCTGGGTTCAATATGGGCCCAGGAACCTTTTCCTGGGTAGAATTATTCTCAAAAGGCTGCAAACCTTTGTCCAGGCACAATCGGTGACACAGCCACAGCCTCCACCAGAAGGCCAAACCTTCCAGGCCCCTCGGCCTCCCCGAGACTTGCCCCCTCCAGACAAAAGCCTCCCCTTAGGGGACCCGGACACCTCGGAGCAAGAGCCAGACTTCCTGGAGGAAGGAGAAATCCTTCCAGGAACAGAACCATAACAAACCATAATGCGTTTCTTCTCCAAAGATGAGTTATCAGATCTCGTGTCTCTGAGCCTGAAGATGCTGGCCATACCAGTCACAAGCACCGCAGCGGAGCCAAAGAAGAACCCTGTTTTGGTCGGGCTCTGTCAGGCCTCATGCCATTTCCCAATACTACAGGCCATACAACAACTGATTGACCTGGAATGGAATACGCCGGAGGCCAGTTTCAAAGGAGGATGGGCCCTAGGAGCCATATATCCCCTGGAACCCTCAGCTAAAGAACTCCCGGGGTTCCCCAAAGTGGACGCCATGGACTGCGCTGTCGCAAAGCGCACTACCATCCCATTCGAAGGAGGAGCTGCACTCAAGGATACCCAGGACAGACAAAATATTGTGCTGTTCAATTTCTCCCCTTCCATCCCAAGTTTATTTTCCTTGTTTTTTGTAACTTTCCCTCTCCCTTTTTCTGATTCACTGTATTTAAAGTTCAAGGTTCTTATTGAAAATATTGTTTTTTACGTTACGTTATGCTTTACACTCCTTGTTATTTGTAAACCGGGTTGATGTGATGCCTATCATGAAACTCGGTATAACAAAAACAATAAATAAATAAATAAATAAATCAGGAATCCATCCTTAAACACTCATTTGATGTCGCAGCTATGTCCCTCCAGATCGCTACCTGCTGCGCTGTGGTGACACGTGCCTGCTTGTCACTTTCCAGGGACGCAACCACGTCCTTCGAAACATTAGAACCGGCGATATCTTTCCTCACAGATGTGACCTCCGACCTGGTACGCACTTCAGCCAGGGGTGTCTCATGCATAGTGGCAGCCAGAAGGCAACTCTGGCTCCAAAGTTGGTCAGCTGACGCGACTTCCAAGAAGAAACTCACAAGAATGCCCTTCAAAGGAGCTCTGTTCGGCAGCAAACTGGAGAAGTTAGCCAACAAATGGGGCGAATCCCCAGTACTTCGGCTACCGGAGGACAGGAACAAAAAAAGGCAACGCATCTCTCCCCGAGCACCCAAGGGCAAAGAATTGCAGCATTTTAAACCATACAAAAACACATACCAAGCACCTCGCCCCACAGGCAGGGGCCAGTCCTTTCGGAACAGACACAACAAGAGGGGAGCCGGCTCAGGTTCAGGCCCCAGCCACACCCACAATGAGAATCAACAAACCCAGCCACAGGAAGAAGCCATAGGGGGCAGGCTTGCCCTATTCTACCAAAGATGGGTCGAGATAACTTCGGACAAGTGGGTCCTAACCATCATTCAAGAAGGATACTACCTGGACTTCCACAGTATCCCCCCAGACAAATTTGTGAAATCACCATGCCACGCCCTGTCCAAGAGGATGGCGGTGGAAACCACACTGACAAAACTACTCGTCCTAAAAGACTATAACACCGGTGCCCACGCACCAACAAAATACTGGGCACTATTCCATCTATTTTATCGTCCCCAAGAAAGAGGGAACGTTCCGGCCCATCCTGGACCTCAAGTCCATCAACCGCTACCTGAGGGTACCACACTTCCGCATGGAAACCCTAAGCTCGGTCATAAGGTCAGTATAGCCGGGAGAATTTCTGACCTCTCTGGATCTGTCAGAAGCCTATCTCCACATCCCGGTCCATCACGACCCCTTCCCCAAAAGGTTCCCCAGTTCCTAACAAAACTGAATCCCTCTTCCTTGCACCATCGTCTCATCCAAGCATTGAGACTCCGGAGCTCTGCCTGCCTCTAGTGACTTGCGCGTGGAACAGGGAGCATTTCAGAGAATGCTACCCTGAAGGTTCTGGATTTAAGATTTCTACGTAAGAGCCTAAATTTGGCTTCCAGAACCTCCCTCCCACATTTTCCTATGTCGTTGGTACCCACATGTACCACGACAGCCGGCTCCTCCCCAGCACTGTCTAAAATCCTATCTAGGTGACACGTGAGGTCCGCCACCTTCGTACCAGGTAGGCATGTTACCAGGCGATCCTCACGCCCACCAGCCACCCAGCTATCTACATTCCTAATAATCGAATCACCAACTATGACAGCGGACCTACCCCTTTCCTCCTGGGCAGTAGGCCTTTGGGAGATATCCTCGGTGTGAAAGGACAATGCATCACTTGGAGAGCAGGTCCTTGCTACAGGATTCTTTCCTGCTGCACCAGGTTGATGCTCTCCAGTCATAAGACCTTCTTCCTCCAAGGCAGCATCAGGGCTGCCAGTCTGAAGTTGGGACTTGGCTGCTATGTCCCTGAAGATCTCATCTATATACCTCTCTGTCTGCCAGAGCTCCTCCAGGTCTGTCACTCTAGCCTCCAGAGATCAGACTCTTTCTCTGAGAGCCAGGAGCTCTTTGCATCTCATGCACATGTACAACTTTTCACTGGCGGGTAAAAAATCATTCATGTGACACTCGATGCAAAAGACTGGGAAGCCCCCCTCTTGCTGCTGGGCTGCTGCCTTCATCTCAGTTTTGTTCAGTTCCTAGTTAAGCTTTAGGTTGCTATGGGAGTAGGAATGTGTCTAATTAACATCCTTTAAATGTATTAGTGAATTCACTATATGTCTGGTAGTGGCCTACAAGGGACTGATCAAATGCTCAAAATGTTTTTGTTGTTGGGTTTTTTTTTGTGGAAATGGCACCTGCCTATAAATTAAAGGTTGAGCTAGGGGGAGGAGTGGGAAAACAAACAGTCTAACTTCAGTTAGTCAGCCAGAGTGACTCACTGCTCTCTTGATTAACAAATGTTGGTACCTAATCAAACCAAATCACACTATCTCAACACCTTTCCAAGGTGAGTAACTGAACTGAACTTTTCAACCTTTTTACTTAGGTATACACTGCTCCTAGCTTATTTCTAGATTCTGGCTACTTTTTTTTTTTAATACAAACACTCAGTTCTGCTTACTAGCTGCCTTACTGACTATTTAAAAATACAAACAGTCTAACTTGTTTATTCGCTGCCTTACTGACTATTAAAAGCACAAACACACTAAATAATATTCCCAAATAGTTAACTTTGCCCCAATACTTTTAAAAAAAGACAATGTCCCAAGCAAAAACTTACTGATTCCTTTCAGCCACCAGCAAGGTGATCCTTTCCTCTCAGTGCTCCTACTGGAAGGATGTCAGGACAGACGGATGAAGGTAGAAGCAGGCACAAGTACTCCAAAGACCCAGGTAGGATAAGAGAAGAAGGATGAAGCTCGGAGACGGAACTCTGAGCCAGGGACACCGAGACGAGACCTGGCGCAGAAACACTGAGGCGAAACCCAGTGCAGGGACAATAAGAACCGGGCTCCTCAGGAGCTTGAACTGCCGAGGAGAAGGTCAGACAGATGGATGATGAGGATCTTCGGTCCGTGAGATGGAGGAATCCCACCAGACCCTACACACCCCAGTGGGGGTGGCCAAGAGCAGGATCTCAACATGTCCCCCAGTATTTTATACGTTTTTAGTCCATACCCATCTGGGCTTGGTGTTTTTCCCAATTTTAATTTAGCAATCACAACTCTAATATCACTGTTTTGGATGGGTCTGTCCAAGATCTTTGCATGTTCCACTGAAAGCCCTGGAACGGCAGCATATTGAAAAGAATCTCTCATGCTATCCGAATCCGTACATTCATATGTATATAAGATTTTGTAATAAGATTCAAATACCATTAAAATATCTTCTGTAGAAAACTAACTTAATATTCAATACCAATGATTTATTTAGGTTTAGTAGTCCTCAGCTAGCAACTTGTCAGTTTTGTTGCCTCATTGGTATAGCTTGTATTTATAATACAGAATATTGTTTTAGCTTTAGTTTCCAATAGGGCATCAAGGTCCTTACGAGCCTGCAACACATGTTTCTTGCTCTCCTCCATAAGATCTCTCACATGTTGCCTTCTAAGTTCTGCTATTTTTTTTATTAAGATTTAAAATTTCCTGGGATTGCATTTTCTTTTTACCAACTTGATAAGAAATTATATTTCCTCTTAAAACGGCTTTAGCCGCATTCCAAAATGTAATAGCATTTGTGTCTATAACATTATTATTCTGTTTATAATTTTGCCCTTTGGCTTTCAGATAATGTGAAAATTCTTTATCATATTATAATAAAGGTGACATTTTCCATGCCATCCTTCTGGAACCAACTCCAGACAGATTCAATGAAAGTGAGATTATAGAATGATCTGAATAGGGGACCTCCACCATTTCACATGATAATAGTTTATCAAACCACACTTTAGACACCAGTATGTAATCCAATTGAGATAAGAAATTATGTACATGCGAGTAATATGAAAATTCTTGATCATCCATATATAGGAATCTCTAAGCAGCTACCAACCATAATTCTGGGTCCAGAACCCCACTCCCATGTCCCTCTGGTTTGCCTTAGGCTGTTTAGCTGGTTTACAATCCACCGGTAGGTTATCTGTTAGGTTGAAATCCCCAGAGAGCATACATTTGATTTCCAGCCATGCTGTTAATTTTCTCACTAATCTGAAAAAATCCATAAGAATATTTATTAAGGGCAATTTTATTTAGTAAATACTTAATAAATTGATTAAGTATCAATTTTACTCCATATAATTAACCAAGCATGATAATATATCTACCATATACATCTATTATCTGATGTTGAAAATGAAAAGGTATCCTCTTATGAATTAGAACCACCACTCATTGTTTAGTGGAAAAGGAGGAGTAATAGTTCTGGCCAATCAATTATGTATGCAACTTGGAGTATTCACAATCAATCGAGTGCATCTCCTGTAAAACCAATATGTCGGATTTTAACATTTTCAACCCCATTAGCAGTTTTTTTTCTCTTTACTGGGGAGTTTAGTCCATCAACATTGAAGGAACAGATAATAACCCCAGCCATAAGTATAGAAAGAATCATTTTTTTGTTTACACAATTTATTTTATTTATTTATTTATTTATTTGGCATTTTTATATACCAACAACCGTTTGCACATCGTATCGGTTTACAATTAACTTAGAACTAATAGGCAAAGGCCTTTACATGGAACAGTAACTATAGTTAACAGCGAGAACAAGAAGCAATAACCGAATGAGGAAAACTAGTTTACAAAAAAATTTACAAAAAATAATCAGAGAACAGAGTCATAAATATTTCAGCTAACAATCATGTGGAGGGATTGGCGGATGGGTAGGCCTGAAGAAAAAGCCATATTTTTAGTTTCTTTTTTAATTTAGGGGTGGATGTCTCTGTGCGCAGATCTGGAGGGAGGGAGTTCCAAAGGGTGGGGCCGGCGAGGGAAAAGGCCCTCTTCATTGTGGAGATCAGTTTTTCTGCAGGAAGCCCCCCATACAGTCATCCTGCTCCAAAATTGGTAACCACAGGCCAATGTGATGGGCTAAAGGATTGTACAATGCACAACAGTTGAGCATATAATTCCACTCCTTGTGACACCACATAAACATCTAATACCACACTTACATACACATTCACAACAAAGTTAAATCTCATGTATCTAAACCCAATTTCCCCCTCAAATTATGCTACTTTCCCAAAATCAAGCAGAGTCTCCCTTCAGGGTATTTCCTTCTCTCCGATCTAACTTTTTCTCCTCCTTGATTCAGGGAATCTCCCAGAGCCAGCAAAACTCCATTTCATAAAGTATAACTTGGGTCTGTCAAGATAAGCGTCCGCCTCCGCTAAGCATCACCTCACTGTAGGTTTAATAACGAACATTAGGAGGTGAGATAAAACAAACTTGCAAATGTAATCCGATTAATGCAGGAAGCGCACATAGTGACCACATCACTTTGCCATGTCATGTTCCAAAATGAGCATTTACTCTGCGTCAATGTAACCAGAAAAACATGAAGACAAATTTACTTAATGTTTTCAATCCAAACCACAAGGGAATACATTTTAACTTAGCAATATCATTCACCACAGTAGCTCAGATGATTACATCCAGCCATTGGTTACCACTCGCTCCAAGTAAACTGTAGATACCACAATAGCAGATCTAAAGACTGCAGAAACCACCGTAAACATTAGTCTCCCATGTCTCCAGCAGCTTGAGGTCTATTTGGCAGTTTCGCCAAAAAGTCTTTCACTTCCTTAGTGGAATCACACATCTTTGTGGCACCCTGATGGAATATGCGCATTCTGGCAGAATAAAACAGGAAAACTATTATATTTCTGTGATACAACTGAGCACAATAAGTAGTAAATTCTTTCTGTGCCAATATCACCTTGTAGGAGAAATCCTGGAAAATCAGAAGCTTCTCATTTTCATAGGTGATTTCTTTCATTTTTCGAAAAGCTGTTAAGATCTGCATTTTATCTGTATAGTTTAAATAGTTTACCATGATGGGTTGAGGTTTTTCCGATGGCTTGCATGGCAGCCCCACTCAGCGTGCCTTTTCCGCCAAAATTCTGAGCTTTTGCATTTTGAGCCCCAGTATACTCAGCAGCCATACCTCACAAAATTCCAAAAGGCCATCAAGTTGCAATTTCTGAAAAACTCCCAAGATCCACAAATTATTCCACCTACTGTGGTTCTCTAAGTCATCAAGTTTGTCCTCCAAGCCTTTGTTTTTCCTTTTTACTTCTGCAGTTTCACCATCCACTGTCTCCATTTGCTCCTTGTGCACGCTGCCTCTCTCCCCAATATCTGTAAGATCAACTGTATAATTTCCTATCTTTTCTCTCAGTTCATCACCTGAGGATTGTAATTTTTGTAATTGATCTGTGATTGCCGCAGTGACTGCTTTTGTTAACTCTTCAAGCACGGCTTCCAAAATTCCCTCCTGAGTGGGCCTACTTCTGGTGCCATTTTGTCCTCTACCATAGCCACATTTTTATCCATGACAATCCATTTTGGCCTTGTTGCCATTCTCACAATCCACAAACTTACACCACTGCACTGATATTTTAACCTTCAAATCGACTGATAGTTGCTATCAGACCCGATAGTAGAGTTAAATTTTAGAGTTATTTTCACTAGCACCCAAGGAGCTGAAGCAAGAGGCCTCCTACTCCAGTGATGTCATAACCAGAAGCCCATGTTTTGATATTCAAAGCCTTAGAAAATTATGAATCTGAGAAGGTTGCTTACCTGAAGAAAGTTAATAGAATGTGGTAAGAAGTGCAGTCTAACAGACATCAGATTGTTAACGCTGAAGGTATAGAAGAAATTCAAAAGGCCCTATGCCAACACAAGTGCAGCTATGTTATCAACTCCAGTCAGACAGATATCTCACATTATTAACCAGAATTAACAGTGATCTAGAATGTCAGAATCTAGTTCTAGACCTATTACATGAGCACAGCAAAGAATTGAGAATTTAAAAGAAACTGTCTCAGTACTTCAATCTTTCCAGATGCTCCTAAAGGTCTTTAAGGTCAATGAAATAATTCTTCTCAACCCTGTCCTCAGCAAGTTCAGCCACCACTACAGAATGTGCAAAAGCAGAAGCTGTATAAGCACATGTTTCTTTCAGTAAACAAGAAGCTTCTATAAAGCTAGACAGAGAGATAACTGAAGAAGAAAATGAACGAAAGCTGTAGCTGCCACTACTACAGCAGCAGCACCACACAAGAAAGCTGAGTCAGAGACAGAAGAAAAGAAAGCCACCACTGTTGCTGTAGCAGTAGCCGCAGCTACTTGCAAGAAAGCTGAGTTAGAAGCAGAAGAAAAGAAATCTGCCATTGTCACTGCAGCAAAAATGGTATGCAGAAAAGCCAAGCTAGATGCTAAACTAGAAATGCACCAAGAGAGGAAAGCCAAAGCCCGAAGCCGCTGAGAGACAGGAAAGTGGGGAGATCCAGATTGATCAGGTTCTCTAAGAGGATCCTGTTCAGTACACCAGACAATATGTTCTAGTACTTCTGAGGATGGCAACTCACTTTTAGCCCCTCAACTAGGAGAAATAACAAATGCTGTGACAATTCAGCCTGTCCATGAACTAGACTCTACACCTAACAGAGATCAACTCAGTGCATGCTCTACCATGGATGTTAATAGCCACCACAGCCACATACTCATACGCTTATGGATGCATTACAATCGACTCATAATCCAGTCACTCGTGTGCAAAGAGACACTCTTTTGGATCTAGAGGGAATCTATGTGTTATGACTTGTGGGTGTGTGGGCCCTGGGCCGAGGTGAGAGTTGGTACTGCCCACAGGGATGAGCCCTGTGAGCCTCACCATCGGGAGGCACGGTCTCAGTGGTTGTCAGACACAGCTGTGGAATAGAGTCTTTATTGTAGTCTTTATTGTAAAAGTGGGAGGTGCAGAAGAGGAGATAAGGTCTGCGAAAGGGTATACCCAGAGGGAATGCCTCAGACATGGATATCTGGTAATGGTCCACAGAGCAGGTACACCGAAGAAGTCTCACTGAAGTGATGATGCAGTAGTGGCCTGCAGTGTAGGGTACACCGAGAGATTCCTCACTCAGAGATGATATTGTAGTGGCCTGAGTACGGGAACACCAGTGAGGGTCTTGTAGCAATGATGTGGCAATGACCTGCAGCGCAGGGTACACCGAAGCGGTTCCTCACTAGGGCAGACATGGTATAGACCCGAGACCCAGGGTACACCAGCAAGCTAGCTGTAGCAATGATGTGGCAATGGCCTGCAGCACAGAGTACACTGAGGTGGCTCCTCACTAGTGCTGGCACGGAAGTGGCCCAAGGTATGGGGTACACCAGAGAGGATATCACAGTAAAACTGGTTCAGCAGTAGTCTGTGAAGTCAAGGTACTCACAGAGAGATAGTTCCAGGAGAGGTCCCAGGGCACGGGAACAAACTGCAGTTCAAGGTAGAAGGCCCTCTGAGGAGCGGATAGCCAGAGACGAGGAAGGGCCCCCGAGGAGCAAGTACCCAATGCATCTCACACTGAAGTGCAGGAACTGGAACAGGAAGTCCATACAAGAGAAGCGGATTCAGCACTGAGGGAACTCCTTACTAACTCATTGATAGGCAGGGCCAGGCAGCATAAGTACAGCAGAGTGTAGACATCATCCAGAAGGGACGCCCCAAGGTTCCCACCATGATGTGCTTAATACTGGCCCATGCTCAAGCGTGCACACGCCTAAGTGATCCCATGAGCAAGATGGCGGTCGGCAGCGCCCACGCTGTCCCGGGAATGCCAGGGAGGTTGGCAGTAGCTGGCGAAGGCTGCCACTTTCCCCAAAGTTGTCAGGGCTGCATAGAAAGAGGTGAGCATTAGTGGTCACAGCCATCTGCGACTGACGGGTGTAACAATACCCCCCTTCTTAGGGCTCCCTCCGGGGGGTTTTGGTTTCCGAGGATGAGAAGTGTGGAACTGTCTGATTAGATCCTTGTCGAGGAAATTGGTTGCAGGCTCCCAACTATTCTCCTCGGGACC
Organism: Rhinatrema bivittatum; assembly: GCF_901001135.1. NCBI lineage: Eukaryota > Metazoa > Chordata > Amphibia > Gymnophiona > Rhinatrematidae > Rhinatrema > Rhinatrema bivittatum. Next base: position 433,324,612 of record NC_042615.1, on the reverse strand, counting down.
AAATCCTTCCTATGATATGAGATATATTCCCAATGCCTTCTGCTCTTCCTTGCGTCTAGGATGTCTTCCAACTGATAGGTGTTATCCTCTTCAGCTGATAGAGGTTGGGGTTAGGTGGTTTTCCTGAGAATTCAGACAGGATGAGCGGCTTTAAGAGAGAAATATGGAAAGCGTTGTAGATCTTAAGTGAAGCAGGTAATTGAAGGCTGTAAGTAACTGGACCCAGGCGGCAAAGTACTGGAAAATGCCCGATGTATTGAGCTGAAGGCAATTTTAGGTGGATGAAGCGTGTACTGAGCCACACTTTGTCTCTGGGGTTCAACTGAGGAGCTGCCCGATGATGAGCATCGTAGAACCTTTTAACCTTTTGACCGGCTTGTTGGAGCAGTTGTTTGGTGTGTTCCCAGAGTTGATGTAGTTCTTGCACCGAGACCTGAGCTGCAGGAGATGATACAGGCAGAGGCACTGGAATAGGAGGCAAAGGTTGTCATCCGTAGACAATTTGGAAGGCCAAAGATCTAGTAGAATCAGACTGGTGAGTGTTTTAAAGCAAACTCAGCCCAGGGACGTATATCGGACCAGTCACTTTGCCTTGAGTTTACGTATGCCCGGAGAGACTGTTTTAAAGTACAGTTTGTCCTCTCTGTCTGTCCATTGGCCTGTGGATGGTAGGCTGATGTGAGGTCCATAGCTATGTCAATTTGTTTGCATAATGACCTCCAAAATTTTGCTGTAAATTGTATGCCTCTCTCAGAGAGGTTGTGTTTTGGGATGAATAGCCAGGAGATCAGGTAGCGCCACAAAATGTGCCATCTTTGAAAAGCGGTCCACGGTGACCCAGATGGTGTTGTTGCCAGAGGAAAGAGGTAGATCAACAATGAAATCCGTGGCTATGTGTGTCCATGGTTCGCTGGGTGCAGGGAGTTGTTGAAGAAGCCCCCAAGGGCGGCCTGTTGGTGGCTTTTGAAGGGTGCAGATAGGACATGATTCCACGTATGCATTATTTATTTACTAATTTTTACTATACCGATATTCAAGACAAGTTTTATCATACCGGTTTACATCAAACAACGGAAAAAAACCATCTAGACATGCGGAGCAAAAAAAAAAAAGTTACATATAACAGGGGCGAGGAACTCGGAACAGATCGGAAATGTAAACTTATTTTACCATAGGGCTAGTATGAAAGTGAGAATAACTTAAGTTGAAATAAATTTAGCATTAAAAAAGATTAACATCAATTAACTTATCGGTTAATTATGCATGAATGTCTTTCTACATGGTTGGCCACCAATAGAACCTTTGCAGTGTAGAAAGTGTTCTAGCTTGTCCGGGATGGCCTGCAAGCAGAGAATCGTGCGCCCATTTTAGGATCTTCCTTCTGAGTGGTCAGGGAACCACCATCTTCCCAGCTGGGACCGTGTGTGTAGTGGAGAGGAGCACCCTTGTAGGGTCAATGATATGGCATGGAGTATCTGGAACATCTTCCGTGGTAAAAGAACGAGAGAGTGCATCGGCTCTGGTGTTTTTATCCACTGGCTGGTATCGCAAGAAGAAATTAAACCGGGTAAAAGATAGGGACCAGCGGGCCTGTCTGTGGTTCAGGCATTGAGCATGATGTAAGTACTCAAGGTTCTTGTGATGAGTGTAAACCGTGATTTGGTGTTGTGCTCCCTCGAGCCATGGACGCCATTCTTCAAAGGCTAACTTAATCACCAGTAGTTCCTTGTCCCCTATTCTGTAATTACACTCCGCAGGGGAGAAGCGTCGGGAGAAGAATGAGCATGAGTGCAAGGTATGAATGGCTGAGTGCTGGCTGAGGACTGCACCAATGCCGACATCAGATGCATCCACTTCGATGATGAAGGGTCATCGGGGATCTGGGTGGCTCTAGCATGGGTCTTATAGGAACACCTCCTTGAGCTCTTGGAAGGTGATCACTGCTTTAGGAGACCACTGCAAGGGATTGGCTCCTTTTCGAGTCATGGCTGTGAGTGGGGTGGTCAATGTAGAATAATGGGCGGATTTTAAAAGCCTTGCTCACGTAAATCCGCCCGGATTTACGCAAGCAGGGCCTTGCGCGCCGGCGCGCTTATTTTCCATAGGCCGCCGGCGCGCGCGTAGGTCCCGGGGTTTTTGGAAAGAGGCGTGTCGGGGGCGGGACCGGATGATGCGACGTTTCGGGGGCGGGACCGGGGCGTGGCGCCAGCCCGGGGGCATGGCCCAGGCCTCCGGACCAGCCCCCGGGTCGGAGGACGGCGCGCCAGGAGTGTGCTGGCGCGCATCGATTTACATCTGCTTCTCGCAGGCGTAAATCTACGGACAAAGGTAAGGGGGGGGTTTAGATAGGGCCGGGGGGGGGGTTAGGTAGAGGAAGGGAGGGGAAGGTGAGGGGAGGGTGAAAGAGAGTTCCCTCCGAGGCCGCTCTGATTTCAGAGCGGCCTCGGAGGGAACGAAGGCAGGCTGCGCGGCTCGGTGCCCAAAATCGGCAGCCTTGTGCGCGCCGATCCAGGATTTTAGAGGATACGTGCGGCTATGCGCGTATCTTATAAAATCCAGCGTACGTTTGTTTGCACCTGCTGCGCAAACAAAAGTACGCGATCGCGCTGTTTTTAAAAATCTACCCCTAATGGTGGATGAACGACATGTGGTAGTTAGTGAAACCCAAGAATCTTCACAGTGCCTTAAGACCCGTGGGTTGTAGCCATTCCCGGATACTCTTGGTTTTTTGTGGATCCATTTGGAACCCTGGCTGGAGACCACATAGCCTAAGAAGGGAACAGACTCCTGGTGAAAGGAGCATTTTTCCAGTTTGAGAGACAACCAGTTATATGCCAATCTTTGTAAGACGTTGGCGACGTCCAAATGATGGCTCTGTAGGTCTTATGAGAAAACCAGAATGTCATCCAGGTATACCATTACACAGTTGTAAAGCTTGTCCCTGAAGATTTCATTCATCATATTTTGAAATACTGCCGGGGCGTTACAGAGGCCATGGGTGTTAAATGCGGTTTTCCATTCGTCGCCCTGGCATATCCTGACCAAGTTATATGCTCCTCTGAAATATACATAAGAAAACAAATTATTTTGAATTATCAATTTAAACAAAGAACAAAAAGAAAAAGGAAAAGGGGGTCAGAATCTAGGGGAGATATAAGGAAAAAAAAGAAAGAAAAAAATTAGCTTAGTATGCAGTTAGTCTATACATTATCATTACCGCTAGTAGTTATAATGACACTGGAGAAGAAGGTAATGGCCATTTGGAGTCCAAAAAAGCCTTAAACAGTTCAGGAGCAAAGAAAATATAGGAATCATTGTTATACTTGATATGACATTTACAAGGATATTTAAGGGAGAAAGAACAACCAAGAGAAATAGCTTCTTGCCTAAGGGAGAGAAATACTCTTCTTCTCTCCTGAGTTACATGTTCTATATCAAGAAATATCCAAACAGGGTGACCATAAAATAAAGATGAAAAGTTGTGAAAAAAATTACACATAATTAAACTTCAATCGTGTAGAGTAAAAAACAGTAACTAACAATATAGTATGGTCAAAAATATCAGAAGAACTCTCAAGGAAATCAGTCAAGTTGGAAAAACAAGAGGCAACGTGATTATTAGGATTTTGAGAAGAAACAGAAGGAATTAAAAACATTTTACTTATTGATGGGAGACTATCAGTAGGAAATTTCAAGACCTCAAGAAGGTGTTTTTTAAAGGTAACATCAAGTATTTCCCCAATAACCTTAAGGAAATTCAAAAAATGAAGGTTCAGGTCCCTAGATTGATTTTCTAATTGTTCAGTCCTAGATAGAACATTACAGTCTTTAACAAATGAAGACTGAAAACCTTGGATATCTTGAATAGTCGAATCCGTCTGTGAGATTTTCTGAGAAAGAGCAGCTAGCTGATTATCGTAAGAAATTCCCATCTGATCCAATTGAGAAGAAAAAGAATCCATCTTTGAAGTACAGACGTTTAAGGAAGCTCCAAACTCTCCATAAGATCCCAAATAGAATCCAGAGTCACAACGGCAGGGCGACTAATCATCGCAGGGTAGCCCGCAGGAGAAGAGGTTCCCCGAGTTGAATCTATGGAGGTCACTGCCTTCTGTGTCCACCTCAGCCAAGACTGGAACACTCAAGGAAGGCCGGACCGGTTCTAGTAACTCTCCCCTATTCACTGCGGGCTGCAAATCTAAACTCTGTGAAGCCAGCTCCAAAATCCCTCCAGCCCCCTCCGAAACAATCACACCCAGGATGTCATCATAAGGCACTGCTGCACCAGTGGGAGAAGAAAGCCACTGTGCCGGTGGAAGCCACTGGTCGAGCGGACTAACGGATGCCTCCACTGCAGGTGCTCGCAGTGTTCTCTCACCACGGGTGACATCAGGCTCCTCAGCTCCCTCTAACAGAGTCAACTGGATGGCAAAGGAGGTGATCAGCTACTGGCTCATAGGGAAGGAGGATTCCAGGGGGTAAACCCTCACCCTACCCTTCCGGCATTCAAAAGTAAAAACAAGAAAAAGCACAACGAGGAAGCCAGGAGGAGAGCAGAGCAGCAAATCTTCACCTCTAGCTTGCCAGCCGAAGGGACAGTCATTTTTTGGGGGGATTTTAATTTAACATTGAGACCTGAATTAGATAATTCTAAGAAATTAGGAGCATCTTATAATACTCATAGAAAGAAATTGGTGGTGATGTCGACTACATTTGCCCTAACTGATGAATGGCGGGCACTAAACCTGACGGGCAAGGATTTCACTTACTTTATCCCTTAACAAATTTTCAAGGTGAGGTGGCTCATTAAAAATAAATTTTTTGCCATGGAAAATGACAAAACACCTAGAGGGAAATTTCAAATAAAATGTAACCCCAATTTCCAAGGTTTTATTTTTTTAAAGCCAGAAATTGTCTTCTACGGACCTGTGTAGGTCTGGAGACATCTGGGAAAATGAATACTTTCTGGCCACAGAATTATAGATCCTTGTTCTTAAAGAAATTTTCAAATAAATACATACTCCATCTCCTTCTCTAAAGAGAAGGATACAAAGAGGATTGCTCTTCTATTTATAATGTCAGTAGATTCTTCCAAAAGTTGAAATACCAGGGCTATTCTTCTCAATCGGCCTATTAATATTATTAGGTTGAGAGGAGAAATAATACATTTTTGAAATGGATGGCATACCTTTTTCTTCAAAAGCTAAATTTTCTTTCAAGAATTTGACAAACATTTCATTTGGAGATAGTAACCTTGTAATTGAAAAGTTAACAAATCTTAAATTTTTAATTCTTAAAAGATTTTCAACATTTTCTAATTCTGCATGTAAAATAGAAATATCTGTAATATGCATGCTCTCTACAATTTGCATATTCTGTATTTTCATAGACACTGCTTTCAATGAAGACTCCACCTCATTCAATCTTTTTCCCTGGTCTAATATTGATAATCTATTGACATTCACCAATGACGACAGAGAAGTATTAACCTGTGTTAAATTAGAGTCTAGTTTCACCAGAACTCTACAAGAGTAACATTGGCAGAGTCCACAGAGTCAATCTGACAGCAGCCAATGGTAACTACGGTATTACCATCTTCTGCCTCTAAAGGTTGTACACTAAGGCAGGGAGTTGAAGCTGTTTCAAGCAATGAAGGGTGTAATTCTTGTACACTCACATTTGCCAAAGCATTATCAACATGGTGTTCTTCTCTCGTAGCTCCTGGAGGTTGAGGGGGAATTGGCCCATTGCCTGGACTCAACGAGGCATCCGACATGCCTTGAGTGCAGTCCATTTGTGGCGTTCCCTGATGCTTTACATGGGCGTCAATGGGGCCGATCCTAATTATGGCAGGAGAAGAGGTGACAAACCTAGGTTTCCTTTTCCTGCCCATAAATCACTAATTATTCAAACTTCTCCCGGTCAAGTGCGGGCAAAGCCGGTCTGAGCTGCGTGCCCCTTCGGCATGCACTGCTTAGGCAGCACGCCGGTGGCAGCTGCACGCCACCACGCCTCGGGATTTAAAGGTCCAGGGCCCTGGTTGATGACGTCGAACACACTGAAATCAGCTGGTTCTTTCAGTCTTTCTTACCGCTCTCTCCGCTCTCACGGATGGGGTACAGCTGATTCTCTCAGTCAATCACAATGTTCTGTTTCCAGGATGGCTTCATATGCCCTTTCTCCTCCACCCCAGGGCCCCTCTAATCGCCGCCACGCCTCGGGATTTAAAGGTCCTGGTCCCTGGTTGATGACAATGGACACACTGAAATCAACTGGTTCTTTCAATCTTTCTTACCGCTCTCTCGAAGGGGTACAGCTGGTTCTCTCAGTCAATCACAGTGTTCCATTTTCAGGACAGCTTCAGTTGCCCCTTCTCCTCCACCACAGGGCCCCTGAGGATTTCACTTTCTATTCAATTCCTCATGTCACTTATTTGTGAATAGATATGATTCTTGTAGTCAATAGGCTGATGGGGCAGGTGCTAGAGTCCACTATGGAAGTTGTGTATGGATAGATCATGCACTGGTATTGGTGGAGGTGCACCACTTTTCATCATTTATGCCCTTGAAATATTGGAAACTGAATGATGGGCTTTTGAGAAAGGAAGAAGTCTGTAAGCATATCCAGCAGGAGATTAAAGACTATTTGAGAATTAATGACACTGGTGAGATGAGTCCTGCCATGCTCTGGGATGCATTAAAGAGTGTGATAAGGGGTAAATTGATTGTGGGTGTCGCAGATTAAGAAACAAAAACAAAGTGAGGTTAAGGAGTTGCAGGATTCTATAGTAGTTAGAAGGGGCTCATAAACAAAAGGGATAAACTAGAATTTTAAGGCAATTAGAGAGTCTCAGGGCAAAATTAAAGGAATTGGATTTAAAGAGCATTAATCATCAAATGCTGACCCCAAAACCTAGCACACAACCATCACAATAGTGTGCGTTACGTTATCACATGCAACGTTAAGCACCCCTCATTTTCATTTACTCCGCCCAAAATCTTCCCACTTGACTACATTTTTCAAATTTGCATACGCATCTCGTGATACGTTATTTATTGCACGCATTATGGCATTATCACGAGCGTTAGGGCCCTAACACCTGGGATAAGGCCCTAAAGCAATTTGATAAATGACCCTCTAAATTTGTAGCTAATAGTATCTGGGAGTACTCTTCATTCCTCAATAAATATTCATCCCTTTTCCTAAAGTGCATTTCTTGTATAAAGGCAATGTCTGCCTCAGTCTATTTAATTCTTTAAATAATAACTGATGCTTAGTGGGGATATTCAAACCTTGGACATTTAGTGGAACTATTCTTTTTGACTGCATTTTGGTACACTTTCTCATCTTCTGTCCCATGAATTCTCAATGCTCTCCCCACCACATATAGATTCATCCCCTTACCACTAACCCCCACATTTATCAAAATGTGCTAAGGGTTTATTGCATGCGAACACATCTTTAACGCATGCGATAGTACCATAGCATAAGGTGCAATGCAAATTTGAAAAGCAGGAAGTGTTATTGCACAGACTTAACATTTTGAACTACACCTTGTTCATTAGTGCCATGTGATAGCTTGTGTTATGGTAAGGTGTTATTGCCTGAAAGGCCTGTTTTAGGAGAGAGAGAGAGATGTTACCCAGGTAGAGAGTCCATCAAGCTAGGTTGAGGGAACATTGGCCAAATCTCATCTTTGGGTGAGTTTCCTCACTCCGAAGGCCATCAAATCTTCACAAGAGAGCACTGTTCTGTTCATACGTCTCACGTTGAATGTCAAAGTGGCCCCTAACCCCCTATACTAATACCTAAACCTCACCTCGAGTTACTAGGTGGGCCTACCATAGGGATACAAATTAGGGATGTGAATCGTTTTAGGACGATTAAAATTATCGTCCGATAATTTTAATATCGTCTTAAACCGTTATGGAACACAATACAATAGAGATTCTAACGATTTATCGTTATAAATCGTTAGAATCGTGAGCCGGCACACTAAAACCCCCTAAAACCCACCCCCGACCCTTTAAATTAAATCCCCCACCCTCCCGAACCCCCCCCCCAAATGACTTAAATAACCTGCGGGTCCAGCGGCGGTCCGGAACGGCAGCGGTCCGGAACGGGCTCCTGCTACTGAATCTTGTTGTCTTCGGCCGGCGCCATTTTCCAAAATGGCGCCGAAAAATGGCGGCGGCCATAGACGAACACGATTGGACGGCAGGAGGTCCTTCCGGACCCCCGCTGGACTTTTGGCAAGTCTTGTGGGGGTCAGGAGGCCCCCCCCAAGCTGGCCAAAAGTTCCTGGAGGTCCAGCGGGGGTCAGGGAGCGATTTCCCGCCGCGAATCGTTTTCGTACGGAAAATGGCGCCGGCAGGAGATCGACTGCAGGAGGTCGTTCAGCGAGGGTTCCGGCGCCTCGCTGAACGACCTCCTGCAGTCGATCTCCTGCCGGCGCCATTTTCCGTACGAAAACGATTCGCGGCGGGAAATCGCTCCCTGACCCCCGCTGGACCTCCAGGAACTTTTGGCCAGCTTGGGGGGGGCCTCCTGACCCCCACAAGACTTGCCAAAAGTCCAGCGGGGGTCCGGAAGGACCTCCTGCCGTCCAATTGTGTTCGTCTATGGCCGCCGCCATTTTTCGGTGCCATTTTGGAAAATGGCGCCGGCCGAAGACAACAAGATTTAGTAGCAGGAGCCCGTTCCGGACCGCTGCTGTTCCGGACCGCCGCTGGACCCGCAGGTTATTTAAGTCATTTGGGGGGGGGGTTCGGGAGGGTGGGGGATTTAATTTAAAGGGTCGGGGGTGGGTTTTAGGGGGTTTTAATGTGCCGGTTTTGCGATTTTACGTTTTTTTCGATTTTTTACGATTTTTTCCACGATTTTTCACGATATTTTACCCCCCCAAACGGCAACAATACGATTCCCTCCCCCTCCCAGCCGAAATCGATCGTTAAGACGATCGAGGACACGATTCACATCTCTAATACAAATACCTATCTAGGGAGAAGACATTATGGCTAGGTTCTCTCTCTCTCTCTCTCTCTCCCTCTCCCCAGGACCATTAACAATGGTCCCCCAGTGGTTGAATGCAGGAAATACAACAGGTCTGACAAGGTTATCACAATTTGCACTAACTTAACTCTTCACATAGGTTATTAGCATAAACCACACCCCTTTTGCTATCACATGCAATACGTATTGCATTTTGATAAATCCAGGCCTATGTTAGACCTCTCTTCCCACTATACCTCCATCTCCTTGTTCCCATCTCTGCCAATATAGACTGAACTCTTAAGGGAGAACAAGCTCCTTTAGCTATAGAAGACATTCTCACTGGTTTCTTTATCTTGCCCTCTGTCAATCTTGAGGTGTCCAGATTCACTTTTTTTTTAATGCTTTGAGAGCTTTCATTCTTGTGGGTTGGCTTTCCACAGAGTGGCAGTCTATATAATACTGCTCTAGTAGTGTAAGGAATGAACACTTAATATAAATTGGGGAATACCTGGGCCGATGGCAGATGACAGCGCCCCCAGGAGGATATCCTGAGAGGGACCACCGGCTAGGCTGGAGTATGGAGACAAACACACAGGCCGATACAGTAAGGACGCGGTAGAAAGAGTGCGGCAGTGCTGGGTGCCCGCTCGTTTGCCGCGCGCACAGTTCGGATCACATACCGCTCAATACAGTATTTGGCATGCAAATGCAAGCCGCGTCCAAGAAGCGTCCATGAAGCGCAATCCATTTTACTGAATAGAGCGCTATACAGCACCTATACAGTATCCTGGGTGCGCTGGTACCTGTCATGTCAAATGACATTTGAAATGACAGGTACCAGGAAGTGGATCCCAACTTTAAGCAACTTTAAGCAAAAGAAAAGGATGTGCTTGATAAAACCTGCACTCAACAGGATCGGGCAAACTTTCCCCCAGCCCCCGCTCACCTGCCCTGGCCGCGTCCATGGGTGCTGGTCTCCGGAGCAGCCCCAGTCCTCTCTCCCCTCCTCCCGGGGGCAGCTGGAGGCGAGAGCAGCTTCAGCAGCGCGGGGCGGATCGGGCGCTCCCCATGCGAGGAGCAGCTTCCATCAGCCCTCGCCGGCGATGGTGAATGAGCGCACGCCATGACCTCGGACGTCCAGCCAGGCGCTCCGGTCACGGCGTGCGCTCATGCGCTCATGCACCTTCGCCGGTGAGGGCAGCTGGAAGCCGCGCCTCGCATGGGGAGCGCCCGATCTGCCCCGGGCTGCTGAGGCCACTCTCGCTCTCGCCGTCGGCTGCCCCCGGGAGGAGGGGAGAGAGGACTGGGGCTGCTCCGGAGGTCGGCACCCATGGACGCGGCCAGGGCAGGTGAGCGGGGGCTGGGGGAAAGTTTGCCCGATCCTGTGAGTGCAAGTTTTTATCAAGCACAACAATGCTCCACCACCCTGAGTTTGAAAATTATTTTTCAGAATACTGTTTGCATTGCAGTGGAAAGGAGAATGCATTGATATAGCGGAGAAAGGAACTGGGACGCTTAAAAAAATCTTTCGTCCATAGTTGAGGACTTTATACAGTGATAATGTAAGATTGTATTTTCTAGATTGGTAATAGTTCTTGAGTATAAATCTGTTATCTCTGTATTTTCTTTCAAGATGTAATCTTGTCAAATTCTTAAAATGCATAACGATAAAATTAAAAAAAAAAAAATCTTTCGTCCTTCCAGTGATGGGATTAGTCGCGATCTGAAGAGTGGCTTTCCTGGTGCGTTGGATTTTAGGTTGGGCAGGCAAGAGTTTAGGTTATGCTTGGAAACAACAGGTCCTTCCTTCCTGCTCCGGAGCTGTCAGCGCACCCGCATGGGAGACCGGCACCCATGGATGCGACCAGGGCAGGTGAGCGGGGGCTGGGGGAAAGTTTGCCCGATCCTGGCTCATCTAAAGGTCTTGCCCCGGGGGGGGTGAGGGGGTCGTTTGCCCGTGAAATTTCGTCTCTCTGACCTGATGCTCCACACTAACGCAGGGGTAAGGGTAGGTGGTAAATTAGCAGGTTAAACACACAGCAAAACTGCAGGTTAAAAAGGCAATAATCGGGGCGCACGTTACTGTATGGGAGGGAATAGCTAATCCGATCGTTTACATACCATATACATGCCGCGGGAGGAAAGGGTTACCCGTTGATTTAAAGAAGCAGTAAGGATGGGTTAAAAGGGATAGTGAATCGCGGGTTGGACTTAACGCTGCCAAATTGTGGGTAAAAAGCGGGTTAGAAGCAGGGTAACCGCAGCCTTACTGTATCGGCCTGTGAGATAGCTCTTTTATTAGACAGGAAGTAGAACCACCAGAGGTGGCAGTAGTGAGCTGATGTGCCCGGCAGGGCTGAAGTCCCTCAGATACTGGAATTGCGGTCTCTGGGTTGCTGAGCTGTAGAGAGAGACTACAGGTAGTGAGTAGACAGAGTATGCTGGATACATAACCAGTAGTAGATGATACACTCACAACTGTAGATATCTGTAATGGCTTCTATGCAACAGAGAGTATTCAGTATATTCAAGAACAGGAGCCGTAGGCGAGTACTGGTTCCTGTATGCAGTCTGGAATGAGAACTCACAATATCTGTGTATGAGATGGCTTCTGGAATAGAAGAGAGTCTTTGGAGAGTGGAGCGAGTACCGGTTCCTATCTGCAATCTGTAATAGTAATTCACAAGATATAGGTATGTGATAGCTTCTGAAATACAAGAGAGTCTGTGAAGGGTTTTAGGAACATGGGCCCTCGTGGAGCGAGGACCGATTCCTATCTGTAATTTGAAATAGTAGTGCACCAGATATAGGTATGTGATAGCTTCTGAGATAGAAGAGAGTTGAGAAGGGTTTTAGGAACATGGACCCTCGTGGAACGAGTACCGGTTCCTATCTGCAATCTGCAATAATGACTCATGATCTCCGAACCTGCGATAATGTCTTAGACAGAAGGGAGTCTTCGGAGATTAGGAACATAGGTCTTCGTGGAGCGAGTACCGGTTCCTATCTGTAATAGAACTAACAGTGTTCACATCTGCGATCGCTTCCAGGTAGTAAGGAGTCTTCTGAGCATTCAGGGTCGTAGGCCCTCGAGGAGCGAGTACCGGATCCCGTCTTTGCAATCTGAAATCAAGAAGAGAGAGCGGGGCCCCCGAGGAGCAGGTACCTCTTGGTAAGTTAGTGGAGGCAGAGCAGCGGAGAAAGAATTCCCCTTGTTAACTCGATTCGTAGTTGCAAGCAAAGACCTTTTAAGCTGGAAGCGGATGACGTCACTACGGGGGGACGCCCCAGAGGTTCACGCCCTTGCTGGTACAAACTCTGGAGCACGCGCACGCCCTTACGTCATCAGGAACATGGCGGATCTGCAGCATCAGGCCAGCCCGGGGATTCCAGGAAGAACGGCGAGGAGAAGCTGCGCAGCATCTGTCCGTCAGACCCGAAGGGAGTCGCCACTAAGGTAGAGAGGGTGGAGCGAGGGCGAGAACAGGCAGGAACGCAACAAGCATATTCTAAAGACCACATTTATGAACGTATAGATAGACATTGGGCCTTATCGCACGAGATACGGCTGTATCGTGCACGATAATATCGCACACCGCGCTAACCACTGTTATCGCGGTCTGCAAATGCAAATTTTAAATTTAGTATTCAGGGATGGAGTTGGGGCGGGACAAATGTAAAGTAGGGCGGACTTACCGCAAACTGCAAAATGGCTGCGCTGTTAGCGCGGCTCCTAATACGGCCAATAACTACACCTTTTTCAATTGCGATAAGCTGTATCGCTGCGTGTAGCGCACACCGCGATATTATCGCAGTGAGCGAAAATGAATATAACCAATCCCCACACACCTACAAAGCTATTCCTACCCAATAAAAAGGCTTGTTCTTAGTAGGTCTATGTTCCCAACACCATCTACACATTCCCAGTGTATGGGGCCAGCTCACTCCATGGCTGAGCAGGCCCAACGCAGATGCCAGGACGTGGGTTGATGTTGCCACAGGTACAGGCAGCGGATCTATCTTCCACGAACCTCATTGCTGGGTATGCCAGAGGACGTTGTGATCACCAGGTATCTCCTCAGCTCTCATACCATCCTGCAAATATATGAAGACATACGAGGTGCTCTTGACCCTCGAACCCGAAAGAGCCGTGCTGTCCCCGGCCTCACCAAACTCTTGGCTGCCCTGCACTTCATAGCAAGTGGCTCCTTCCAATCCACAGTAGCTGTTGTGGGAGGGATGTCACAGAGCACCTTTTCACAGTGTCTGGACCAGGTCATTGAAGCAGTTATAGCCCACATGCCTCGATACATAGGTTTTCCGCGCAACAGACAGGACATGATGGACTTCAAGTGTGGTTTCTATGCCATTGCCCGCTTTCCGAATGTCATTGGAGCTATTGACTGCACTCATGTGGCCATCATTCCACCTTGTCAGATGGAGGCAGCCTACCGCAACAGAAAGCAGTTCCACTCCCTCAACGTGCAAGTGGTGTGTGATGCTGGAATGCGGATCCTCTCAGTCATGTCCAGGTTTCCGGGATCAGCGCACGGTTCCTTCATACTGAGGCAATCATCTCTGTTTCGCAAATTCGAAGCTGGCCTGTATGGTCATGGTTGGCTTGTAGGTAAGAAATATGTTTCCATACATCGACCACATTTGCAACGCTTATCTCTGTAATGGCACACAAATGTGATGTATACGCCTGTCCGGATGGAGTGATATGTCCCCATCACAACAGGCCTCAGTGGTTCATAGTGTAACCTTAAGTGGTGGAATGGCTCTTGCACCCAACCAGTTGCTATGGGCTGCCAAGCACCAGGTTCACACCAGCCACAGTATGGCCTGTACGTGGCATGGCTTGCTCACTTCACTTCACTAGTGGACATCCTACACATATTAGGTATAGCCATGGTTAATGGCATTGTCAAAGGTGATTCTACAACTGTGATGTAAGGGCAGCTCACTTCCACAAGTGTTCCTGAGGTCATGACGTTCATGATACTTCTCATGATCACTTCTAGTCAGCTGTGCACATTCAGTGGCAGGCAGATTACACCATGTATGTTATTGGGAATACGTGCCTACTTAAAAGGTCAGGTTGAGCAGATATGTCCGTACACAATGACTAGAGTGAATGATGCATATGATCCGAACACCGGGATATAATCTTTAAGGACCGTGATGTTACGGACCTACACATGCACACTGCTGACATAAATGTTGCTGTTTAGGGGCCCTTCACATGCTGTATTTCCTAATAGCAGCACACCTGCTGTAGGACAAAGCAAGCATGGAGCCCCACAAATAGGGTGTTAGGAAACAAGAATGGCCTGCCTCATCCCATCCGGTTCTATTGCATGAATTGAGCACATACACCCATCTGACACAGGCATCATTATTTGTAATGGCTTGCCTATGTCATTGTTACAGGAGACTCAGGGTATGAATGCAGGCCCTGGCTTATGACCCCAATCCTCCGGCCTGCCACGGTGCAACAGATGGGCTATAATGAGGCCTTACGTGCCACACGCTCAGTCATCGAATGTACCTTCGGCCTTCTGAAGAGCCGCTTCCGATGTTTGGACAAGACTGGGGGAGCGTTACTGTATGCTCCCCCCAAAGTTGCTAGGATAATCTTGCTTTGCTGTGTGTTCCATAATGTGGCTCTTCAGCATGGAATACCTATGGCTATAGATCCTGATCTCAGACCTGATCCCCCATGTGTGCATGCACGACTTCATGAGAACACAGTCAGTGGCATGCAGCTTCGCCACCACCTTATACAGACCCACCTTTAAGGAAGGCATGGGACAGAACCTTGCCCCAGCAGGGCAGTTCTGGCACAGACGGGTTAGGACATAGTTTAATGTCCAGACCTATTTTTGAGTCTGCTACTTGCATGACTTGCTAAGTCTGTCCACCCAACAACTGTTTGGGGGTGGTGCTCTAAATCTGAGGGTATAGCCCATAACAGGGTGCCTAAGGGCTGGCTCTAGGCACTGCTGAGGTGCTGAATGTGTGTTACTTATTCAGTGGCATTGGATTAAGCACTTGCTACATACTGACATCCCACCAAGGATGAAAGTACTGTGCACACTTGTCCTCATGAGACACATCACACTCACAGGCCTCACCAGATTTGCTAACACCTTACAACATTTGTACCTGTAATGGGCCTTATGTCTGTCAGTCCCTAATACCATCACTGTCACATGCATATAGGTGCTTCATTTACGGCCATTAGGACTAATGAACCATACATTCTTCACTCGTTCCTTATTTGTGACCCCTCAATATTATTGTCATGTGCGTCTTGCAGCAACACTAATGATCCTTTAGTCTGCAAATGGTATCAGTGAGGGCCTAGGCAGCACAGCCTCAATACACAGCAGGGAACACATACCAGCCCTACAACATCCTGATGCCTCATGAATGAGTGCGTGAGGAAAAAAAAGCATCTGGTGCTGCACAGACTTATCTAAAGGTCCCTTATCACTGTAGCATCCCACATCCACACAAATCTTGGGTCATTGCAGCTGGCCAAAAGGAGAGCCATGCACATGGTTGTTGTTGCATGCACATGGTTGTGGTGGCTGTATGCTGCTAAACGGAATCTTTGTGAAGGAAAGGAGATGCATGTACAGTTAGCTCTCCCACACTGCTATAGCAGTACCTAGCCAACTGTGCTGTCATGGGGACAATAATACTGTGTATCATCCTCCATAACCACATGTAGTACAGACATGAAACATCGGTGACAGTTTGTACAGTGCCTGCTCCCATGACTTGGTGGTTGTGTTTCACACACACCCTTCACTGGCCTCCCTCTAACTGAATATGCATGTACATGTATTCAGGCCTACATATTCATGGATTACCACTTGAAAATAATCACTGCTCACATCATGTATTTGGCTGCGACTGTGAAACCAGTGATGTGGAGGTCAATGGGCAGCCTGGCATAGCTGTCAAAACAGGGCAGTTGGGGCTTCAAAGGCTGCAGCCACCATTTATCCTGTTTATGCATGCCAATCCTGAGGTGCACATTGGGATATGGTATGTGAATATTAGTACAGTATGTTACACCTTGGCCATCAGGTCCCCACTAACAGTACGAACTGTTTAGTGACAGTACAACTAGTGATGGAACAGCAGCAGAGCTCAGCCTTGGTGTCTACTTCACAGCTTGCATCCAAGGTGTACCAGGCACCTGATTCATGCCAGATATGGGACACATTATCTGATGGAGTTAGTGAACAACACAGTGCGCATGTGAAGCAAGAAAATAGCCACCTGGCCATGCATGCTCATGGTACGAGCACACACATAGGCCGTCTGACTGTTCATGATATAGATGTCCCCTTTTGGAACACCCAGCCACCATTTAATGGAGGCCTAACACACTCCTGTTATAACATGTCACTTGTTTAAACTATCAGCAGTGCTGTCTGCACTGAGCTGCCACATGGGAATACACACTCACATGTCACTTTTTCCAGCCAAAAGGTGATGGGCTGACTGTTGGCAGCCACCTCGCAGAAAGGCTTTCACCAGCAGCACAACTGATCTGCCAGGCTGCCAAAGGGAGGTTGCATGCATGTGTACAGTGCTCTATTGAGTGATTGATGGGCATTACTGAGGAGTGAGCCCTCACAAGTGGACTGACAAGTGGATGTGACAGTGATGCAGTCTCCATCAATGTGGTGTCAGCTGCCCTTCAAATGTCTATAAGGGGCAGAAAGTAGCAGCCTGCAATCTAGACAAACATGGAGATGTGTGCATATTGCCAATGAGGCTGTCAGGACTGTAACAGAGTGCCTATTCACCCAGGCCCTCAGCAGATGGCCTGCACAACCATCCACAAAGGGGTTAGAGTGTCACAAGCCACAGATCTGGGTGTGGCTGGAGGCATTTAACCCACTGCAGTTGGTTCAATAGGACAGAAAGCATGCTGTGTAATGTGGAAGCACCACCGACCAGGCATTTGGACCCCTACAGCACGCTTCCAGTGAGCTGACACACAGTCATTCACGCACCTCCAAACGGAGTCCATTATAACCGTGTTGGCTCTACCAACGCCATCATCATAGCTGCATTACTGCAGAGTATGATGACAAACTAATGTCCACGGGTAATCCACCAATAATGACAGATGATCACACAGCCTTCCAGCACAGGTCCTGACGTCCAAATAAAGGACTTCCATACTCATATGTGAATGTGTCCCTGGAGCATAAGGCTTTGCCTGATCGCGCATTACCCATGTGTCATCCATATGGAGGTGGCAGAACACAAGAGGAGGCTGCACAGGGTGGAATGTATGGATGAAGGGGGCCAGCTATACGGCTATGCAGGTGAAGAGGTACATTGGTATACAGCCCACTCCCTGTTCCTAAAAATGTCTAGTACTCCTGTGCAGCAGCAAACAAGTGGTGGTATAGGATGAACAGGTGATCAATGAGCAGGAACAATGAATGTGTGCTAGGTGTCTGGATAGAGGGTACCAGCCTCTCAGCACACACCATGTGGACACCATATTCCAGAGCTCTTTGGAACACCTGCACGTAGATGGGTGTCAGTGACAAACCACTAACTGACACACATAACTGTACAGCAACAGCTGCTTCCATGCTTGCTACTCGAAGTAATGAGGACGACAGGGGTTCAGACAGGGTGCCAAACTAATGTCTTGCACTATCACAATATTGGACCCATTTGTGGGTGAAAAGGTATGTAGGATTAACTGCACTGTCACCCTCATACTGTACAGTACAATGCTAGGCTGGCCTGGAAGGTGAACAGTTGGGATGATGTTAGCTCTGCACTGTGACCAGACCCCAATCTCCACCCAGTCCACCCACAATATATCGGAGGCCATCCCACCCAGCTTCTGTAAATGCCACAGGTCGGTGTGTGTCTCAGCCACTATGACAACTATGTTGCTGACCACAGCACCAGCCAATACCAAGGTGGCATATCGAGGTACCTAGCCTCTGCGAAACACACCCTTCCTCTGCACCAACCACTCTCAGCTCCTCAACCATGATACCATGCCGATTTACACATAGAGCCTTTATGTACTGTACCATATAAGGGTGCACCCTTCTGCCAGCAGGCCACATGCCTGCACCCAGAGATGGCCTCCACAAGGGGATATCAGGAAGGCCAAACTAGGCATGAGCCCCTGGCATTCTAGGCTACAGTGTGATAATACCTGCCACTTGGCCAAGCACATGTGCATCCTTAACAATTGTGCACCATGCAGCGACACAGTTATGTGGTCCAGGAGCTCCATTAGCTGGATGCACATACGTTAAACAGGCAGAACAATACATGCTGTATTCTTGGACATGGCAACCTGTCCTTCCTGAGGTGGAATGTGTCAGGGTACCAAGCTGTGCCTAAGGGGGCCGACAAACAGCATTGCAGTGTTCAGTGTTGCACCTGGACTGTGAAGTACTACATACACAGGCCACACAGTGGGCTGGACATCTAGGCAACACCTTACAGCATGTATGCCAAGAGGTAGAAGGCTCCGAGATGCCGGATGTCCAATTACAGTGGCAGACTATCTGTCAAGGATTGTGTCCTCTACGGCCGCACAAACCTACTCATAAAGGAGTACAGAAGTATGGGCCACATGGTGATACATATAGCTTCAGACATTAGGACTATGGCAATGCGTGAGAGCCTATATGTGGCCATGACCCCTTTAGCTCGCTGCTTAACTATGTATTCCACAGGAGCTGCCGGACAGTGGTTTCCCCAGTCAGTGCTAACTGAGCTGTGTGCAACAATAAAGGGAATATGGGCCAGATATGGGCCTACATGTCCCTCTGATTGAGATAGATGCACCCATATCCCTCAGTTGGGAGGGTATACGTCCCATTCACATGATGTCCCTCAAGAAAGGCTTGCAGGAACAGGAGCTTCAAGATGGAGTATGTAGAAGAACAGGGGTGAAGTGGGTATATCATGTGATGGTGTCACAGGTCATTCAGTGTGTGCAAACACTAATATTCCGCTGATAAGGATGTGTAACCTTTTGAACAGCAGACCTGTAGGGAGGAAAGTCCACTGGAGTTCTGCAGCATGTTGTTGTGTTAATAGTAATTAATGTATACCTAATATTTAACAACACAGACAGATACTTGTCAGTGGACTGTACTGGATTTCCAAACAACATGCACTTTTAACAATGTCATTAACCATGGATAGTGGCTCTTATATAAATATCTGGCAATGTAATATTTGTGAAGAGAATGTAGGACTGTGTACTACACATTGTTGCCCTTCAGACAGTGTTCACATGTTGGACATGGCCCACATTATAAAGGGTGCATGCACACACCACAGCGGGGAGACGCCACCGGAGGGATGCGTGTCACAACGGATGGTGACCAAATCTTGCAACATTTGGCCTTTTCTGGAGGAATGGCTGTAAGTCTGATAACATAACATTATGTGTGGTCTGCCCATCCAATTAATATACTGGTAGTTAACACTGATTGCACACCAGCAGTCACCACTTCTGTGTGCACATGGACCCCAGATAGACACTCTTAAGGCCTGTTGAACATTCCTTACACAGGCTGCACCATGTAAACGGGTATGACACATTAGCATTATTATATTAACCTCTCCTTACGACTAGCAACAGCCTTGTAACCTGTCCGCTGACAGTCTGTGCAAATGTGTTAATAAACGGCATGCAGATAGCTACATAACCATTCCCATGCATCACCTTTCAGTGGCCCACAACCTTAAGGCTAAGACAGTAACTATAGGAATCCTTCCCTGCCACACAAAGAATCCATGTACAAGCTGCCATGTGGTGTATATACACTGATATGTCAGTATGCACAGGGTACATGCTTAGCTTGTGCAGATGAGAATGGCTACACACTATTGTATGCCTATAGCACCAGGACATTGAGCTATAATGGATGTCCTGCATGGCACCAGAAGTTGATAATCTGCCTGTCAGTCACCCAAAGTTGGGGGAAGGCATCTTCCGTTTACCAGCACATGTGAGAGACCAATATAGGAAGCAAACTCGGTTTGTACCCTAGCATAGGTTTGGCTCACATACGTGGTGTTTGTCAGGCTGAGATAGCTGTAATACTGAACACTGCTAAGAAATACGTGTTTAGAGTCCTCACCACCAACAGTGGCTGAAATGAGCCCTGCAATTAGAATAGACTGCTGCCCACTCCTTCCCCTTTCCTCACAGATCATAAGAACATGCATACATCAGAACGCTCCCCGACTGTGCATGGATTGTACTGAGGGACAGTACCTTTTCTACTGTGAGGAACATGTCATGTACTCCCATTATGTTTACTCTGCAGGGTCCTCCTTAGCACCCTCCTTGTACATGAACCTAACTGTAAGGTATGTCAATGGCAGGTGTAGACGTTGCTGTACTGAATCTCAGACAGGGGGCATTTAGGAAGCTCTGCATTGGTCCAATGTGCTACCTAAGGGGTGTGATGCAGCATGCTAGGTGTGGTGAGTGTAAACCAAGGGCACAACAGGAACATAAAGAGGACACAAAAGGTGGTAGGTTAAACAGGGTATTTATTCCTGACAACATTGTGCAGGGTATTGTGATTTATTAGATCAGCAGTTTAACCATACATTAGACGTTCATAGGTAGTCATTATCTGCAAGTACTAGATAACTAATTGCTCCCAAATGGGCTAATTCTGTGCAACATCACTTATCATTGAATGTAACTCCCACATAAACAATGTGTAGACAGGCATAGGCCCCAGGCGGTCCATGTTGAAAGAGTGCAGTGAAAGGGGACAGCCTGAGAGGCCCGCCAGCAGAGTGAAAGTCCAGGCAGCAGACATATTAGGATTTGATGGTTCACAGTATCAAAGGCGGCTGAGATATCAAGAAGGGCAAGTAAATATGATTGGCCGTGATCCATGCCTTTGAGGATGGTATCCGTTATTGCAAGTAGGAGTTTTTCGGTGCTTCGGTCTTTACGAAAGCCATATTGAGCGGGATGTAAAATATTGTTTTCTTCTAGGAAATCGGTGAGTTGCGTGTTAACCACTTTCTCCATGATTTTGGATATGAAAGGCAGATTGGAGATGGGCCTGTAGTTTGCAGGGTCATTGTGGTCGAGGGTGGGCTTTTTTAGTAGTGGCTTCACGATGGCAAGTTTAAGTAGGTCGGGGACTTTCCCGGAGGTGATGGAGCAGTTTATGATTTCTGCTATTGGTTTTGCAATGGCGGAGGGAATGGTGAGGAGAATTTTTGATGGGATGGCGTCTGCGATATGTGTGGCTGGTCGCATCTTTTTTAGTATGGATTCAACTTCCTTCGAGGAGGTAATGTCAAGGGAGTCGAGATTAGTTTTGTTGTCGATAGGTAGTGGGTCTGTAGGGGCGGGATTGGATGGGAGTCGAGTTAGAATTTTGGAGATTTTACTTTTAAAGTAGTCTGCTAGTGTCTCACATTTCTCTATGCTATTTACTTCTTGGGAGGAGGGAAAGGGGGACTTCGTGAGTTCTGCAGCGAAGGAGAATAAGGCATTTGGATTGAATTTATAGCTATGGATTTTTGCTGCGTAGAAGTCACGTTTGGCGTGGAGGGTTGCTTGTCGGTATGTATGCAAAGTATGTTTGTAGGCCATTTTGTGTGTGGGTGTCGGTTGTTTGCGCCAGGTACGTTCCTTGGTACGGAGGTCTTGTTTCAGTTTTCTTAGTTCAGTGGTGTACCATGGCTTTCTCTCGGTACGTGTGGGGGTTATTATTTTGTGGATGGTGGGGCAAAAGTCATTGGCTATGTTGGAGATAGACTTATCCCATGACAGTAGTGCGGTGTCTAGGTTAGTTAGGTTGAGGTTTTTACTTACTTTGCTGAAGGCTAGGGAGAGTTCTTCCGAAGAACATGGTTTACGGAAGGAAATTGTTTTTTTATGTGAACTTGCGATCGGTGTGTTGGTATTGATGGTGAGGTGGGCATTGATGAGAAAATGGTCGGACCAGGGGATGGGGGTGGTGATGGGTGCTTGGGGTACTGTAATGCTTGTGTTAACGAAAAGGAGGTCGAGTGTGTGGCCAGCTTTATGTGTGGGCTCGGAGATTAGCTGTCTGAAGCCCAGGGCATTAAGCGTTTGTGGCTGGTAACTGAGCTGTTTTTGAGGAACCTGTGCATTAGCCTGGCCCATGCTTAAAACAGAGTACTCACAGTTCTGTCCCTCTTGTGAGTGCCGGTTTGGCTCTTTGATGACAGAGTGATGCGGTGGAATAGTAGTGTTGCCAGCTGCACTTGGATGTGGGCCGACGGTTACCTCATTATACTGTGAGCGGAATAGGCTGCCGGTTTGAGTTAGCCCTGCTAGCAGTGACTTCACCCTGTCGGAGCCATGGATCGCCGCTGCCACCAGTGCCTGCTCTGTGACCTGTCGCAGCTCGCTCTCAGTTAGTGCCGTGCTCGCTGTGGTATCGTAAACTTGTTGCGGTGCTGCTGTGCTCGAAGGGGTCATGCTTGCTAAAGGGCATTGCTCAGGAACATAGTAGCCCAAGTGGCTAATGCTGTGTGGTTGTCACCTGTACGCTACTTTGTGTGTCTTGTTCCTCTGCGTCTTAGCCTTGCTTCTTGCCCGTTTGTCATCATCTGGGGTAGCAGTGAAGTTTTCTTATAGCTTGCTTGGCTTCTTCCTCGCTCTTTTGCCGGCTGGAGCCTGATCTATTATAGCGAGTTGTGGTGCGGCCAAACTGTTGGCCATGAAAGAACGAATGGCAGACATGCTGTGTAAACACATAAATAGGTTAGATCACAATCCGGGGGGGGGGGGGGGGGGGGGGGGAGGGGAGTCGGTAACCTGGTGGAGGTAAAACCTCCACCTGCAAGGTGGGTGTGGTTGGGCATTGAGGATGAAGGGCGGCTGGTGTGGGAAAGTGGAGGGGGGGGTTTGGGCAGGGGCGGGGGCTGAATGGAGAGTTGGGGGCTTGTGTTTACGTTTTTGACTTGTAAATAAACCCCAATGCAGGATTTTTTGGGCGTGGGCGTGGGGGGAGGGGGCAAGGGGCACTTCAGGTCCGTCCGGGGGGGTTCCGGGCTGGATGGGGGGGGCGGTGCCAGAGGAGTGAGGGGGGGGGGCAAGCCCAGGGTGCAGGGGTCTTTCGCTGGTGGCAGGGGGAGTCGAACACCAGTGAAGGGGGCCAAAGCTGGTGGCTGAGGCTTCTGACTGGGCCCCGCGATATCGGGGGAAAAATTATTCATGGGGAAGGAACTGCTTGGGGGGGGGGTGTTAAATGTTGGGAAATGTAACAGGCCAGTGAGGGTAACAGCGGAGGCCTGGGGGGGTGACTGCACAGGGGGTGCCAGGGGAAGAGGGGGACGGTGGTGTAGTGTTAGGTGGCCTGTGGGGGGGTTGTGGGATATCAAGGGCCACGTGCTTGGAATAAACTTAATGGGCCTGTGTGCCCTCTCAATTTGCTTAAATGACACTTTTTAAAAAACACCTACTTGGAGCTGTTTTAAAATGTATGTTGGGCTGCCTGCAGCTGGGTTGCCAAATTTTTGGAAGGCGGCAGGCTGGCAGGTGGAATTGGAAGCCGCCGGAGGGGGCGGCCGGGGGGGTTTGATTGCTGGCGCCAGTGGGAGTTGGTGGGGGGAGCGGCGAATTCTCGTGGGAATGGGGCGATTTGGGGGGGGGGGCGATGGCAGGGGCCGCGCGAGCTGCTGCGAATAAGGCGAGAGGGGCGGCGATAAAGGGGAGTGGGAGAGGGCCTGGCCAGGGGCTCCTCCAGGAATATTCACTGGGAGGTGGATGGGCGCAGAAAAGCTCCGGTCTGATTAGCAGGCTGCTAGGGTCGGGGGAGGGGAGGGAAGTGATCGGCGGCCTGGGGGGGGGGGGGGGCGAACTGGGGGTGATCGGCGAAATGTTGCGGGGGGGTGGCACCAAATCTCATGGGGGCATGGCCAGCGGCACGAGGGGCCACATGGGGAGCTGGGGAGTGGCAGCCGGCAGGGTGGGAGGCCGGAGGGAGAGGGGAGAACCATGGTGCTGCCGGGAAATTAGCTCGACGGAGCTGGGGTAAAGCTAAGAATTGGGCGGGAGTGGGGGGAAAAAGGGGGGGCTGGTGCCAGGCAGCCGAATAGGTCAAAGGGGAGGGGCCAGTGGAAGGGTGTGTGGATGGGGGAGTGCGCCGGGGCCGGGCACCGCAGAGCCAGTTTAATCGCTGTCACCGGTGGGAAAAAGGGGGGGGGGCGGTTAAGCTCCAGGAAGTGCGGGTGGGGGGGGGGGGCGGTTAAGCCCAGGGGATGCTGGGGGGTGAGCAGGGGGAGTTAAAGGGCGGCAGGAGAAGGGAAGCACCATGCCTCCGGACCATGGGGAAGGAAAAGGAAAGGGGGAAGGGGAGAAACACAGGGACGGGAAGGGAGGACAGATACTGGGGAAAGGGAGCAGGAAGAGGTCAGGAGGGGTAGCCAGGAGAGGAAAAGGGGGGCAGGGCAGATCAACTGTGAAAAGAGAAAAGTTACCTGGTGGTTCGGCAAGAAACAATTGGTGAAGCTCAGAAAGGGGATGCCTGAAGCTGCTTCTGGATACTTTGTAGGATCAGCTTGCTTCTCCCTTGCTGGAATCGCCATGTGGGGGTTGGATGCTTCTCCCTTGCTGGATGTGCTGGATCTGCTTGCTTCTCCCTGGTTGCAATCTCCACATGGAGGACTGTTTCTACTTAGATGGAGGACAGTGCTTGCTCTCAATTCTGATCGGTGAATGTGCTACCCCTCCCTGATCTACTCCCTAATGTACCTGAGCTCTGAAATCCCGCTTTCTTGTCAGGATTTGAACTGGTCACGGTACCCCATAGGCTGCCCATCCCAGGGCACTGGCTCCAGCACTTTGCCCAGTTAGGCAGCTGGGCCTCCTGAACTATGCTAACACTTACTAAACACCCTTACAAGATTACAGATAAATTACTTCCTCCTATTTTTAGCCATTTCCTGCTTTGTGTTTGGGGATTTCAGTTGGAGTTTAAGGTTTGATAATTAAAAATATATTAGCATTCAATACCATTATGTTTTGATTGTTTTGCTTATGATTTTAGAAATAAAATTGTTCTCAAAAGAGGTGATTCTCAAAATTGCTGCCTGAAACACTCAAGTGGAATAGAAATAGAAATTTAATTTTTGCATATCTTAGTATACATTGGAGCTTAAGGGGAATAAAAAAGTTGAAATAAGAAGTCAAAGATTCTGATTTATTATCAGGCAGTCCAGTGTTCTAGAATGCTTTCAGAACTCTGATGCGACAGGCAATTTGTGCCTGGCTTTAATAAAGAGAAATATTCTGAAGATTGAAAGAAAATGAAAGAAGGATTTTGCTGCTCTTCTAAGTAGAAAATAAAAATACTTTATTATCTGAAGCAAAACCAAACTTTCCTCAAGGGGAAGGGAACCCAGGCCATGAAGGGAAGAGCACCAAAACCTAACCACGAGACATGAAGAAACTGCACTAAAGGGAACCCATGGATGCTTTCAGAATGGTCATAGATTTGTAAACTGATTGCAAGGTTTTATGGTTCTCTAGATAGCTTGAATACTTTCCTGGTTTTAGTCACCATTCCCTTCCTAATAATTCCTAACATTCTTTTTGCTTTTTTTGACTATCACAGCTACCAGTGGTGCATCTGGCCAGAAAGCACCCGCATCCAATGAATGTTTAAATTTTTGAGGCACATGATGTCACAGTGAACACTCATGTTTTCTGAGTTATTTGCGATGAGTTTATTGTTTGACTTTAGACTACTGTGTTGAAATTTTGAAGAGTGCTGATGCTGCCACTGATAAATGGATAAAAATCTTAGCGATAGCACTTAGAGTGGCTACTCTAAGTGTGAAAATCCAATGTTATTTTTATCATTATAGGGAAATTGAAAACTATTCTAAATGTAATAGATGAGGAAAGAAGGAAGTGGGAAACATAGTGAGGGAGACATCAGAAGATAACCAAGTGAGGAAAGCCATTTCAGTTTTCATGCCTGAGTAGCTCAGTCAGTAGCGTATCAGACTTTTAATCTGAGGGTCCAGGGTTCAAAGCCCTGGTCAGGTGGGGTGCTCTTTCTTCAATCTGAATACTACATTTATTTTGAGTTACTATAATTTTCTAAATAGGCAACACAGCCCTGCTTCAAAGACAAATACATAATGCTACATCTGAAGATCCTTTGAGAAATGAATGGGAGAAGCTCAACATGGGTCTCCCCCAGAACCTACTTGCTGTAGTATTGGCTCCAAAAACTTCCAGTACAAGAGGCACAACTCTTGGAATTGCCAGAAAAATACAGAAGAGATTTAGTGGAAATGATGGAGGAGACTACTGAAAATCAATGAGGTAAAGGAAACGCTTCTCCTTATCAGCTGCTTAGTTTTCAACTCAATCTCTTTTTTCCCTTTTATGAATGAGATCAGCACTTACCACACGTTGGAGGACTCCACTTTTGTAGACACCCTGAGATTCAGTGTACATTGGGTGAGGGGGCACCCATAAACTTTCTCTCTTCCCTTCTCCCATACTCTTACAAACATACATACTATCTGCCCCCCTCCAGAGATGACCCCAGCACTCACCCCTCTGTCCCCATGCCATACTCCACCACGCTCCCCTTCCCTACCATAGGCACACAAGGACTGCACAAGGAAACTTACCCTTCTTCAGTCCTCCTGCTCCAGCCCCTCCCCTCCAGGCAGCCTGCAGGAAGGAAGGGATGGGTGAGGCAGAGGCTGGAGCAGATATACAAAAAAAAATAGCTATTCTGTTCTCTAATCCAGAGACAGGGTGGGAAGGGGAGATATTGGAGTGAATTTAGAGGAACAGACCAAAGAAGAGCTACTCTGCTCCCTAATCTAGCCCCCTCCCTTCCTGCTGTTTTCCCCATCTGGGCTACAGAAGCAGGTCACCTTTCTGGCAGTGGCAGCTATGGGCCAGGCTAGCAAAGGCTGCGGTGTTTTTACAGCTCAAGACACCATGAAATCACAATAAATCTCATACTTCTATAACAGAGGATGTTTCAGGAAGAACCACAATAATACAGAATAAATATCTTTATTTGAGTTTACAGCTGCTGGAGAGCGCTGCCAGTTCATTTTCATTGGTGTTTTCACAGCATGTTTTGAGATCACTGCTGAGTTGCCATAGCTACGACAGAATCTCTAGCATCACTGAATGGCAGAGCCCAGAGGGAGCAAGCAGTGGTGATGTCACAATACATTGTGACATCACCGCTGACCTGTCATAACTGTGTGTGCATTTGAATCATCACCGCAGGAGACATCCTGAGAATAGAGCTGAGATATTGTTCGGTGCCCAGCAGTATATCCTATATAGAGCTGAGGTATTGTTCGGTGCCCAGCAGTATTTTCGACTTGAATTTGTATTGGAAATCACTAGAAGGCTGACGTTTGATAGGATTAAAGATGGCATCTGCCAATGAGGTAGGCATGTTTTAGAAAATCTGGAGGGCAGTGATTTCACCCTGGAAGGCAAGGGGTGGCAAAGGCCTCACCCTACAAATGGCTTGTCACCCCAGTTCTGGTGGACTGCTGGCTGCTGGAGCCAGTGGTTGAGCTTGACCTGGAGTTCTGCACAGACTAGTGTTGTTGCTGCAGTTGTTCACCTGTCAGACCCCTCCCCCAGCCCATGGCGGGTAGGGTATTCATTTCTACTGCTGTGGCCCATAGAAAAGATCAGGGGACCAAGGAGGTTGATCTGGAGGATGAGAGGAGTTTGGGCGGGTCTTATAGGGTCAGAGGGGGCTGGCTCTGGGGGTTGTATATGGTAGGAGGCAGCTTATATCTACCTTGGCATCTCCCTTCTGGCATGCTGCCCTGAGTAGACACCCATATTGCCTGCCCATTCTGACAGCCCATAATTTGGGAGATGTGAATGGAGTGGGGGGCTCTTGGCAATGTGTTTAGAGGTGGGTGTCAGGGATGTGTATGAAGAAGCCAGCTCTCAGGAATGTATGTGATTGGGGGTTCAGAATGTATATATGAAAGAGAGGGCAGATCTAGATTTGTCTGTGGTCTCTGACAGGTGCATGTTGGAGAAAGGTCGTGGCTCTGTGGATGTTAATGTGGCTGTTCTGGGGAATGTGCGCAGGGGTGCCTCAGGATGATGTGTATAGATGAGAGGGGGTCTCTGAGGGAATGCATATTGGAGGCGATCTCTGGGGGGGGGGGTGTGTGAAGGGAAGTTGGGTGGCTGTAGCCCTGGGGAATATGTATTGGAGAGGACCCAACTCTGGGGGAAGTGTATGGCAGAGGGAGACTGAGGGAACGGGAAGAGCTCTGCTGGATGTATATGGGAGAAGGGAATCTGGGGAATGTGCATGGGATGTGATTTGAATGGGGACTCTGCACAAGCTTTTAGGATGATCCTGACTTCAGTGCCAGGAAAATTCATGGAAACTGTTATAAAGAATAAAATCACAGAACATTTAGAAAGTTATGGTTTAATGGGACACAGCCAGTGGAAAAAGGTAAACAGTGGAGTGCCTCAGGGATCTGTACTAGGACGGGTACTTTTTATTGTATTATAAATGATCTGGAAAGGGGTACAACGAGTAAGGTGCTTAAATTTGTGGATGACATAAAATTATGCAGAGTAGTTAAATCTGAAGAGGATTGTTTTAGGTTTGTAATGAAAAACATACAAGTATTCAATACCATTATGTTTTGATTGTTTTGCTTATGATTTTGGAAATAAGATTGTTCTCAAAAGAGGTGATTCTCAAAACTCAAGTGAAAAAGAAATTGAAATTTAATTATTGCATATCTTAGTATACTTTGGAGCTTAAGGGGAATAAAAAAGTTGAAATAATATGTCAAAGATTCTGATTTATTATCAGGCAGTCCAGTGTTCTAGAATGCTTTCAGAACTCTGATGCGACAGGCAATTTGTGCCTGGCTTTAATAAAGAGAAATATTCTGAAGATTGAAAGAAAATGAAAGAAGGATTTTGCTGCTCTTCTAATAGAAAATAAAAATACTTTATTATCTGAAGCAAAACCAAACTTTCCTCAAGGGGAAGGGAACCCAGGCCATGAAGGCAAGACTACCAAAACCTAACCACGAGACAAGAAGAAATTGCACTAAAGGGAACCCATGGATGCTTTCAGAATGGTCATAGATTTGTAAACTGATTGCAAGGTTTTATGTTTCTCTAGATAGCTTGAATACTTTCCTGGTTTTAGTCACCATTCCCTTCCTAATAATTCCTAACATTCTTTTTGCTTTTTTTGACTATCACAGCTACCAGTGGTGCATCTGGCCAGAAAGCACTGGCACCCAATGAATGTTTAATTTTGTGAGGCACATGATGTCACAGTGAACACTCATGTTTTCTGAGTTATTTGCGATGAGTTTATTCTTTGACTGTGTTGAAATGTTGAAGAGTGCTGATGCTGCCACTGATAAATGGATAAAACTCTTAGCGATTGCACTAAGAGTGGCTGCTCTAAGTGTGAAAATCCAATGTTATTTTTATCATTATAGGGAAATTAAAATTGAAAACTATTCTAAATGTAATAGATGAGGAAAGAAGCAAGTGGGAAACATACAGGTCTATCCAGTACCGAGCGGTAGGAAGAGCTGCGTTAGTGCCCACGGCACCCGCGGTTGCCGCACGCAGGGTGCAGCTCACCTACCGCTCGATCCTGAACAATAATTTTATGCAAATGAAAACCGCGTCTAAGAAGGGTCCGTGAAGCGTTAGGCCCGCGCAACCCATTTTACTGGATAGAGCGCCTATACAGTATCCTGGGTGCGCGGGCCTAACGCTTCACGCCACGCTGGTATCTGTCATTTCAAATGTCATTTGAAATGACAGATACCTCTCCCCTCTTCCTGAAGCAAAAAAAGCGAAAAAACCGTAAAAACAAAAAGTAAGTCGCTTCGCCGCTTCACTGTCAGTGTCTCTTCTTCCCTCCTCCCGGAGCAAGGCTGCTTTTCGCGCCCTTCTCCGGGAGGAGGGGAGAAGAGACTGACAGCGGCGAAGCAACTTACTTTTTGCATCCCCGATCTGAGCTCTCCTGCCTCCCGCTGGCGACTTACTTTTTTTGCAGCCGTCCGGCCATCTGGAAGAAGGTATTGCGGCTCCCCTGCCTCCCGGAGGCAAAGATGGATGCCAGCACGGGGGAAAGCGGCCCCTGTGCATGCAATTGGCTGCTCAAGATGTGACGTCACGACGTTTGGCGTCACGGCATGTGACATCACGTCTTGAGCAGCCAATTGCATGCACAGGGGCCGCTTTCCCCCGTGCTGGCATCCATCTTCGCCTCCGGGAGGCAGGGGAGCCGCGATACCTTCTTCCAGATGGCCGGACGGCTGCAAAAAAAGTAAGTCGCCAGCGGGAGGCAGGAGAGCTCCGATCGGGGATGCAAAAAGTAAGTTGCTTCGCCGCTGTCAGTCTCTTCTCCCCTCCTCCCGGAGCAGGGCGCGAAAAGCAGCCTTGCTCCGGGAGGAGGGAAGAAGAGACTGACAGTGAAGCGACTTACTTTTTGCTTTTATGTTTTTTTCGCTTTTTTTTTTTTTTTTGCTTCGGGAGGAGGGGAGAGGACTGGGGCTGCCCCGGAGACCGGCACCCATGATCGCGGCCGGGGCAGGTGAGCGGGGGCTGGGGGAAAGCTTGCCACCTACCCTTACCCCTGTCTCTACCACAGGGGTAAGGGTAGGCGGTAAGTTAGCAGGTTAAACGCGCGACAAAACAGCAGGGAAAGATAGTGATAGTCGGGGCGCGGGTTACGGGATGCTAGGGAATAGCTAATTCGCTCGTTTGCATGCAATATACATGCCGCGTGCGGAAGGGGTTGGCTGGGGATTTTAGGACGCGGTAGGAGTAGGTTAAAGTGGATTTGGGATCGCAGGAAGGGATAACGCGGCCGGAAAGTGAGTAGAACGCGGCTTAGGAGCAGGGTAAACGCGGCCGCACTTTACAGGATAGACCTGCCAGTGAGGGAGACATCAGAAGATAGTCAAGTGAGGAAAACCTTTCCAGTTTCCATGCCTGAGTAGCTCAGTTGGTAGAACATCAGACTTCCAATCTGAGGCTCCAGGGTTCGTCTCTGTTCAGGTGAGGTGCTTGTTCTTCTATCTGAATCCTTAATTTATTTAGAGTTACTATAATTTTCTAAATAGGCAACACAGAAGTGTTACAAAGACAAATTGATAATGCTACATCTGAAGGTCCTTTGAGAAAGAAAAGGGAGTAGCTCAACATGGGTCTCCCCTAGAACCTCCTTGCTGTAGTACTGGCTCCTAAAGCTTCCAGTACAGGAGGCACAACTCTAGGAATTGCCAGAAAAATACAGAAGAGAGTTAGTGGAAATGATGGAGGGGATTACTGAAAATAGATGAGGTAAAGGACATGGAATGGCAAAACATTCTTCAGCAAAATGCAAACAATGCTTGGTTGGCAAAAACCCCTGTTCCAGACTTCATTTGAGAAATTTCCATCCCTGAAGCTAAAAGCATTTCTTGATTATCTGAAATGTTCTCAAAGGATTATCACAGACATTTCCCATATATATCGCGCACAGCTCTGAACGATGCTAACACTTACTAAGCACCATTACAAGATTACAGATAAACTGCTTCCTTCTATTTTTAGCCATTTCCTGCTTTGGGTTTCGGGATTTCAGTTGAAGTTTTAGGTTTGGTAATGAAAAACATACAAGTATTCAATACCATTATGTTTTGTTTGTTTTGCTTATGATTTTGGAAATAAAATTGTTCTCAAATGAGGTGATTCTCAAATTTGCTGCCTGAAACACTCAAGTGGAAAAGAAATTGAAATTTAATTTTTGCATATCTTAGTATACATTGGAGCTTAATGGGAATAAAAAAGTTGAAATAATAAGTTAAAGATTCAGATTTATTATCAGGCAGTCCAGTGTTCTAGAATGCTTTCAGAACTCTGATGCGACAGGCAATTTGTGCCTGGTTATAATAAAGAGAAATCAGTGGCGTAGCCAGAAATGAATTTTTGGCTGGGCCCATGGTTAACATGAGCGGACACTAAACAAAGTCTGAGCCATGGAATTCATATTCTTATTGATAAATACTCACACACATACACCTGACAATAGATTTCTAAATAATCTGCTACAGCTGTTATACTTTTTAATATTTTAAACTCAATTACTTCAAGCAGCTACCAATGCTAAACCTAATATATAGTTATGGAAGCATTTCAATTATACTTAAAGAGATCTCAAGTGGCAGTATCCCATAACTTACAAAGAACCATACTAGTCTACTATAAAGACAAATATCTCATCATACATCACAGTATTCTGTAAGATATTTTTAAACCCTCTGGAATGTTGTACCAAAATATTTACCATAATTGAGCAAATGCCTTATTAATCTGTATCAATAAAACAGATAAATACCTTTGAAGACTTTTTTTCCTTTCCTATGGCTCAACTATTTAGTTTTAGTCTTCCTCTGATGGTGACTTTTGCTGAATCGAGTCTAGGGGCTCCCGCCATTCATCCCAATTTCTTTACAAAGGAAGAACAGAAAAAAGACTATTCTGGATAAAGAGATGTCTTGAAGGTGGTCACACCCTTTGGCTGACAGCTGGGATTTTTTTATTTTATTTATTTTATTTATAGTTTTTTATATACCACCGCTCATCAAAGATATCACGTCGGTGTACAATGAACAGGAACTTACGCCGGGGCGTTATACATTTAACAGGATTAAATAAGCATTATACATTTAACAAAAGTAAGAATATATATATTTGAACATAAAACAAGTAGAAATCTTTTAAAAAGTAGAATCTTTTAAAAAGTAGAATCTTTTAAAACAGAAGGGATGTATCCTTAGCAGTGCGGACAGGATAACTGGGTAGACAGGAGAAAAAGGCTATCCAGCCCTGTCATTTACTAAGCTATCATCATGTAAACATATACTCTGCATCTACAAATAAGATTGATACAATTGCCTACATGCTAGTAAAATACCTCACCCCGGGCACACACACAGCACCGACCTTCACCAAAGTACAGAAAGACCACACATTATAAATATGGACATAGAAATTGGAATGGAAAATAAAAAAAAGCCACTCTGCATGCAGTGCAATCCTGGAGAAATGGAAAGAGAAATATAGCACCTAACACAGTCCCAGGATCTGCAATAATGCACACAAACTAATCTGCACAAAGTTACACCTGCATTATGGAACATATAACAACCCTATCTATGAAAAGGCAACACTACAAATATTAAATCAGGTCCTAAACACTAATAAACCTCCTATTAGGAAAACAGAGCAAGCCAAGCTGCTACAGAGCCCCACACAGAAATAACTGTAAAACTATATTAATAAATGCTTCAAAACAGCTGATGGAGAGAACATCCAACAAAACTCATAAAAATTATTAAAAATTGTCCAAATATCAATCAAATATTTCAAAACAGCAGACACATCACATAATACTCAATAATTAGAATGGTAGTCAATCAAGAAAAATAAACTTAAAATGCCACCTTTACTTACCATCTCCAGCAACTCTCCTACTCCTTTCCCTTGAAAGCACATACCCAGGAGCAGCAGCGGCTTCTGAAGCTCTGTCCTTACTGACCTCTTCTTTAGGACCCACAAGTCACACACAGGGCCGGTGCAAGAGTATTTGGCACCCTTGGTGAACCTTCAGTAATGCAACCCCTTCCCTGGATTATGTATTGGCAGCAGCTCTGGCACAGCGCCCCCTCCTTTGGTATTTGATTTGCCGCAGGACCTCTTGTGCTGGTGGGAGTTTACAACTCCCCCAAAATTGTGGCGCCCTAGGCCACCGCCTAGTTTGCCTAATGGAAGCACCGGCCCTGCACACACACACACACACACACACACACACACCAATTAAACCCTACATTCAGTCTCTGTCTCCCACACACACCCCAGTCACCTCCCTGCCCAGGCTCTGTCTCTCACACACACCCCGGTCACCTCCCTGCCCAGACTCTGTCTCTCATACACACCCCAGTCACCTCCCTGCCCAGTCTCTGTCTTCCACACACACCCCAGTCACCTCCCTGTCCAGACTCTGTCTCTCACACACACCCCGGTCACCTCCCTGCCCAGACTCTGTTTCCCACACACACCTCAGTCACCTCCTTGCCCAGTCTGTCTCCCACACACACCCCATTCACCTCCCTGCCTAGTCTCTATCTCCCACACACATCCCAGTCTCCTCCCTGCCCAGACTCTGTCTCTCACACACAGCCTAGTCACCTCCCTGCCCAGTCTCTGTCTCTCACTCACCCCCCAGTCACCTCCCTGCCCAGTCTCTGGTCTCTCACACACACTTTGATTAGAACCCCAATGCTGTGTTCCCCTTTAATTTTGTAGTGGCAGATTTCCTAGTGCTGCCGCTGCCTTCTCAGCCGCACTGAAGCAGCAAACATTTATTTTAGAAAAATATGCCACAGCACTCAAGCCTTCTTTTAGCTGTCGGGATATCCTGAGGCTCCCATCTGCCTGCTTTTACGGCCGCTGGGAGCTCCAATTGCCCCATCTGAAATCAGCATGGCTGAGAACCACTTTTACTTTAAATGCGGTTCTGCCGCGCTTACTGGGGGAAGGAGGAGACTTCCCGGAGCAACCGGCCTCTGCATGCTCGCTTTGGGGAAACCCTACTCTATTGCGGTTCCTGGTGCGGCTGGCCTCTTTTCTTTGTGGCTCGCTGCATTTCAGCACTTCCAACCCGTGGCTTGAACACTGCCACTCTTCCCAGCCCGATGCCCCCCTTCTTCCTGCCCCACCGGCCAATCTGTGGCCTCCTCCTCCCACTGGCAGGAAGAAGGGAGGAGGCTTCCGATTGGCCCGCGGGGGCAAGAAAAACAGAGGAGGCTTCCCATTGGCCCATGGGGGCAGGAATAAGAGAGGAGATTTCCCATTGGCCCGCAGGGGCAGGAAGAAGGGAGGAGGTTTCCCATTGGTCCGCGGGGGCAGGAAGAAGGTAAAGGAAAGTATTACTGAGGCTGTGGGACACCGGGAGCCGCAACACATGAGCTGGTTTGATTAATTTTTTTTCTCTCTTGGGTGCCTGCTGATGCTGCCTGCTTTTTATTGGCTGCAGTGTCTTGCAAAGAAATTTGGGTGTGACTGAATGGAAAGTGGGTGGGCCACTGCCCACTCAGGCCCACCCGTAGCTACGCCACAGGTTGAGAGGGAGGTGGGCGCAATGTAGTTGATAGCTTCAGTACAGTGCATATTCTGAAAAAAGCAAAATAAAGTTCAGTGCTGAGCAGGAGGAGATAGCAATAGGTTATTAATTGAGCACTTGTTCAAGATCTAGTTCACGGCGGCAGGTGTGTTTTTTCAGACGTTTGGAGTCTCCCGGAGGGCCGCAGAATATGGCTCAGGTTCGGCTCAGCTTGGGTTGAGGACAAATATGCTGGGGTATGCGTATTGTTTAAACAAGGGTATGATTACATTATTAAATCTCATACTGAGGATGCAGATGAGTGCTATTTATTAATCAAATTTGAGTATCAGGGGGCGATGTTCTCCCTATTGAATATCTATGCCCCCAATACTAATCAACTGAGTTTTTTTGACTCACCTCATCAGTTACTTACAAAGGAAGGGGAGGGTACTTTAATAATTATGGGAGACTTTAACCTCACACTCTGCCCACATGTAGACAATTCTGGAGGCACAACTCTTGGAATTGCCAGAAAAATACAGAAGAGATTTAGTGGAAATGATGGAGGAGACTACTGAAAATCGATGAGGTAAAGGAAATGCTTCTCCTTCTCAGCTGCTTAGTTTTCAACTCAAACTCTTTTTTCCCTTTTATGAATGAGATCAGCACTTACCACACGTTGGAGGACTCCACTTTTGTAGACACCCTGAGATTCAGTGTACATTGGGTGAGGGGGCACCCATAAACTTTCTCTCTTCCCTTCTCCCATACTCTTACAAACTTACATGCTATCTGCCCCCCTCCAGAGATGACCCCAGCACTCACCCCTCTGTCCCCATGCCATACTCCACCACGCTCCCCTTCCCTACCATAGGCACACAAGGACTGCACAAGGAAACTTACCCTTCTTCAGTCCTCCTGCTCCAGCCCCTCCCCTCCAGGCAGCCTGCAGGAAGGAAGGGATGGGTAAGGCAGAGGCTGGAGCAGATACACAAAAGAAAATAGCTATTCTTCTCTCTAATCCAGAGACAGGGTGGGAAGGGGAGATATTGGAATGAATTTAGAGGAACAGATCAAAGAAGAGCTACTCTGCTCCCTAATCTAGCCCCCTCCCTTCCTGCTGTTTTCCCCATCTGGGCTACAGAAGCAGGTCACCTTTCTGGCAGTGGCACCTATGGGCCAGGCTAGCTAAGGCTGTGGTGTTTTTACAGCTCAAGACACCATGAAATCACAATAAATCTCATACTTCTATAACAGAGGATGTTTCAGGAAGAACCACAATAATACAGAATAAATATCTTTATTTGAGTTTACAGCTGCTGGAGAGCGCTGCCAGTTCATTTTCATTGGTGTTTTCACAGAATGTTTTGAGATCACTGCTGAGTTGCCATAGCTACGACAGAATCTCTAGCATCACTGAATGGCAGAACCCAGAGGGAGCAAGCAGTGGTGATGTCACAATACATTGTGACATCACCGCTGACCTGTCATAACTGTGTGTGCATTTGAATCATCACCACAGGAGACATCCTGAGAATAGAGCTGAGGTATTGTTCGGTGCCCAGCAGTATTTTCGACTTCAATTTGTCTGATTAGCTGACGTTTGATAGGATTAAAGATGGCATCTTCCAATGAGGTAGGCATGTTTTAGAAAATCTGGAGGGCAGTGATTTCACCCTGGAAGGCAAGGGGTGGCAAAGGCCTCACCCTACAAATGGCTTGTCACCCCATTTCTGGTGGACTGCTGGCTGCTGGAGGTTGATCTGGAGGATGGAGCCAGTGGTTGAGCTTGACCTGGAGCTCTGCACAGACCAGTGTTGTTGCTGCAGTTGTTCACCTGTCAGACCCCTCCCCCAGCCCATGGCGGGTAGGGTATTCATTTCTACTGCTGTGGCCCATAGAAAAGATCAGGGGACCAAGGAGGTTGATCTGGAGGATGAGAGGAGTATGGGCGGGTCTTATAGGGTCAGAGGGGGCTGGCTCTGGGGGTTGTGTATGGTAGGAGGCAGCTTATACCTACCTTGGCATCTCCCTTCTGGCATGCTGCCCTGAGTAGACACCCATATTGCCTGCCCATTCTGACAGCCCATAATTTGGGAGATGTGAATGGAGTGGGGGGCTCTTGGCAATGTGTTTAGAGGTGAGTGTCAGGGATGTGTATGAAGAAGCCAGCTCTCAGGAATGTATGTGATTGGGGGTTCAGAATGTATATATGAAAGAGAGGGCAGATCTAGATTTGTCTGTGGTCTCTGACAGATGCATGTTGGAGAAAGGTCGTGGCTCTGTGGATGTTAATGTGGCTGTTCTGGGGAATGTGCGCAGGGGTGCCTCAGGATGATGTGTATAGATGAGAGGGGTATCTGAGGGAATGCATATTGGAGGCGATCTCTGGGGGGGGGGGGGGGGCGTGAAGGGAAGTTGGGTGGCTGTAGCCCTGGGGAATATGTATTGGAGAGGACCCAACTCTGGGGGAAGTGTATGGCAGAGGGAGACTGAGGGAACGGGAAGAGCTCTGCTGGATGTATATGGGAGAAGGGAATCTGGGGAATGTGCATGGGATGTGATTTGAATGGGGACTCTGCACAAGCTTTTAGGATGATCCTGACTTCAGTGCCAGGAAAATTCATGGAAACTGTTATAAAGAATAAAATCACAGAACATTTAGAAAGTTATGGTTTAATGGGACAACGCCAGTGGAAAAAGGTAAACAGTGGAGTGCCTCAGGGATCTGTACTAGGACGGGTACTTTTTATTGTATTATAAATGATCTGGAAAGGGGTACAACGAGTGAGGTGCTTAAATTTGTGGATGACATAAAATTATGCAGAGTAGTTAAATCTGAAGAGGATTGTTTTAGGTTTGGTAATGAAAAACATACAAGTATTCAATACCATTATGTTTTGATTGTTTTGCTTATGATTTTGGAAATAAGATTGTTCTCAAAAGAGGTGATTCTCAAAACTGCTGCCTGAAACACTCAAGTGGAAAAGAAATTGAAATTTAATTTTTGTATATCTTAGTATACATTGGAGCTTAATGGGAATAAAAAAGTTGAAATAATAAGTCAAAGATTCTGATTTATTATCAGGCAGTCCAGTGTTCTAGAATGCTTTCAGAACTCTGATGCGACAGGCAATTTGTGCCTGGCTTTAATAAAGAGAAATATTCTGAAGATTGAAAGAAAATGAAAGAAGGATTTTGCTGCTCTTCTAAGTAGAAAATGAAAATACTTTATTATCTGAAGCAAAACCAAACTTTCCTCAAGGGGAAGGGAACCCAGGCCATGAAGGGAAGAGCACCAAAACCTAACCAGGAGACATGAAGAAACTGCACTAAAGGGAACCCATGGATGCTTTCAGAATGGTCATAGATTTGTAAACTGATTGCAAGGTTTTATGTTTCTCTAGATAGCTTGAATACTTTCCTGGTTTTAGTCACCATTCCCTTCCTAATAATTCCTAACATTCTTTTTGCTTTTTTTTATTATCACAGCTACCAGTGGTGCAACTGGCCAGAAAGCACTGGCACCCAATGAATGTTTAATTTTGTGAGGCACATGATGTCACAGTGAACACTCATGTTTTCTGAGTTATTTGCGATGAGTTTATTCTTTGACTGTGTTGAAATGTTGAAGAGTGCTGATGCTGCCACTGATAAATGGATAAAACTCTTAGCGATTGCACTAAGAGTGGCTGCTCTAAGTGTGAAAATCCAATGTTATTTTTATCATTATAGGGAAATTAAAATTGAAAACTATTCTAAATGTAATAGATGAAGAAAGAAGCAAGTGGGAAACATAGTGAGGGAGACATCAGAAGATAGTCAAGTGAGGAAAACCTTTTTAGTTTTCATGCCTGAGTAGCCCAGTTGGTAGAACATCAGACTTCCAATCTGAGGCTCCAGGGTTCAAATCCCTGTTCAGGTGGGGTGTTTGTTCTTCAGTCTGAATCTTTAATTTATTTAGAGTTACAATAATTTTCTAAATAGGCAACACAGAAGTGTAACAAAGACAAATTTATAATGCTACATCTGAAGGTCCTTTGAGAAAGATAAGGGAGTAGCTCAACATGGGTCTCCCCTAGAACCTCCTTGCTGTAGTACTGGCTCCTAAAGCTTCCAGTACAGGAGGCACAACTCTAGGAATTGCCAGAAAAATACAGAAGAGAGTTAGTGGAAATGATGGCGGGGACTACTGAAAATAGATGAGGTAAAGGACATGGAATGGCAAAACATTCTTCAGCAAAATGCAAACAATGCTTGGTTGGCAAAAACCCCTGTTCCAGATTTCATTTGAGAAATTTCCATCCCTGAAGCTAAAAGCATTTCTTGATTATCTGAAATGTTCTCAATGGATTATCACAGACATTTCCCATATATATCGTGCACAGCTCTGAACTATGCTAACACTTACTAAGCACCCTTACAAGATTAAAGATAAACTGCTTCCTTCTATTTTTAGCCATTTCCTGCTTTGGGTTTCGGGATTTCAGTTGAAGTTTTAGGTTTGGTAATGAAAAACATGCAAGTATTCAATACCATTATGTTTTGTTTGTTTTGCTTATGATTTTGGAAATAAAATTGTTCTCAAATGAGGTGATTCTCA
This sequence comes from Rhinatrema bivittatum, assembly GCF_901001135.1. NCBI lineage: Eukaryota > Metazoa > Chordata > Amphibia > Gymnophiona > Rhinatrematidae > Rhinatrema > Rhinatrema bivittatum. The sequence goes on along the minus strand of NC_042615.1, from coordinate 433,284,823 downwards.
AATTTGCTGCCTGAAACACTCAAGTGGAAAAGAAATTGATATTTAATTTTTGCATATCTTAGTATACATTGGAGCTTAATGGGAATAAAAAAGTTGAAATAATAAGTTAAAGATTCAGATTTATTATCAGGCAGTCCAGTGTTCTAGAATGCTTTCAGAACTCTGATGCGACAGGCAATTTGTGCCTGGTTATAATAAAGAGAAATCAGTGGCGTAGCTAGAAATGAATTTTTGGCTGGGCCCATGGTTAACATGAGCAGACACTAAACAAAGTATGAGCCATGGAATTCATATTCTTATTGATAAATACTTTCACACACATACATCTGACAATAGATTTCTAAATAATCTGCTACAGCTGTTATACTTTTTAATATTTTAAACTCAATTACTTCAAGCAGCTACCAATGCTAAACCTAATATATAGTTATGGAAGCATTTCAATTATACTTAAAGAGATCTCAAGTGGCAGTATCCCATAACTTACAAAGAACCATACTAGTCTACTATAAAGACAAATATCTCATCATACATCACAGTATTCTGTAAGATATTTTTAAACCCTCTGGAATGTTGTACCAAAATATTTACTATAATTGAGCAAATGCCTTATTAATCTGTATCAATAAAACAGATAAATACCTTTGAAGACTTTTTTTCCTTTCCTATGGCTCAACTATTTAGTTTTAGTCTTCCTCTGATGGTGACTTTTGCTGAATCGAGTCTAGGGGCTCCCGCCATTCATCCCAATTTCTTTACAAAGGAAGAACAGAAAAAAGACTGTTCTGGATAAAGAGATGTCTTGAAGGTGGTCACACCCTTTGGCTGACAGCTGGGATGTATCCTTAGCAGTGCGGACAGGATAACTGGGTAGACAGGAGAAAAAGGCTATCCAGCCCTGTCATTTACTAAGCTATCATCATGTAAACATATACTCTGCATCTACAAATAAGATTGATACAATTGCCTACATGCTAGTAAAATACCTCACCTCGGGCACACACACAGCACTGACCTTCAGCAAAGTACAGAAAGACCACACATTATAAATATGGAGATAGAAATTGGAATGGAAAATAAAAAAAAGCCACTCTGCATGCAGTGCAATCCTGGAGAAATGGAAAGAGAAATATAGCACCTAACACAGTCCCAGGATCTGCAATAATGCACACAAACTAATCTGCACAAAGTTACACCTGCATTATGGAACATATAACAACCCTATCTATGAAAAGGCAACACTACAAATATTAAATCAGGTCCTAAACACTAATAAACCTCCTATTAGGAAAACAGAGCAAACCAAGCTGCTACAGAGCCCCACACAGAAATAACTGTAAAACTATATTAATAAATGTTTCAAAACAGCTGATGAACAGAATATCCAACAAAACTCATAAAAATTATTAAAAATTGTCCAAATATCAATCAAATATTTCAAAACAGCAGACACATCACATAATACTCAATAATTAAAATGGTAGTCAATCAAGAAAAATAAACTTAAAATGCCACCTTTACTTAACATCTCCAGCAACTCTCCTACTCCTTTCCCTTGAAAGCACATACCAGGAGCAGCAGCGGCTTCTGAAGCTCTGTCCTTACTGACCTCTTCTTTAGGACCCACAAGTCACACACACAGGGCTGGTGCAAGAGTATTTGGCACCCTTGGTGAACCTTCAGTAATGCAACCCCTTCCCTGGATTATGTATTGGCAGCAGCTCTGGCACAGCGCCCCCTCCTTTGGTATTTGATTTGCCGCAGGACCTCTTGTGCTGGTGGGAGTTTGCAACTCCCCCAAAATTGTGACGCCCTAGGCCACCGCCTAGTTTGCCTAATGGAAGCACCGGCCCTGCACACACACACACCAATTAAACCCTACATTCAGTCTCTGTCTCTCACACACACCCCAGTCACCTCCCTGCCCAGGCTCTGTCTCTCACACACACCCTGGTCACATCCCTGCCCAGACTCTGTTTCCCACACACACCTCAGTCACCTCCTTGCCCAGTCTGTCTCTCTCACACACCCCAGTCACCTCCCTGCCCAGGCTCTGTCTCCCACACACACCCCAGTCACCTCCCTTCTCAGTCTCTGTCTCTCACACACACCCCAGTCACCTCCCTGCCCAGTCTCTGTCTCCCACACACACCCCAGTCACCTCCCTGCCTAGTCTCTGGTCTCTCTCACACACACCCTAGTCACCTCCTTGCCCAGACTCTGTCTCTCACACACACCCCGGTCACCTCCCTGCCCAGACTCTGTCTCTCACACACTCAATGTCATCTACTTGGATTTCAGCAAACCTTTTGATATGGTCCCGCACAGGAGGCTGGTGAGTAAAATGTGAAGCATAGGAGTGAGTGCCGAGGTGGTGGCCTGGATTGCAAACTGGTTGATGGACAGAAGACAATGTGTGATGGTAAATGGAACTTACTCTGAAGAGAGAGCGGTGTTAAGTGAAGCGCCGCAAGGATCGGTGTTGGGACCGGTCCTGTTCAATATCTATGTGAGCGACATAGCAGAAGAGATAGAAGGTAAGGTTTGTCTTTTTGCGGATAACACTAATATCTGCAACAGAGTGGACATGCCGGAAGGAGTGGAGAGAATGAAACAGGATTTAAAGAAGCTGGAAGAGTGGTCAAATATATGGCAGCTGAAATTCAATGCCAAGAAGTGCAGAGTCATGCATATGGGGTGCGGAAATCCAAAATAACTGTATTCGATGGGGGGTAAAGGGCTGATGTGTACGGAGCAGAAGAGAGACCTTGGGCTGATAGTGTCAAACGATCTAAAGTCGGGGAAACAATGTGACAAGGCGATAGCTAAAGCCAGAAGAATGCTGGGGTGCATAGAAGAGGAATATCGAGTAAAAAAAGGGAAGTGATTATCCCCTTGTACAGGGCCTTGGTGAGGCCTCACCTGGAGTACTGTGCTCAGTTCTGGAGACCATATCTCCGAAGGGACAGAGATAGGATGGAGGCGGTCCAGAGAAGGGCAACCAAAAATGTGGATGGTCTTCATCATAAGAACATAAGAACATAAGAATGACTTATGAGGAGAGATTGAAGAAAGGAGGAGCAGAGGTGATATGATACAGACTTTCAGGATACTTGAAAGGTTTTAATGATCCAAAGACAACAACAAACCATTTCCGTTGGAAAAAAATCAGCAGAACCAGGGGTCACAATTTGAAGCTCCATGGAGGAAGACTCAGAACCAATGTCAGGAAGCATTTCTTCATGGAGAGGGTGGTAGATGCCTGGAACGCCCTTCCGGAGGAAGTAGTGAAGACTAAAACTGTGAAGGACTTCAAGGGGGCGTGGGATAAACACTGTGGATCCATAAAGTCTAGAGGATGTGAAGGAAGAGAGGGAGGCTTGCGGGAAAGACTGCTACTACCTGGAGATAATACCCTTATTCAATAGATATACACATGGTAAATGCAACGCTGACAGTGCTCTATGCTTCAATGGCAAGAGGAAATGTGAAAAATGCGGGGAGTAGCTTGCTTAAGAACATGCCATACTGGGTCAGACCAAGGGTCCATCAAGCTATGTTAATGTTAAAATGTGCCGCATGCTAACTTCATGGAGTGCTCCCTAGTCTTTCTATTATATGAAAGAGTAAATAACCGATTCACATCTACCCATTTTAGTCCTCTCATGATTTTAAACACCTCTATCATATCCCCCCTCAGCCGTCTCTTCTCCAAGTTGAAAAGTACTAACCTCTTTAGTCTTTCCTCATAGGGGAGCTGTTGCATTCCCCTAATCATGTTGGTCACCCTTCTCTGTACCTTCTCCATTGCAATTATATCTTTTTTGAGATGTGGCGACCAAAATTGTACACAGTATTCAAAGTGTGGTCTCACCATGGAGCGATACAGAGGCATTGTGACATTTTCCGTTTTATTCACCATTCCCTTTCTAATAATTCCCAATATTCTATTTGCTTTTTTGACTGCCGCAGCACACTGAACTGATGATTTCAATGTGTTATCCACTATGATGCCTAGTTCTCTTTCTTGGGTAGTAGCACCTAATATGGAACCTAACATTGTGTAACTAGAGCATGGGTTATTTTTCCCTATATGCATCACCTTGCACTTGTCCACATTAAATTTCATCTGCCATTTTGATGCCCAATTTTCCAGCCTCACAATGTCTTCCTGCAATTTATCATAATCTGCTTGTGATTTAATTACTCTGAACAATTTTGTATCATCTGCAAATTTGATTACCTCACTTGTCATATTTCTTTCCAGATCTTTCCATTTATAAATATATTGAAAAGTAAGGGTCCCAATACAGATCCCTGAGGCATTCCACTGCCCACACCCTTCCACTGAGAAATTGTCCATTTAATCCTACTCTCTGTTTCCTGTCTTTTAGCCAGTTTGTAATCCACGAAAGGTCATTGCCACCTATCCCATGACTTTTTATTTTTCCTAGAAGCCTCTCATGAGGAACTTTGTCAAATGCCTTCTGAAAATCCAAGTACACTACATATACAGGTTCACTTTATCCACATTTATTAACTCCTTCAAAAAAAGGGAAGCAGATTTGTGAGGCAAGACTTGCCTTGGGTAAAGCCATGCTGACTTTGTTCCATTAAACCATGTCTTTCTATATGTTATGGCGGTTACTACCCCAAACCAAACAAGCCTGATGCTTCACTTTCAATGCATATCCAGTGTTGCTCTCTGTTTCAACGGCAGGGAGAATGAAGAAAAGATGATTTGCAATGTATATCCAGTGTTGCTCTCTGTTTCAACAGCTGGGGGAATGAAGAAAAGATGATTTTTTTATATTCCACAACAACAACAAACAAGGACTGAATTCCACGGTCTGGGTAAACAAATAAGCATGGGTGTAGCTTGCTTGCTACGGCGGTTACCACCTGAATCAATTAAGCCTGATACTTCACTTTCAATACATATCCAGAGAAGTTCTCTGCTTCAACAGCAGGGGGAAATGAAGAAAAGTGGATTTATATTCATATAACAACCAACAAGGACTGAATTGTACAGGCTGGATAAATAAATAAGCGTGGGAGTTACTTGCTTATTGCGGTGGTTACAACCCTAACCAATTAGGCTAGATACTTCACTTAGAAGCAGTCAAGCACTGCTCTCTACATTAATGGCGGGGGTGGAAGGGAAATAGAACCAAAAGATTACATTAATGGTGGGGGTGGAAGGGAAATAGAACCAAAAGGTTACTAAAGACCAAGAGTAACAGGTAAGTATGAGAGAGAGAAAAAAAAGTGTGGAAGCTTGCTGAGCAGGCTGGATGGCCCATTTGGTCTTCTTCTGCCGTTATTTCTATGTTTCTAAGTTTCTATAACTTGTGTGTGGCAATCTGACATCCTCCCCAACTCCTTCCCCAGAACCCCTGTTTTTGTGCACATTAATGTCTATGTTTGTGCACAAACCCTCAACCATTTATATGCGTAAACCCATTTATTTTTTCCTTGCTGTATATTCTTATATTATGTTGACTCCGTGTTTCTCTATGGAAAAAATCGGAATATTTTAAAATCTATGATTTCTATTTTTTTATAAAACAGGTGAAAGATCTACAAGCAAGAGTGAAGGAGTTGGAGCAAGCAAACAATGTAAGTAGACTATTTATTCCTATATTTAATGCAACCCCCGGCTGGTAGTCTTGGATATAAGTTCCCAGAGGTCCATATCTCACACATAGAGGCCGATGCAGTAAAGTGCACTCAGCCTAACACACAAGTTACCTCTGGGATTGGGTACCACCCCCCATCCCAGGTCTTGGCGGAGTGCCGCTATAAACCCTCTGAAGTGGGACATCCTTGCACATGACTGAATCCTCCCCTAATTATTCCCTCACTAACCGCACTACCATGACATGACCCAGGGCTTACAGGTAACCTGACAGGTTACACAGACCTTCACATACCTGAAAGGTTTTACTGATGCACCATCCTCAAACCTTTCCCATTGGAAAGACAGCAGTAGTACCAGGGGTCACAATATGGAACTCCAGGGGGAGCAACTCAGAATCAACATCAGGAATCATTTCTTCAGGGTGGTGGATGCTTGGAATTCTCTGCTGGAAGAGCTGGTAAAGGAATTCCAAAAGGCATGGGATAAACAAATGTTAAATGGGTGGGAAAATCCTTAAAATATTTGGGGGTTATTGTACTGACACGGCTATAGTTCTGCTGAGAGTTTTGGATTAGGAGATTACAAATTTGGCAATTATATAATTACTTAATTTGGAAAGCTAATATTTTCAAACTGATGACTTTAACAGAAAGAGCTTGAAAAACTGGATCTAATTTTCTTTTGGATTGATGGCAATGATACAGCTCTTTAGAATGATCTTATTGCCTAAGCAGGTTTATGTTTTTAGTTTCCTTCCTATTTATTTGTCCCATCAAGAAATATGTTTAATTAACAAACATGAGGAAATGTCTTTGGAAGGGAAAAAAATTGCATTTTGCCTTATGGCGACTGCTGAAATCTTAACCCCTGAGTGGTTTAAGTGGCCCTAATTTGAAGTTCAGTAATCTGGCAGCTAATTTAGGCCCTGCTGGAGATTAGATAATGCATTTTTTCCTCACTGATTGTGCATTGCATACTAGTAAAGATATGGAAGAAAGCAGGACAATGATTTGGTGAAAGAAGGAATGATATTAATTAAAGATTTTCTGACAGAAGTCTTATTTTTATGGTTCCTGTTGCAAAGGCAGCCACATTTTCCTTGACCAAGGATTATCGGGATTTCCATTTTTTTTTTTGCATATATAAGACAGACTTTAAGAGTTAAAGGAAATAATTAAAGTGGTTATGTATACAGAATTTAAGTAAAGAGGGAATAAGCACTAATGGTCGCACTAAGGTGCATAGCTAGGGGTGCGCCCCTTTGTTGCGTGCCTTTGACGTGTGACGCCTCAGCATGCGACTCATCCGACGGCGCTTCAGGCCGTTTGTACTGTCACCCAGGTGATGGTGACGTCAGAGGGGATGGGGCGATGAGGTCTGCACAGCAGACCTCACCACCCCATAGCAGGCAATCCCAGAAAACAGCTACAAATAAGAACATAAGAAATTGCCATGCTGGGTCAGACCAAGAGTCCATCAAGCCCAGCATCCTGTTTCCAACAGAGGCCAAAACCAGGCCACAAGAGCCTGGCAATTACCCAAACACTAAGAAGATCCCATGCTACTGATGCAATTAATAGCAGTGGCTATTCCCTAAGTAAAATTGATTAATAGCCATTAATGGACTTCTCCTCCAAGAACTTATCCAAACCTTTTTTGAACCCAGCTACACTAACAGCACTAACCACATCCTCTGGAAACAAATTCCAGAGCTTTATTGTGTGTTGAGTGAAAAAGAATTTTCTCCGATTAGTCTTAAATGTGCTACTTGCTAACTTCATGGAATGCCTCCTAGTCCTTCTATTATTTGAAAGTGAAAATAACCGAGTCACATCTACTCGTTCAAGACCTCTCATGATCTTAAAGACCTCTATCATATCCCTCCTCAGCCGTCTCTTCTCCAAGCTGAACAGCCCTAACCTCTTCAGCCTTTCCTCATAGGGGAGCTGTTCCATCCCCTTTATCATTTTGGTTGCCCTTCTCTGTACCTTCTCCATCGCAACTATATCTTTTTTTAGATGCAGCGACCAGAATTGTACACAGTATTCAAGGTGTGGTCTCACCATGGAGCGATATAGAGGCATTATGACATTTTCCGTTCTATTAACCATTCCCTTCCTAATAATTCCTAACATTCTATTTGCGTTTTTGACTGCTGCAGCACACTGAGCTGACGATTTTAAAGTATTATTTTAAAGATTTTAAAGATGACACGGCAGAGCTGAACAGAGGCCCAGTTGATTTCCAGTCACCCTGAGATTGCTGTGGATTAGTAGGGGTGAGGAAGGAGGCACACAAACTTTCACTTCTCTCTCATATATACACACACAAGTAAACGTTCATTCTCACATACATACTCTCTCTCTCTTGCACACACGCTCACACAAATATGCTCCCTCTCCCTCATATGCCCATGCTCATACACACATACACAACTTCCTCTCTCTCATATGCACATGCTCTCACACATTCACTCCGCTCCTTCTCTCTTTTACACACATGATCTCTCCCACATATACACAAACACGCTCCCTCTTTTTTCATACATACATGCTCTCTCTCACACACATGCACTCTCTCTCTCATATACATATGTTCTTTCTCTCATACATGCTCTCTCTCTCTTATACACACATGCTCTCTCTGTCTTGCATACAAACAAGTTCCCTCTCTCTCATACACATACTCCCTATCTCTTATACACACAGGTGTTCTCTCTCTCACACACACACACAATCTCACACACAGATAAGCCCTCTCTTTCATACACACCTGCTGTCTCTCATACACATCCACACATGCTCCTTCTCTCATACATTTATGGTCCCTCTCTCTCATTCACATGTACACACACTCTCACCCTCTGACTGGGCTCCCTCTCTTTTTCCTAGTTCTTTGCTGGGGTGGTGGGGGTGGGGGGTGGGTAGAGGGGTCCCGCTCACGTGGAGCCTTGCTGTGCCTAATTCTCTTCTAAGGAGAATGCCCTCAGAACAAAACTCTCTCCCTCAGTATGGCTTAAGGTGGACCAGACTAAATGCCTGGTTCTGGGCTTTTAAGTAGGGTCTTACAGATACTCCTTTGCAGTTCCCTACTTGTTCCATTCCTTTTGGGGGAAGAATCTCCCTGCCACTCAGTGGATTTCACATATACCTTGAACTTCCATTGAACATCCTTTGCATTAATATTCCCAATTTTAACAGATAGGACATTTCTCAATATCTCTGAACCATTAATGAACCTTCCTGTGCAGGAAGGTCCTCCTGTTTAACACATAGATCACACGCTAGTACATTCTAGCAGCCAAGCAGAAGCCACATCTGAAAAAAATCCCAATATCAACAAAACATGCCACTCCCTGCAGTGCCTCCCATGGTCCCCCACTGCCATAGTACACCTGCTGTGGATCTCTCAGAATTAAGTGGGCAGGAGCAATCACCAGTTCTGATTTTTAAATGTTGCTGGTCTCAGGAAGAGTCATCTTCAACTTGTTTTATGGCTATATTACAGAGACCAATGCCATGGTTTAACCAAATTTAGTGGGGCAGGAGCAACTGGGGATTGCAGGAGGTGGCCTTTTTTAATTAAGGGGGAGATATTAAAAACAAGCTGAGTTGCTAAATCTAGCGTCCTAACGGTCATTCATGAAAATGCATTAAATGGGTCTAATTCACGAGATAGAAGTGGAAGGAGTTAATACAAATTTCTATTTTCTACCACAGAATGCAGTAGATTAATGCACAGAAGGGGGAGCGTGAGGGGGGAGGGAGGGAGGGAGGTAGAGAGACAGATAGAAAGTGCAATTTAATAGGGAGAATAGGACTCTATATTTCCATCTAGCACTGCAGATGGGCACATTCAACTCAGGATGGATTTGGGAGGCTGATGTTACATACACAGACAGGAATTAACTGCAAATTTGCATTCTCTGAAGAATTGTACAGTGCAGTCTCTAGCTGACTGCATTGAACAAATGAACTCCTCTTGTGGTATCTTTCATTGATTCAAATGATAGAAATTCTTCAGAGATTGCTAGATCCTACTCTCTCTATTAAAGTGCGCTTTCTCTTGCTCTCTCTCTCTGGATGTTGCCTATGTGGTAGACAGGAAATTATCCTAACCTCGCCCCTTCTTTTATCGCAGGCACTATTTCTGCTATATTTATAGCATTTTCATGAATTTAGCTGTAAGATAGATACCTAAGTTAAGCGCCTGTTTTCAGCTGAACTTACAAGCCTAAGCTTTCAATTAAATTCACATAAATGTAGGCCTGCTATTTTTTGCATAGATTTTGGCCCTAAATTAGGTGCCTAGTTCAGAAAACCAGTGCTAGACATCTAACTTTGTTTCCCTGCCCTAACTTCACCCCCATCCCCACCCACATTTTAGGATCCTGAATTTCAGATCCTAATGAAAACTGGAGCTTCAATTTAGGGATTCAGTCCTAGTAAATTTTCAGAAGGACCAATGTAGGTGCCTAATTTAAAAAGCTAGGATCCTAAACTATTTGAAACTTGGCCCCAAAATGTTTATTTTGGTTTGTCAAATGTACCAAACAACTAAACCAACAGATTCCTGAAAAAAGTAAAATGAAAAAAGAAACCAAACGGAAACATGTGCCCTGCATATCCCTATGAAAAGCAATATTTTAACACATCTGGTTCTATGTGGTTTTTAAATTTCATTATAAACTCAACTGAAAAACAGATTTGTTTTCTTTCCAGGTTCTTCAAGAAGAGACCAAAATACTGATGAGAAAAGTAAGTGTTATTTCAGAATTGCAAATAAAGTGAGATGGGCCAAACTCTACCCATCCCCACAGGCAGATTGACAAATGCAGTGATGCATTCCTCACCGTGGAAGGCAAGAGAGATGATTTAATGATGTGGCTGGGATAGTGAGGGCAGGGATTACAGGATTTCATAATATGGCTGGAATAGTGGTGGCAGGGATTACAGGATTTAATAACGTGGCTGGGATAGTGAGGGCAGGGATTACAGGATTTTATAATGTGGCTGGAATAGTGGTGGCAGGGATTACAGGATTTTATAATGTGGCTGGAATAGTGGTGGCAGGGATTACAGGATTTAATAACGTGGCTGGCATAGTGGTGGCAGGGATTACAGGATTTCATAATGTGGCTGGGATAGGGATGGCAGGGATAACAGGATTTTATAATGTGGCTGGGATAGTGGTGGCAGGGATTACAGGATTTCATAATGTGGCTGGGATAGTGGTGGCAGGGATTACAGGATTTCATAATGTGGCTGGAATAGTGGTGGCAGGGATTACAGGATTTAATGACGTGGCTGGGATAGTGGTGGCAGGGATTACAGGATTTTATAATGTGGCTGGAATAGTGGTGGCAGGGATTAAAGGATTTAATAACATGGCTGCAGGTTCGGTGCAAGGGTATTAGGTGCCCTAAACGAAACCTGCAGCTTGCCCTCCCTCTCCCGTCACACCCTCATCACACACAATTAAAAATTACGCATTTATAATAATAGATTTTACATGAACAAGAACATTCAACTACTGTCTTCTAAGGTAAAAATATCATTTATAACATGTATTTTATATTTACATGCAGTGCTGTAAAACCTTCCAAAAAAGTACAAAAGACCCTTAGAATTAGTATTAGGGCTATTACTGTTAGGATTTGTGGGTGTACATGGGCCCTTTGGCCGAGGTGAGAGATGGTACCACCCAGGGGAGGAGCCCCACTGAGCCTCACTGTCGGGAGGCCTCGGCTGTGGGATGAGATACAGAAGAGGCAGAAAAAAGGAGAGAGAGAGGGAGTGACCCCAGGAGGCGGGCCACAGAGCGACAGCACAGGTGCTGACGACAGACTCAGCTCGGGATGGCTTGAGTCTCATACAATAGGAGCGGCACTGCCCGAGGAGCGGGGGTGCCAACTGAAGTACAATCACCGTGGTCACATGGGGTCTGTAGAGATGTTACACAAGAGGGTTCCTCGGTGGGAGGTTACGGCACTGGTCCGCAGGGCGGGGTACACTGGCGAGGCTCTGGAAGTGTTGCGGGTCCCGAAAGTGGATGCGGCAGTGTCAGCGGTGACAAAGAGCACGACGATTCCGGTCACGGGCACCACGGCGTTGAAGGACTTGTAGGATCGCAAGCTGGAAATCCAATTGAAGAAGATTTTCAAGGTTTCCACCCTGGGGGCACAAGCGGCGATCTGTAATAACTTTGCCCTACGGGCAGGTCTGCGTTGGTGCAGCAACTGCTCGCCAATGAGGACCTGACGGAGGAAGAAGCCAGACAGGCTGGGCGTCTAGAGGCAGTGGTTGCTTACAGCGCGGATGCGCTGCACGATCTCCTTAGGACTTCGGCACGCTCCATGGTGTCTGCCATCTCAGCTCAATGCCTTTTGTGGCTACGGAACTGGTCAGCTGATGGTGCCTCCAAGTCTCGCCTGAGCTCCTTACCTTTCAAGGGAAAACTGCTTTTCGGTAAGGAGTTGGATGACATGATACAGTTGCTGGATGAGAATAAAGGATATCGTCTGCTGGAGGACAGGTCACGGTCCAAGGGGTCCTTCTCGTCTCGGCCTCGATTTCGGAGTTACCGTAAGTCTCAGGCCCCTCATCCTAGTACACCCTCAACCTCCTTTCGTTGGGGGGGGGGGGGGGGTTAGACAGCAGTCTCAGCCCTTTCGGGGGCGGCGCTTTGGCAGACCCGTTTCCACCTCCTCCACCCCGGTGGTAAGTCGGCGTAATGATGGGCCGCCGGTCCATTCCTCAGTGCCAAAGCTGAGGGGCAGGCTTTCCCTCTTTTATGAGGCTTGGACTGTGATTACGACAGACCAGTGGGTCCTCTCGGTGATAAGACAAGGCTACGCCTTAGATTTTGCTCGCCAGCCCAGACCGTGGTTCTTCCCATCTCCGTGCGGGCACGCAGACAAGCGAGAAGCGATCCATCACACGCTGGTCCGATTGCTCAGCCTAGGGGCCATTGTTCCCGTTCCCGTATCGGAGCAACAAAGAGGACACTACATATACCTCGTCGTTCCAAAGAAAGAAGACTCCTTTCAGCCCATTCTCGATCTCAAGGAGGTCAACCGCTGCCTGTGGATACCACGATTTTGCATGGAGACCCTAAGGTCCGTGATTGCATCGGTGAGACCGGGAGAGCTCCTGGCCTTGCTGGAACTCACGGAGGAGTATCTTCACATCAGAATTTGGAAGGATCACCAGAAATATCTCAGCTTCTTCGTGTTGGTTCAGCATTACTAATTTCAAGCGTTATCATTCGGGCTTGCGACAGCACCCAGAACTTTCACGAAGATAATGGTGGTCGTGGCAACGCACCTGCGGCAAGAGGGCCTCTTAGTGCATCCGTACCTGGACGATTGGCTGATCCGAGCAAAATCCGAAGAACTCTGTTGCTCAACGATCAAGCGGGTACTACAGCTGTTGCACTCCCTCGGCTGGGTGGTCAACACGGCAAAGAGTCAACTCCATCCCTCTCAGTCTCTGGAATTTTTGGGAGCATTATTTGACACGCGGCAAGGCAAGGTCTTCCTGTCCCTGAACCGTTGTCGCAAATTACGGGGGCAGGTCTTGGCCCTTTTACAGATGCAGCCACTGACGGTGTGGGACTATCTGCAGTTGATTGGTTCCATGGCATCCACCCTAGAATTGGTTCCGTGGGCTTTTGCGCATATGCGTCCCTTACAGTTGACATTGCTCTCCCGCTGGAGTCCGGTCTTCGAGCAGATTCATCTTCCGTTGCCCCTGACAGACATAGCAAGGTTCAGTCTGGGATGGTGGCTACATTTGGGCAATCTTCTCAAGGGGGTTTCGATTTTAACCCCAGACTGGACGGTCCTCACCACAGACGCGAGCCTCTCCGGCTGGAGAGCGGTGTGTCGGCATCAGTCAGTACAGGGTCGCTGGGCCACGACCGAGTCGTGCTGATCGATTAATCGCCTGGAGATCAGGGTGGTACATCTGGCACTGAGGGCCTTTCTCCCCCTAGTTCAGGGAAAAGCGATCCGGGTTCTGTCCGACAATGCAACTACAGTAGCTTACACCAATTGTCAGGGGGGGGATCCGGAGTTGCCTGGTGGTGTTAGAATCTTGTCTTCTCTTTTAGTGGGCGGAGCGGCATCTTCTCAGCATAGCCGCGTACCGCATCGCAGGGGTAGACAACGTTCATGCGGATTTTCTGAGCAGACATCAGCTCGATCCCGGAGAATGGGAACTGATGGACAGCGTCTTCCAGCTCATCTGCGACAGATGGGGGCAGCTGGCCATGGATCTGATGTCAACCTTTCGGAACGCCAAGGCTCCATGCTTCTTTGCCCGGTGCAGGGAACCAGGTGCGGAAGGGGTGGATGCCTTGGCACTGCCCTGGCCGACGACAATCCTGTATGTTTTTCCCCCTTGGCCCCTGATAGGCAAAGTCCTTCATCGCATAGAGAACCACCCTGCAGAAGTTATCTCTGTGGCTCCCGAGTGGCCTCGTCGTCCGTGGTTTGCAGATCTCGCCAACCTGGCCATAGAAGCTCCACTCCGCCTCCTGGTCTGTTTCGATCAGGTAGATCGCTTTTGTCTAGCGGCATGGCTTTTGAGAGGCGCCATCTGAGAGGCAAAGGTTACTCAGATGCGGTGGTGTCCACCCTTCTGCGGTCGCGCAAGACATCGACTTCCATTTCACATATTCGAGTCTGGAAAGTGTTTGAGTCATGGTGTGTTTCTCAGACGGTTCCACCTACCCGGGCGGCCGTTTTGGATATCTTGGGCTTCCTTCAGGACGGTTTGGCCAAGGGGCTGGCTTGTAGTTCGTTGCGTGTACAGGTGGCAGCCCTTGGTTGTTTACAGGATACAGTGGAAGAGAGGACACTGGCATCTCATCCTGATATTGTATGTTTTCTGAAGGGGCCACAGCATTTGCATCCACCTCAATGTGCTCCTTGTCCGTCCTGGAACCTTAATGTGGTGCTTAAGGCTTTGTGCGCAGCCCCATTTGAGCCTCTGAAGAGGATATCTCTGAAGGATCTTACGTTGAAGGTCGTGTTTTTAGTGGCAATCACTTTGGCCAAGCGGGTTTCCGAGTTACAGGCTTTGTTCTGTAGGGAGCCCTTCCTGCGTATTTCTGAGTCCGAGATTAGTCTCCAGACGGTTCCCTCATCCTTACCTAAGGTGGTTTCCTTCTTTCACCTGAACCAGTCGGTGGAGCTGCCGGCATTTTCGCATCTCGATAGGTCGGATACGCTATCTAAAGAGTTGAAGAAGTTGGATGTGTGGCAGGCTCTCCTACGCTATATGGAAATCACTAATAGCTTTCGAACTTCCGATCACCTTTTTGTTCTTTGGAAGGGTCCCAAAAAGGATAATATGGCATCCAAGGCCACCATATCACGGTGGTTAAAGAAAGCCATAAATTTGGCATATCTATTGGCTGGTTGACCCTTACCTTTGGGGCTGAAGGTGCACTCCACTCTCTCCCAGGCAGCTTCCTGGGCGGAGTGTCAGCAGATCTCTCCACTAGAGATCTGTAGGGCAGCGACTTGGAAGTCGTTGCACACATTTGCTCGTCACTATCATCTGGATGTCCAGGATTCCAGGGAGGGCACTTTCGGAGCAGGCGTATTGAGAGCGGGCCTCTCCGTTTCCCACCCTGTGTAGTTGAGCTCTGGTACATCCCAGGAGTCTGGACTGATCCGGTTCATACAGGGAAATGAAAATTAGGTCTTACATTCGATAATTTTCATTCCTGTAGTACCAAAGATCAGTCCAGAGTCCCGCCCTCTGCTACGTTAAGTTCGGAGAGTCCACTGTTCCTAAATTGGTTCTGAATTCATTGGCTCTGTAGACCTGTTTGTTTTTGTCCTTTAAGTTTTCTGGGTCAGATCCTTGTTGGGGGGGAGTGACCGGTGGGTTTCCCGGTTGATCTTCCTGTATATAGTTAGTGACAATTGGGGATCCTTCTGCTTTGACATACCGTAATACTGGCAGGCTGTGGGTGGCACCCTGGTATATATGGCAGAGCCTGTCAATTCTTGCTCTGTCTCCACCTGCTGGAGCGGAGGCAAAACCCAGGAGTCTGGACTGATCCTTGGTACTACAGGAATGAAAATTATCGAAGGTAAGACCTAATTTTTGTTTCAGTTTCTCTCCCCTCCCCAGTAGAAATAGAAGTCCAGCGGTAGCCTCCTCTTTCAGTACCTTTTTCTTGAGGTCATGGGCACTAATTGTTATAATTTGACCTGAGTCGTGGGTCCGTGGCTGCAACAAGTGATGGTAGGGACTTGCTGTGGTAGGCTGGCTCTCAGAGTAATGGACACAGAGTAAGGAGAGTCTTTTATAATACAGCAGATGAAGAGTATGGCCCGAGGAGCGGGTAGTGAGCATAGCACAGAGGAGGAGGCCCCCAGATGATATGGTCCCGACAGTGTTCCACAGCATGGGTAACGTGGAATCGTACTCTCACCAGGATGAGGAGGAAGTTAGATCCGGTAGTGATCCGCAGAGCGGGGTACGCCGTGAATCCACACTGTAATTGGTGAGAGAGAGACAGAGACAGGCTGGAGGGCCAGGGTACTCACTCTGAAGGTAGAAGGCAGTTGTGGAAGGGAACCTCCGAGGAGCAAAGGTCCGGGATGAGACAAGGCCCCTGAGGAGCGGGTACCTGAGTCATCCGAGGCAGGAGCACAGAGCAGTGAGCATCTGTAACAAGGTGAAATCATCAGGAAGGGAAATGCGAAGAGAGGTTATGCGAGGAGACGCAGTGATGTCATGCGGAGGGGACGCTCCCGAGGTTCCCGCCATGACATGCATAAATGGAGGGCTGGTGCAAGCACGCATGCCCTGGGTGATTCCTGGACCAAGATGGCGAATGCAATCGCCCATGCTGTCCCGGGGATGCCAGGGAGGTCAACGTTGAGAGGTAGAGGCCACCATCTTACCCAGAGTCGATTGATTAGAAAGAAGAAAGGTGAGCAACAGAGGGCGCAGCCGTTTGCGACCGACGGGCGCAACACTGATATTTCTCTATTTCTTGCAGAGGGCGCATTCTTTCTTTTCCTCCTGTGCTCTAACGCCATGTGAACCTTAGACCAATGCTGCTTCTTCCTGCAATGGCCCGGGGATGTGCTATTCTTTTTCCTGCATGGTCTCTTCTTAATACCAATTGTGCTGACCCACCACTTCCTCTTCGGGACAATGTGGGCGGGAAGAAAGAGAAGTCATGCCGTCGCTGCCCCCAGATTAGAGGCGCCCTAGGTGGCCGTCTAGGGCTTCCACCAGCCCTGCAAGGCTGAGATATTGAGGGCAGGGGATACAGGATTTAGGAACATAGCTGGGATAGTGAAGGCAGGGTACAGGATATAATAACGTGGTTGGAATAGAGGAGGCAGAGGGTACAGGATATAATAACGTGGTTGGGATAGTTGGGGCAGAGGTAGAGGATATAAAAACGTGGTTGGGTTATAGGAGGCAGAGTTAGAGAATATAATAATGTGGTTGGGATATAGGAGGCAGAGGTAGAGGATTTAATGATGTGGTTGGTATAGAGGAGGCAGAGGGTACAGGATATAATAACGTGGTTGGGATAGAGGAGGCTGAGGGTACAGGATATAATAACATGGTTGGGATAGAGGAGGCAGAGGGTACAGGATATAATAACATGGTTGGGATAGAGGAGGCTGAGGGTACAGGATATAATAACGTGGTTGGGACAGAGGAGGCAGAGGGTACAGGATATAATAACATTGTTGGGATAGAGGAGGCAGAGGGTACAGGATATAATAATGTGGTTGGGATAGAGGAGGCAGAGGGTACAGGACATAATAACGTGGTTGGGATAGAGGAGGCAGAGGGTAGAGGATATAATAACGTGGATGGCATAGAGGAGGCAGAGGGTACAGGATATAATAATTTCGTTGGGATAGAGGAGGCAGAGGGTAGAGGATATAATAATGTGCTTGTGATAATGGGAGCTCCAATTAATTATATTCCTGACTTGGTTAAATATATCTTTGTTGAAATTGTTTTAAAATTATTATGATTTAGAATGATTTTCTTCTTTTTATTAAACAGCTGAAATTTACAGCAATAAAAAACAGAGGACTGAAGGAGGAAGTAAGTATAAAATTATGTTTCTTCCACTCACTGTCCCTAAGGACAGCTTCAGTCAGTGCTGGGTTTTACATTTTTATATTTTTCTGTTTAATTTTGGCCCAGGAGGACTTTCAGCTCACTCCTGAACCAGTTTCTATCGGGCCCTGGTGCCATAAACCTTCCTTCTCCAAGAACAAGCAGGATGTTAGCCCTCACATATGGGTAACATCATCAGAAGGAGCCCGGCACTGTAAACGTTTGTGAAATTTTCTAGAGGCTCTGCCTGGCACACTGAGCATGCCCAGCGTGCCACTAACCACACGTTCAAGTGGAGTCCCTCTTCCGTCTCTTCCTTTCCGCGAAGCTTTCGCCTCGTGATTGTGAAGCTCACGCTTGTTTATTACTTTCAACAGTTTTTCTATCACCTGCGTCATGTAGGGTCCCTCGTGCTTCTCGCGTTTTTCCTCTCCCCTTCGATCTGGTAAGTGCCTCGGGTTTTTGTGGTCAATCACCAACTGTATTGCCCCCCCCCCCCCCGGTGCTGCCGACCATCGACCGTGTGTCACGTTCTTTTTGCGATGGCATCGTCCAGCTTTCGCTGGTGCTCCCAGTGACCCTGCACTATGTCCATCACGGACTCCCACAAAGTCTGTGTCCTCTGCCTGGTGGCATCCCACAATGTCCGCGGTAGTGATCTTTGTGCCCAGATGACCCCCAAGTGCCGTCGGGTACGCTTGGACAAAATGGAAAAGTTGTTTGGCCCGAAGCGTTCGGAACCATCGTCGGCTTCGGGGATCTCCACCCAGCTAGGGAAGGAAGTCCCTTGAGGGTTACCCCTGCTGCCGCTCCCCGATCCCGAGGTGGGATCGGGCGCGCACTTTGTCATCTCATTCTCGAGTTCTTCTCCTTCTCCCTTGGTTCCAGGCAGGGATTGAGGGGACCATTAGGAAAAATCGAGAAAATTCAGTGATGACCACCCACTTTCCTAACGAGTGCCCAAGCACCTCGCCTGGGTGCGCGATGCAGTATTTAAATGGGAGGTCATACTGCCAAGAAGGCACTAGGAACAAATGTGCACCCCTAGCGCCTCCTTGGCAGCGGGCGCCCAAGAAAGGAGTCTGTCAGGTGGCTGTCAGCGGTTAGGAAAATGGATGCTCCTTAACTGAGCGTCCGTTTCCCTAACCTGACCGCCGGCACTTTTGATTTTTAATTTTTTTTTTTCAACTTTTAAACATTTTGATTCCTCCAATTTAATATCACCATGATGTTAAGTAGGAGGATGTACAGAAAAGCAGTATTTTCTGCTTTTCTGTACACTTATTTAGGCTGCTCAGAAATTAATACCCGCTCTGGACAGGCGTTAATTTCTGAACGTAAAAATGTCTGGGTCAGGTGTACATTTTTTTAGATCTTGGGTGAATGTGCATCCAAAACGCGCATCCAAACGGCGGTTAAACATTTGCTCCGTTGAGGATAACTAAAACAAGCGTGCGGGCACCAATACACGCATATATGGGTGCGTAAGCGAACACATGCTGGAATTTTAAATTTTGCGTGCAATTGCGTATGATCGTCCAAATTTTAAAAGGTCCACACCTGTAAATTTTGGGGGTTACGCACGTGGCCGGGCCTTGTGTCCACCATGCACTTTTTCCAAACGGTCTGGCCACGCACGTAACTCGTGATACGCACCGAATTGCTGGGCCTCAAGAAAGGGGTGAGCCAGGGTGCAGGGTCTGAGAGGAGAGGGGGAGGGTGGGGGGTGTGCTAGGACCCCGGGGAAGGCTGCCGGCGTGCCCAGTCTACTGCTGCTCTGAAGGAGCTGTAAGGTAACGAAGAAAAAAAATCTTATAGCTAGGAAAGGGTTGGGGTCTTCCTTGGGACTTTATTGTCCTTCACACGTTCAGTTAAGTACATTTTAAAACACGCATGCATGAAGGACATTCCCAGTTTTCCAATTAGTTCACCAGTTTGCCCAAGTCATCTCGAGGTCATCCGGACCCCTCTGTTACTTCCCCCAGTCTACCCAGATCCCTCACCCAGTCAATTTATGCCTAAACATAGATTTATGAAGACTTACTCAGAAATAAAATTATGTGGCTGACAGCCGCGGTGACCGGTTCAAAAATACGGAGTTACACGTGTGACTGTTAGCCCCACCCTGGAACGCCCTCCCTACCCCCAACTATTGCCCCTCTCCCACTGCTTTTTTTTTTTTGCTAGCATGCGCACATCTACACCAGTAATTTCTATTTTTTAAAATATGTGTTGCTCACATGCGGCCCAGATACTTGCGTATACAGGCCTTTTCACACGACCAATGCTTTTAAAACTCGCCCCACACAGTTTCTGAACAAGTAGTGTAAAAACAATAAAATTATAGTTCCACCCTAGGGGAGGAGCCAAGATGGCTGACTGGACTGTTTGCTGGTGAGAGCAGTTCCTCTGCATTTTTTCCTGAGATCAGCGAACAAAGCACTGCTAACTATTCCCTCAGTTAAGACGGCCAGACTAACTCAAGAAAGGGATAGGGCCCTATCCCTAACAGGACCCCCAATATAGAACAATATGCCTTTAGAAATCAGATTGCAAAGAAACATCAAAACATTCAGAAAAAGTTTAAAATCATGGCTATTTAAGCAAGCATACGGCAAAGAGAATTGAGAGGAGAACCCAGGGAAATGTTGGTTGCAGTCAGTCAAACCCCCCCACACACACACCTTTTTTCTTAATGCATGTGTTTCTCACTTCTGTATATTCTAAATTCTCTCTTTTATTTTGAAACACAAAGAACCAGAGTTAAGTAGTACTTTTATCTTATAGCTGAGACAGAGAAAACTGGACATTACTTATATTACCCACCAAATAATATTTATTATGATACTATGTTACAGTAATTTGATGGCACCTGTTTAATTGTTAGAATTCTAGACACTTTATACAACATATAGTTATGTGCCTTATTGTGAACCGTTGTGATGGCACCCGCTTAATGACGGTATTGAAAAGTTTTAAAATAAATAAATAAAAATAAATAAATGCCGCATTCAGCGCGGATATGCCGGGCTAGGGAGCGCGAAATACCCACTGTGCCCCAAGCCGTTACAATTATTGGGTCGATGTCACTCACCTGACTCGGAGAGGATTGGAATCGGGTGGAGGAGGTTCGCAGCAAGGCCTTCGGGAGGAAGAGGAAACCGGGGCCTTGCAGGAACTATAAACATCGCTGTCCCTGATTATGTGTATAGCTCTGGAGAATCCAGCAGAAGCGAGGCTAGTAGAGCGACTCCAGGAGGAAGATTGAAGAGAACGAAGCGAGACTGCTGATTTGGAAGCAGCCATGCTGAAGTCCACACCGGGAGGAGATGAGATTCCGTCTTTTCTACCAGCCCTTCCCGGAGAGGCAACATGTGACGGAGAAGTTCCCCAAGCAGTGTGGAGCTGTTGGTTATGTTAAGACCTGAATGAATTACCTTGGAAGAAATTTGGGAGGCCATTCAGACTTTAAATAAAAGCTTACAGATGAAAATAAATCCTGTGCAAGAAGCCCAAAAAGTTGTGGACAGGCTGGAAAATGTAATAAGGTGAAAAAATTTGTGAATATTAAATTTCCCTAGAGAACCATTGATATCAGCTAAGGATACTATGAAGAAATATTTGCTTCAAGTTCTTAAGATTTCAGAACAGGTTCTTCCAATAATATCAAAGGTATAGAGATGAACTTCGTTTTTTTCTACCGGGTCGTTTTTTGAGTTAGACGCTTCGGGGTAAAGTTCGTTTTTCCTCAGTTAGTTTTTTGGAAAAACGAACAAAAACTAAACGGGGAAAAACGAAACTGGCCCAAAAAACGACACGGGAAAACGAAGCTAAAAAAAAACCCACCCCAAGCATTAAAATTCACTTTAATACATTAAATACAACCCCCACACCATCCTGATCCCTCCCCAAGACTTACTAACATCCCTGGTGGTCCAGCAGGGTCCCGCGAGGGATTTCTCTCTCCGTGCCGTCTGAGTTTCGGGCCTGCCTCGATCAAAATGGCACCGATAGCCTTTGCCCATACTATGTCACAGGGGCTACCGGTGCCATTGGTCAACCCCTGTCACATGGCCATCGGGCCATCTTGTGCTCCTACCATGTGACAGGGGCTGACCAAAGGCACCGGTAGCCCCTGTGACATAATATGGGCAAAGGCTATCGGCGCCATTTTGATTACTGGCAGCCGAGGCCAGAGTGCAGGACATCGCTCCCGGATCCCTGCTGGACCACCAGGGACTTTTGGCAAGTCTTGGGGGACCCTCCTGTCCCCCACAAGACTTGCCAAAAGTCCCTGGTGGTCCAGCGGGGGTCTGGGAGCGATCTTGCCGTCGGCTGCCAGTAATCAAAATGGCGCCGATGGCCTTTGCCCATACTATGTTACAGGGGTTACCGGTGCCATTGGTCGACCCCTGTCACATGGTAGGAGCATAAGATGGTGCCGGCCGTCCACTGCTCCTACCATGTGACAGGGACTGACCAATGGCACCGGTAGCCCCTGTGACATATTATGGGAAAAGGCTATCGGCACCATTTTGATTACTGGCAGCCAACGGTCCGAGTGCAGGAGGTCGCTCCCGGACCCCCGCTGGACTTTTGGCAAGTGTTGTGGGGGTCATGAGGGTCCCCCAAGACTTGCCAAAAGTCCCTGGTGGTCCAGCGGGGGTCTGGGAGCGATCTCCTGTACTTGGACCATCGGCTGCCAGTAATCAAAATGGCGCTGATAGCCTTTGCCCATACTATGTCACAGGGGCTACCGGTGCCATTGGTCAGCCCCTGTCACATGGTAGGAGCACAAGATGGCACCGATGACCATGTGACAGGGGCTGACCAATGGCACCGGTAGCCCCTGTGACATAGTATGGGCAAAGGCTATCGGCGCCATTTTGATCAAGGCAGACCGGAAAGTCAGACAGCATGGAAGGAGAAATCCCTCGCGGGACCCCGCTGGACCACCAGGGATGTTAGTAAGTCTTGGGGATGGATCGGGATGGTGGGGGCGAGGTTGTATTACAGTGAATTTTAATGTTTGGGGTGGTTTTTTATTTAAAAAAATAAAATGTGCCCCTCCCCCCCGTACAAACCCGAAAAACTAATTTTCCTCATAGTTTGGGGAAAATCAGTTTTGGGGTTCGGGGCCCCCGACCCACAACAAATTTCGCAATTTCGTTGAAATTGCCTAATTCGTGATAAACGAACCACACCTCTAATATTTTATACCACCATTTAAAAAAGGTCCCTTAAATTGAGAGGGTTTTCAAGTGCTTACACCAGCCTCCCCACCGATGAATATATCTGGAATTCTGGAGTCAACAAACGAGGAATCATTAGTGCCTTCCACAATGGTTGTTATATTCCTCATTGAATCTGACAAAGAATGGTTTATGAGACTATACTTTTGCCACCAACATGAATTGTTTATGGGCTTTAAAATAAGAATATTTCCAGATGTGTCAAGAGTTACACAGATGAAGAGAAAAGAATTTTTTAAACTTAAAAGCAGAGTGCTAGAATTAGGAGCATTTTACTTAATAAAATGTCCTTCTAAGTGTATCCTGAAGTATCAGGGGAACACTTACATATTCTTCACTCCAGACCAAGTATTACATTTTCTGGTAAAATAAACATGTGAAGGTATAAACTCTGCATAATTGGTGAGAACTCCGTAAGAATGCTTGTTGTAATTTACGTAATTAAGAGACCTCTCTGTATAACTGTCTAGCTAGTCCTTTTTTCTTTTGCTAATGAAAATTGTAATGAGGTTGGGAATACCTTCCCCCCTATAATGTGGAGTAGGCAGGAGTTTAGGAGATTTAGATTTACGTGTTTAATTAAGGTAGGAATATTTTCTTATACTGTTATTGATAAAACTCTCCTTTTCTGTATATGCATTTGATTCTGAATGTATAATTGATAATTATAAAAAAAAAATAAAAAAAATTATAGTTCCACTCCATTCACAGAGCAGTAATCTGTGTAACCCTCTGAGGATTAGAGATTAGCCTTGTAGGCCTGAGGGAAAAAATGTTTCACTTTCTTCCTGAATGATTTTAATGAAGTTAATAGTATGTAATTGTTCTGGAAAGCCGTTCCATAAATGGGAGATGGCTACCGAAAAGGCCCTGTTTCTGGTTATTTCAAGCCTTGCTAGTTTTAAAGCAGGGATTTCAGGAAAGTTTTTATTAGCCTAAGGCAGTTATCTGGCAGGTTCGTAAATGCAGAGGGTGAGCTGAACCAGATTGATTCATTATTTTCTAAGGTCTGTGATCTTAGATAATCCAGGCCTAAACTGGTCAGAATGAGTGACTGAAGAACAGAAGGGAAATCAGCTGCTTCTAACAGAGGTTTTAACCTTCTTAGCAGACACAATTTGAAGAATGAGGATTTTACTACTGAGACAATTTGAGGTTTTATGGCGAGATTTGTGTCAATTGCTCTGCCTACGTTTTTCACCTTTTAAATGATGGATACGTTGTGATTTTGAAATATAAAAAACTTCATTTTCTGTAGCCTTAGGCTCCAGTGAAATAGGGCTATTATGCTTTTCTACACATATTCACTAAGTAAAAAATAATTTGTAATTAACTGTATAATTCTTGGATTGCAGATAGCTTGGGAAAGGCACAGAATGTCAGGTAAAAATCACTGATAAAATATAATTGTATTAGTGTTATTGCTCCCTGATTTCTTGCCAAGCATACTTCTTTGAAGTGACTAGGCTACATCAAGGAGGTCTAGTAGCCTGTCTGGCTTTCACTAAGGCCTTTGACCTTTGCCAGAGGATATGGTGACAGTAGTTAGCATAGTTGAGTTTAAAAAGGGATTAGACAAGTGCCTGGAGGAAAAGTCCATAAACCATTATTAGCTCTGACTTCAAAAAGCTACTGTTTATCCCAACCCTCTCCTAGAAGCACATCTACCTGTTGAGTTTTCTGGATTGTCACTAGCAAGAAGCCTAAGATAGATTTGCATACCCTGGGTCTCCAATGGTATGCAAATCTATTTCATGCCCGTTCATTAGGAATATCCTGAAAACCAGATTAGTTAGGTATACTTCCAGGAGAGGGTTGGGAAGCACTAACTTAACCAATCAAAAATTATAAACTGAGTCAGAAGTTGGTTAAGACAGTTTCCCAGCCCTCTCCTAGAGGCACTCCTAACTAATCTGGTTTTCAGGATATTCCTAATGAATGGGCAGGAAAATGATTTGCGTACATTGGAGACCCAGGGTATGCAAATCTATTTCAGGCATCTTCATAGTGACAATCCAGAAAACTCAAATGGCTAGAGGAGCTTCCAGGAGAGGGTTGGGATAAGCAGTAGCTTTTTGAGGTCTACAGAGCTAATAATGGTTTATTGACTTTTCTCCAGGAACTTGTCTAAACCCTTTTTAAACTCAACTATGCTGACTGCTTTCACCACATCCTCTGGCAACAAATTCTACAATTTAACTGTGCTTGAGAGAAAAATATTTTATCTGATTTGTTTTAAATCTGCTACCTGTTAGATTCAAGGAGTGTCCCTTAGTCTTAGTACCATCTGAAAGAGTAAATAACTCTTCCCCATTTACCCTTTCCACTCCCTCAAGATTTTTAAGACCTCTGTCATTTGTCCTCAGCCGTCTCTTCTCCAAGCTGGATCCTAAACTGTTTAACCTTTGCTCATAGGGGAACTATTAAATTCCTTTTATCATTTTGATCGCCTTTCTTTGTATCTTTTCTAGTTGACTGTATATTTTTGAGATAAGGTAATGGCACACAATATTCAAGGTGCAGTTACACCGTAGATCAATATAGAGACATTATGATATCCCCTAAATTATTTTCCATTTCTCTCCTAATAATATTTAACATTGTAGTTGCTTTTTTGGCTCCACTGCGCACTAAGGGGGCGGATTTTAAAATCCGCATGTAACCCTTTAAAACCTCTCCTGCGCGCGCTGAGCCTATTTTGCATAGGCTTGGCGACGCGCGCAAGCCCCAGGACGCACGTATGCCCTGGAGCTTGAAAGAATGTGCGGGCTATGGTCAGGGAGGGGCGGGGAATGGGCATGGCCAGAGGCCTCGCCACTGCTACTGGGCCCGGTGATCGCGTGCCGGCACTTGGCCGGCGCGAGCAACCTACGCCTGCCCAGAGGCAGGCGTGAATAATAAAACAAAGGTGGGGGGGATTTAGATAAGACTGGGGGGCAGGTTAGATAGGGGAAGGGAGGGGAAGGTGGGGGACGCGGAAGGAAAATTCTCTCCGAGGCCGCTCCGATTTCGGAGCGGCCTCGGAGGGAACGGGGAAAGCCATCGGGGCTCCCCTAGGGCTCGGCGCGTGCAAGGTGCATAAGTGTGCACCCCCTTGCGTGCGCCGACCCCGGATTTTATAACATGCGTGAGGCTGCGCGCCGGGTTGCACACACAAATCTACGCCCGTGCATAGGTTACAAAATCTGGCCCTGAGCTAAGGATTTCAAATTATTGTCCACAATGACTCCAAAATCCTTTTCATGGGTGGTGACGAACCCAGCATCGAGTACCTATACTTTGGATTATTCTTCCCTATATGCATCAGCTTGCACTTGCCCACATTAAATTACATCTGCCATTTAGACTCCCAGTCCACCATCTCTCAATGTCCTCTTGCATTTCCTCACAACTGACTGAAGATCCAACAACCTTGAAGAATTTTGTGCCTCACCTCGCGCCCTTTTCCTGATCATTTATAAATGAATTAAAAAGCACTGGCCCCCGATAGAGATCCATGCAGCACTCCTTTATTTATCTTTCTCCGGTGAGAGAACTGTTATGAAAGTGGACCCTTGTTTCGAGGTAGTAGCTACCGTCGAAGGGCGAGGCCTCTTGGACTGTAGAGACTTGCTAGAAGTCTTCGCCCTGGAAGCACGCGACCCCCCCAGGTGGAGCCCGTAGGTGTCCGGCCGCTGGGATTTAGGCGACTCCTCTGAAGACTGTAAGAGGTCTGGATGCAGGCGCCTCCTGCAGGTCGTGGGTTCCAGACGGCTGGCGCCTCCAGCAGGTCATGACAGTCTGAGAATGGAGTCGAGGAAGAGTCCAAAGCCAGTCCAGAAATCAATATACCAGCGGGATCCGAATCCAGTCCAGGGGCGAAGCAGGAGAAGGGTCCGAAGCCGTACCGGGATCAAGCCAGAGAGGAGTCCAGAGCCGTACCAGGATCAAGCCAGGAGAAGACACGTCCACCAGTCCAGAAATCAGCAGCCAAGAATCAATCCACAGAGCAGGAGAGAAGAGCGGGACGAAGAAGCAAGAACCAGGAGCCAGGAACACACTCAAGGCAGGAACCTTAATACCAAGGCAAGGACTGAATGCTCAGCCCTTGCCTTAAGTACAGGAAGCCGGAGGAGGAGCTTCAGGGGGCGGCCCTAAGAGGCAGAGGGGGAGGAGAGGATCGCCGCGGACCCACGCTGCCAACTCAGCGATGGCAGCGGCCATGGGAGAGAGAGAGGAAGGGCTGCCTGCCCCGGCAGGCATCTTCAAATCAACCCGGCGATCCGGGTGAGTTAATTTTGCTGTGCCTGGTCTTGCCTCAGTCGCGGCCTGCTGCGGCTGACGCTGCTAACAAGAACTAACCATGCAGTCCTTCTCTCTTCCTTATTTAGCCAGTTCTCAAGCCACAATAGAATATTTCCTCCTGTCCCATGACTTTTCCATTTACTCTCATGAGGGACTTTACCCAGTGCTTCTGAAATTGCAGACACACTTTGTCAGCTGCCTCATCCTTCTCCACATGCTTATTAACCCCTTCAAAAAACCTAACAGATTGTAAGGCAAGACTTCCCTTTGCTAAATCCCTGTTGGCTCTGCCCCATTAATCTGTGTCTATCCATATGGCCAGTAATTTTATTCAGGATAGCTTCAGAAAAATTTCTACAATTTTTCCCAGCACTAACATTAGGCTCATGAATCTGCAGTTTCCAGTATCACCTGTAGCCCATTTTTAAATAGGAGTTAGTTGGCCGCCCTCTAAATTCTCTGTTACTGTAGCTGATTTGACAGCTTATCCCACTAACTTAATTAGATAAATTTTCCAGTCATCACATTGCTAAATATTTGATTTGAAAATGTTTCGTTGCAGAAAGAACTCCTAAAAAAATGTAAGAAAACAACTCCTTAGTAACCCCACTAAATCTTTGGAAAATTGATCTCTAACTTAGGAGCCAAAATGTAGGGGCTCAGCTTGTTTTGAATATTGGTACCTAACTTTCCAGCCATAAAAAAGATAAATATTTTCCTTTTTTTTCCAGTGTGCGAAGATCGTCTTCTGAGGTAAATAGACCTATTACATTGTTCAAGGTAATAATTATGTTAGGGACAGGGAGATCCATATTCAAACATTATTTAGACAGATAACATAATAAGTATCCATCTAAATGTCCATCCTGGGAATATTTAGAGCTTATCCAATTAAATTCTAGCAGGAGCCCTAGAATTTAGAGCCAATAGTGAGGTGCACAAGCTCACCTGTGTCACCTAGGGATGTGCTGGGTCATATGAAACCCAGGACATGTTAATGATGTTTCCTGTGTTATTTGGATTTATAAATGAAATGATAGAAATAAACTAAGAACACGAAGTTTCCCCCGCATGTCTGTAAATTTCTTTTCATGTTGGTTTTATTTGGGGGGGGGGGGGGGGGGGGGGAGGACTTATGTGCATTATTGGCCTATAACACAAACTAAAATATTTTAGTGCCCACTTTATACAAATAGCAAGCACTAAGAATTGGCAGCCAACTCTGCCTCCCCCCTCCCCCCAAACCTTTACAAAAGTATCTCCAGGGGCTTGCTCTCTATCCCCTGATCCCTTCAGGCTCCCTCGTATTGTACCTGTGCCTTGAAGTTCAAAACGTTCAGGAGCCATTGAAGGCCTGCACCAGTTTGAAGTCCGGCACCAGCAGGGCAGGAGGAACTGGGGTTCGCTTTTGCCCCTCTGGAACATGGGACTTGGGCAGTGGTGGCCAACTCCAGTCCACGAGAGCCACAGGCAGGCCAGGATTTCAGGATATTCACACTGAATATGCATGAGATAGATTTGCATACTATGGAGGCAGTGCTTGCAAATCTATCTCATGCGTAGTAATTGTGGTTATCTTGAAAAACTGACCTGCTTGTGGCTCTAGAGGACTGGACTTGGCCACCCCTGGACTTGGGTGATATGTAGGGGTGGGCCAGAAGGTGAGCAGGATTAGGGGCAAGCCTGGGGGTGCTTTAATAAGAGCTTGGGGGGCAGGATTATTAGGTGGGGCTGGCAGCACATAGGGTAGAGTTGGGGCTGAGGGAGAAAAAGATGTGCATGGCGCTTTCAGTCTGAAAGCCTCAAGTGTACTTCTGATGCACGTATTTGCATCAGCTTCAGAGCAGGTGGACATATCTATGGCCAAATGGGAGCACCGTTCCCGCTGCTGTCATTTGGAAATGGATTTGCAGGGATTGTGTCCCCATGGGAATGCAAATCTGCAGCCAGTCTGAAAATTGCCCTTGTACTTATGCCAATCTAATGCTCTGTTCAATGTTTTTTCCCCCAAGAAAAATAGAAGAAAAAGACCAAGAAATAGTACAACTGAAGCAAAAGGTTGACTATTGCGTGAGTACACTAACAGTAAGATTTTCATGCTTATAGATGTACAAAGAGTTTAATCTTTTTTATTTTCATTTTCTAGGCAGGTTACATGGCCTCCCTAGACGCGAAATGTAAGTAATAATCTCTTTTTCAAAAAAAACATTTTCATTATTCAAGAGATGTAAAGGTGAATTTTAAACGCTTGGCATGATGCATGAATCGGGGATGCACAAAGAAGTCAGGCTTACGTGCCCTGACCCTATTTTAAAAAGTGCCCAGATATGCGTGTAAAACCCGCTGCACGCACATGTGAAAAATTCCCAAAATGGGTTGTGGAGTGGGCGTGGTCTGGGCCGGGCATGGGCGTTTCAGGGCCTGGCCAAGAGACGTGCGCGCAAATAATTAAGTGCCCCAGTGTGCGCCAACTTCCCCTGCCGCGTAACTTTTCTTCTGCTATGGAGGACGTATTAGTAATAAAACGAAAGGAGCGAGCCATTCCTGAGGGCTGTAAAGGATCTGGGTTAACTGGGGGAGTGTAGGCTATCAAACCAGAGGATTTTGGAGGACCTAGCATTTAACTGGGTGAACTGGTGGATGAACTGGTAAACTGGCAATGGTGTGGATGCATGTCCTTTTTAAAATTCCCCAACTTACATGGTAGAAGTGAGGTTTACGCGGCTAGACGCCTGCTCACTTAAAATGAGGGGCACATGTGCACACAGTCAGGCTGTTTATAACATGCACGCAAATTATAAAATCACGGCGTCCCTGGGTGACTGCAAAGAGGGGCTCTAGAGAGACAGTGTTGGAGCTGAAGATTCCTAAATCTCTCCAACACCAGAACCCCAAATTTCTCCTTTATTTCTTCAAACTCCAACATTTTCCCATCCAAGAATAACTGACCACAACATCATACGCCAAACCTCCTCTATCTGCAAAAATACAGTATTGCATCTATTCATTTATAAGATCCATCATCACATCTAAAGGCATTAGCAGGGAATATAAAACATGACCTGTTAGTATCAATCTATATCTCTCCCAAAGCTTTATAGTCAAAATCTACACTGAACCTTTTAGGAATTATGGAATATAAGATTTTAAATACATTTTAAATAAATACAATTGTGAAGGGGTTTTTCAATTGTCGTGCCAGCTTAGTAAAACGTGGGTCCCATATGCTAGTATTTAATGATTCTATAGGCAGAGTCTCTTGTTGCAAGAACGCCTACTGCTTGAGAAGTCTCTGCAATATCCAATTACAAAGAGCACTGAGCTGGGCTGCTACATAGTACTGCCAAAAACTGGGTACTGCGAAGCCCCCCTGTGTCTTTTTAAGGAAAAGCACCTTCCTCGCAATACCAGGGGCAGTTTCCTCCTTTTTGCAATATTTGCATAAATTTGTTTGGAATCTCTATAGGTTGTACCTGAAAAAGGTAATTCCATTTTAGCAAAATGCTCATTTTTAGGGAGGCTAAACGTCCCAGCCATGAAAAGTTATAACGTGATCAAACCCCCTTCTCCCAAACTGTATTATTCATCAAGGACAAGTAGTTTAACTGAAATAATTGCTGCCAATCAGCCCCTATCTTATACTCATCTGTGCCCATTTAAAGGGAAATTTGTCTTGAATTTGTTGTACTTGAACCTAACCTAAGCTTAGATTAAGGACACCCAGCTTCCTCATATTAACTTTAAATCCTGAAACCCTACCAAATAATTCTAGTTCTTTAAGACTGGGAGCGAAAGGAAGGGCCTCATCAAAGTAAAAAGGATGCCAATGACATTTAAAATTTGTTGGGCATGTGCGCACGGCCAGGTTATTTTCTAACGTCCGCACATATGCGCACGTATGACATAAAATGACAGCCTATCTTGACATACACCAGCACGCGCACTCATATATGTGCCCGAGTGCCAGTTTGAAAGTTATCGACCCAGTGCACAGATTTTGTTAATTTTCAAAGAAAAATTGTTTCTTATTGAGAATTAGTTAACAAAGGGCTTGATCTTCAAAATGACTTACGGGCATAAAATCCTACTTTGGAGGGAATGTTCAAAGAGGTACGCGGATGTTTTGTGCATAAAGATAGTCTAAAGGCTTTTGGCTACTTTCTAACCCCGGAGAGTAGCGTGCCCTTGAGTATTGTTCTTAAATTCAAATGGGATAAAAAGGGGTAGATTACGGGCATTCGAGGCTGAGGTTTGGAAGCAACACTCAGCTTGCTATTTTGTAAGCAATATATGTGCATACATTTCTGAACTTGTCTGTCTGCATTTACACCTGCTGAGAGACTTGCGTAATTGAAATCAGACTTGTCTTTTGTCTGTAGTCTTGGGGTTGCAGCTTGGGGTGAACTGGTGGGGGTTGAGGATGAAGCTCTGGAGGGTCTAACTGAACTGGTAGAGGTATCGGTGAACTGGTGGTTCCAAGTACCCCAAAACGGAGTACACGCATACTTAAAAAATACCTGCCTTCGTGATTAATTCTGAGTTGTTGTACATAAAATGTTATAATTATGCAAAAATATATGTGCGTCCTTTTATAAAATGGTTAGAGAAAGTATGTGTGTTCCTGCATTACAAATATGTATGTGTACTTTTGAGCAAAAATATGGAGTATTTTATACACTGTACACAGTGTATAAAATACCAGCATAAATCTCCATGGACCCGCTTATTCCCACAAATGGTGTAACATGGGCAGTTTTAATGTTTAGGCTGATTATAGTATAAGGGGCATTTTGAAAATCAATCAGGGGCCAGTGCCTGTTCCTCCAGTCAAACCTGCCCAGTTGCATTTCTATTGCACTTCAGGAAGCCTGTCTGTCTGGGCCCCTTAACAGCTAATTGGTTGGACATTGTACAGTCAGCCAATAGGCTGCAGGGCGTGGCAGGAGCAGTAACTGGGAGACAGAAGTGCAGTGCCTGTGCTTTCCTGCAGCCAACTGGTCAGACATTCTAGAGCCAGTCAATATGCTGTGGGGGAGGGGAAGAGGCAGTAGCTAGGAGGCATTTCTTCCCTGCCCTCCCCTGAAGCCCATTGGTCAGACATTCCACAGTTGGCCAATGGACTGCAAGAGGAGGTGGGAGCAGTAGTAAGGAGACAGAAGCACCTCCTGACTGCCGTCTCCCACAGCCCTGCAGCATGGAGTTCTCAGCCCCCAAATTACAGGAGTGCAGGAGAGAATATTGGGGGTGCTCAAGCACCCACATCATCCACAGAGCTGGCACCACTTAGAGCTTCCATTTTAAAACTGCATGTCTAATTTCCATGGGTATATGTGCACTTGATTCAAAGTAGCAACAAATGTATGCACTGGTGTTACTTCTCCTAATCTCAGGGGTTCCCCTTGAAAATAAGCTTGCAGTTTTGTGGGCTCAACACACACGAGGTAAAGAACATGTGAGGATCTCAAATGAAATCCCTGGGTATAACTGACTGCTCCTGCTCTAACCCTACCCATGGTGCTGCCCCTATTCCCCACATTGGAGAGGAGCAAACAATTTTCAATTGGGCTTTCTCCATGGACAAGCAGATGTTGTGTTTGAGGCATTTTGGTGGACCCTTGGTCATTGTGGCGATGACTCCTTCCCCAGGGAGGGGCCCCTTGGGGAACCACAGCGATAGGCTGAACTCTGGAGTAAGTGGACACAGAGGAAAGAAGCTTTATTGTACAGAAACGGTGCTGTCTGAGGAGCGGACAGTGCTTATTGACTCTGAGTACCTCTGGAATGAGTCCCGACCTGACACAGGATGTTCAGGTGTCGTGTAGCTCTCAACCTGGCTGGGAGACCTAGGTCCGGTAGTGGTCCGCAGAGCAGGGTAACCCGAGAACCCGGTCCCAGTAGTATGGTTGATGTAGATAGATCCGGTAGTGGTCCACAAGCTGAGTACACCGAGGATCTGGTGGGGTGAAGCAGATAGAGAGTCTGAAGAGCTGAGTTACTCACTGGAATGGTAGCTGTAGTCAAGGCTGTACTTCCTCTGTAGTAGATGAGCAAGTAGGCCCTCGAGGAGTGAGTACCTAGGGTTCCTTCCGGCAGGGTTCCTGGAGAAAAGAACAGACAAGACCCCCGAGGAGCAGATGTCCTGGATAGTTAGAGCGAGACAAACCCTGGAGGGTGGATAGAAGCGGAAGGGCCCCCAAGGAGCGGGTACCCAGAGCTTCCAGGAATCAGTGAGATACCCCGGAGGGTAGGAGGAGGTGTTCCAAGTGGTCAGCTTAGAAGCGGTCAGAATTAGCTGGACTGTAATCCTTGCTAACTCGTAGCACTGTTGGTGAACGGAGGCTAAGTACCCAGAGGTAGTGACATCATGCGGTGGGGCCGCCCCCGAGGTTCCCGCCATGATGCATTCAAAGGAGCAGGTAACGTGCCCGCGCGCACCCTATGAGGCCTCAGGAAAATATATGGTGAATGCAATCGCCCATGCCTGTCCGGGGATGCCGGAGAGGTTGGCAAATAGCAGCGGAGGCAGCCATCTTTCCCAGAGGAGAGGAGAGAGGTAGAAAAGAGGTAAGGCAGAGAGGGCGCAGCCGTCTGCGACTGACGGATGCAACAGCAGCATAGTAGTCCTCACATATGGGTGACATTATCAGATGGGGCACAGCACAGAAAACTTGTGTCATAGTTTCCAGAACTTTGACTTGGCATTCTAAGCATATCCAGTATGCCCTACACCACACGTCCAAGTGGAGTCCCTCTTCAGGCTGTTTTTTTACACGGAGCTTTCGCATCATAGTGTGAGTGAACTTTTAAGTTTTTTCTTTAAAACTGTGGAAAACTCCTTTTCTCAGATTTCTTGGGGTCTTTTCTCTCATTCCATTGATGCTGGGTCCTTCTTGGTCCCTCCCATATCCTCCTTAGAAAGGTTCCTCAACATTTTGGATAAGTTTTCTTTTGTTTGGACCTTCCCTACGGTGGTGGTGTCTCAGCGCAAACCGCTGAGACACCATCATTGCCGCCATCATTGCTGTTTGCTTTCTTTTTTTGCTTCGAGTCACAGCCATTTCCGGTTTTTGTCGATGACCCCGGAGCCTGAGGGCCATATTTAGCACGGACCGCCATGATATATGTGTCCTCTGCATGGGGGCATTGCATGATGACCTGGGTTGTCGCAAGTGAGCCCAAATGACCCCCAAGGGACATTGTGCCCATATCGACAAGATGGAGATTCTCTTCAGGTTGGGAAGTCCAAATCATCGACTTTGGCATTGGCAGCATCGATAACGATGGACCTTGGAGTCGTTCTGATGGACACCATGCCATCGACATTGGCGGGACTGTCACTTCCACTGATGCTACCAGTGGATAAGGGTGCCATAAACTGACCACGCTCAGTCTCCTCTAGGTTGAGGAAGTCAGGTATTACACATGCCATCCGCGGCAGACCTGTGGCCCGGCCCCCTTACCTTTCTCAGACAAATCCAGTGCCTGGCTCCTCTTCCATGGTGGCATTAGGCCGCCAGCTCTGTCCTCGGGCCACCCCTGGTGCCTCAGCTTCAGCTACAGATTCCTGTGCTCCGCGTCGGGCCTCTCCGCGTGACTTGCGGAGAGACGCCACCATCCAGCAACGTGCCCCTCCCTAGGCGCATGCGCACGCATCACTGACTCCTATGAAGGGCCCGCAGTGGGAACTTGGCTACGGCCCCAGATGATGACATCGTCGGAGCTCCGGTACTTAAGGCCGGGCTCCGCTTCCAATGATTGCTTTTGCAACAGTTCTCCACGCTGGTCGTGTACTCGTTGCCTCCTGGTGATTCTCCTATGTTCCTGGTTCCTGATCCTCGCTGATTCCTGTTCCTGGTCTCCTTTGTTCCTGAGTTCCTGATTCCTAACCTACTATTGGATTGCCTTCTCAGACAAGACCTCTGCATTGCCTGACTATGCCATTGACTCTCTCCAAACCCGGGCCACCGCATCGCCTGACTATGCCATTGACTCTCTCCAAGCCCGGATCTCTGCATCGCCTGACTAAGCCATTGACTCTCTCCAAGCCCGACCTCTGCATCGCCTGACTACGCCATTGACTCTCTCCAAGCCCGGACGTCTGCATCACCTGACTATGCTACGGACTGTCTCCAAGCCTGGACCTCTGAATTGCCTGACTATGCCATTGACTCTCTCCAAGCCCGGACCTCTGCATTATCTGACTACACTACTATCTCACTCCTCATCCAGACATCAGCCTTGTCTTGTCACCGCTTTCTGATTGCCGCTGGCCCTGACTCCAGCTTGCTCTACAACACCTCTTCAGTCTTCATCCTGGACTTGGCCTATTCAGGCTTTGGCCTGTTCTTGCTCGGGCGCCCCCTGTCTGACTTTGGTTCTATTGGTGCCTGGGTCTCCGGTACCTTGCCTAGTCCAGTACAGACTCTTTCATTTCACTGTTGCTGCCTCTGGGCTGACCTCTCTGCCTTCCCATCAACGACGACATATGGAGGCCCACCTAAGTCCATCTGGCCCCGGCACAAAAAAGGCTCAACCCACGGGGAACGAGGGTTGGTTTTGGTGAAGCGCCAGCCGATCTCCAGCCTTCAGCCCTCTCTGCCTGCTGACGGTGGGGACCCGTAGGATCCCTCCTACGGGTAGAGTCAATCCCACCTCGGCCCAAGGGTCCACCTCTAGTGCAACATCAGGTTCTTGATCTTCATCCTTGGCTCTGGAGAAAGAAAGACTGAGTACTGAGGGAAGCCAAGGAAGCTTCAACACTGGTCACGTTCAAAGCACAGTGCTGGGCATGGGGATGCTTCAGCTCATGCCGTGATACCCCCAAAATGACCCTGTGACAAGCAGCACCCATCCTCCATCAATGCTGGAGGTCCATAATGGTCTCCACCGGTCCTGGTGCCAGTCGCTGTTCTACCTTGGGGATCCGAGGAAGATCTGGCCACCACTACTTTCTCCAGTCTGTGCTGGCTTCAGCAACTTTTGAGGAGGATCTGGAGCAGCGTGTCCAGCTGGCAGTGGAGAGGACACTGTAGGGTATTGGTCCTATGGCACCGACGGCACCAACACAGCTGCTGTCTGCTTTGGAGTTGCTGCTGGAGCGGGTCAATGTGCTCTTTGCTATGTTACTGGCCCGGCTGGTGCCTATTCCCAGGTGGTCATAGATGGCCGGCAGGGAACCAATGCTTTCCCCTGACTGACCAGATGCTTTTTAAAAGAGCTCAGCAGCAGATAAGTTTTAAGAATACATAATCAATCTTTCTTCTTTTTCCTTGTTCTCTCATTGTTAGGTTGGAAGGGTTGTTCTTGCTGGCAAGCTGTTGTTGTTAGTTTACAAGTTTGTGTTGTACTGTAAGCTGTAGATGTGGTTAATAAAGTTTTACCAAAAAAGAAAAAAAATATCTCTCTCTATATATATTTATTAAAAAGAAGCTTTTATTTAGATAATGTTCTTTCCTTCAGTCTTTTCTTTGGATTACTGTTTGAATTTAGAGTTTGCTGGCTGAGTAAAGAGACATTTGCTTTACATTTTTAAAATAAAAAAACTGGTTCCATCTAGTTAATTGGGGGAGGGTATACAGCTACCTGTATTGGAGACAGGTTTTCTAAGCACATATTGTCCTGGAATCAAGACTCACCAGAGGCTTTTTAAAAGAGCTCATCAGCAGATAAGTGAGTTATTATTCTTATTTCTAAGTCTGTTATTGAACTGAGGAACTCAGAATGTTGGTTCTACTAGAAATTGGGGGTGCTTTTGAAAGTAATTTGAAACCAAAGCATCCACTGTTTAATTTCCTTCCCACCCCTAGGCTTGTTCTTCAAATATAGTCCACCTGGATAAAGAATTAGAAACAAGATAATTTAGAAATTTAGCAATTCCTGAGGTTCTTAGTCACATTAATTGAACAAAATGAGGACTATCCAATGTAAAAATTGTGGAGCCTTTATTTTGAGGTAAACCATCTGGAAACTTAGGGTTTGCCCCATTTGTTCAGAACTCTCTTCCATGAAAGAGGAATTGGCTCACCTTAAAGCTGAATTAGCTGCAATAAAGAAAATATCTGAAACTAATAAGGAATCCACACCCACTCTACAGTATAATTCAGGAACTGTTTCACCATTACCAAGGAGAACTCAAAAACCCATGAAAAAGTGGTTTACAGTGGACACAGGTAGGACAAGACATGTGACCCATAGACATCCTTCACAAGTCTGAAGCCCATATGCCCCCCCCCCCCCCCCCCCACACACACACACACTTACAAGTAGTGTACAGCAACCCGGGGACAAATGGATTACTGTGGGCTCTGGTAGAGTAAGACCTACGATGAGGAGACATGCTCTCTGAAGCGACCAAATACCTTCTCTATATGACATAATGAAAAAGCTAAAGTGTTGGAGATTGAAAAGGCATTTCTATTTACTCTCCCTACCCTCCACCCTCAGTGGGTATACTCCCCTCTTCCCCTTCCCATTATTACTTTCCCCTGCTAATTATTCTGACTGCTTTGATGAACTCACTTGCTAAAACTAACATGTACATATGTATATAATTCTCGTATGTTCTACTCCTACCCTTGTTAACCCTCTCCCTGTTAAAAAATTGTTATTATTGTAAAGCTTGTTGCTAAGTTATGTTACATTGTGAACCGAGGTGATGTTTTGCAAACGTGCCTCGGTATATAAAAAACCCTTAAATAAATAAAATAAATAAATAAATAAATTTGACAAGAAGGTAGATACCCAGTACATGAAAAATTCCAAAATACAAACAATAACCATCCAACCAAGCTCATTGTGCTAGGAGACTCAATCTGTTGTGATCAGGATTGTGAACCCTTGGACCGACGGAAGGTTAATATCCCTTAGGAGATGGCTCCTTAGGTTACCCCGTCGGGTGGTGAGGCAGAACAGAAGATGGAACTGCTGGCCGTGAAGAGAGTGAAGGGTCATGACGTCGGAGCAGAACCCACTGGATCTTCGCCACTGGAAGTCCGCGGTCCCCCTGGGAGGAGCCCGTAGGGACCCGGGCCACTGGGACTTAGGTGGACCTTTGAGAGGTCAAGGAGGCGTGAGGTCGGTGCAAGGGCCAACTGGGTCTTCGCCACTGGAAGCCCGCGGTCCCCCCGGGAGGAGCCCGTAGCGACCCGGGCCACTGGGACAGGTGGGCCCTCGGAGTCGATGGTTCGGAAGAAGTCTGAGGTTGAGTATCAGAGGGTCGTCGCTTACCAGTCCGAGGTCACACGCCGAGGGATCACCACTTGCCAGTCCGAAGTCACACACCGAGGAATCACCGCTTGCCAGTCTGAAGTCACGCACCAAAGAATCACTGCTTGCTAGTCCGAAGTCACTCACCGAAGAATCGCCAAGAAGAAGCAGGAACCAGGAATCAGGAACTCCAGGAACCAGAAGACTCACCGAAGCAAGCAGACTCGTAACACTGAAGTTGCCAAGTTGAGGAATGGCTGTGGACAGTCTCCTTATATACTTCCCTGTGTCTGGCCCATCAGGCACAGGTGAAGTCAATTTAAGGATGAGGCCCCTTTAAATTCGCACCTATGGCGGCCATCTTGGATCCTGGATGCGGAGGAAAGCAGCCTGATGCCGCGAGAGAGAAGGAGGGACTCTTCCCCTGCTGGCAGCCACCGCGGAGGCCCGCGCCGGTGCGAGGGCGAGATGGGCCTGACTCTCCCGGCTTCCTCGATGCTGCCCCGGCGGCTCTGCCGACATGGGTCAGGTAGGGGGTCGCGGCCGCGGAACACAACAGTACCCCAGTGGCGTAGCGAGGGGTGGGCGACCGCCCCGGGCGCCGGGTCTAAGGGGGCGCCAAAACGCGTGAGGGATACGCTCTAGGAATCACAAAGCTCCTGTTACGCTCTCCGACCAACTTTTTCCATTCCCACGTGCACCGCCTCGTGGCAGCAGTTTACCATAGCTCATCGCGCACAACTGGAAGGAACCCCAATTGTTCCCGTCGCTGGCACGCGCAGACTGTAGCCGAGAAAAACTGGCCGCGAAGCCTCTCCAACCTCGCTCGCGCGTGTCCCCTATTGGCGGCAGTCTCTCATCTGTCTTCGCTGCTGCTGCCCTCTGATTGGCGGAGCCGGCCGGCAGTCAGAGGTGTTTCCCGGGAGACGGCGAGTGGACTTGCTTGGAGTAGACCGCGGCGGGCGGAAGCTCATTCGAGCTTGGTTTCTGTTTTGACTGAGGCGGTGGTGGCGCCTCCTTTCTTTTGGGAGCTTTCCCTGTTAGTCAAACGAGAGGAGTCCAGCAGCATTGTTGCAGAACTGCACTCCTCTTTGTAGCAGCCAAAAGGAAAGGGGGGTGGTACAGGAAGAAGGCGTGTGGCCGTGGAGGGCCTCTGCAGCACCGCGTACTGAGTGCAGGTCAGACACTGAATGTTGTGTGTTAGCCGCCAGCAGTGGGGAAATCAGTATATCTGTGAACTGAGCTGGACTGGGATCTTGGAGACTTCCACGGTGATCACATGCGCCACTATCTTGTTTCTCTTATCTTTCAGAAGGTCTAATGGGGGCGGGGTGATGCTGCTATCTGACAGGCCAATGCAATAAGACTGCTGATTTTTCTGCGTGGATTTTTTTTGTGCGCATCCTGCAAAAACTTGTGGAAGTACGGGATGTAATAACAGCCATGTATGCTAATTAGACACTGTATAAACTCCAAGCACACTGAGCATATGTGCTGGGTCTAAGGGGGCGCCAAAACGCCTGGCTCTGCAGAAAAATAGCACCGATTTCAATGCAAATCATTGATGGAGGGAGGGGGCGCCGAAGAAGTCTCTTGCCCCGGGCACCAAATTGTCTAGCTACGCCACTGCAGTACCCCCCCTTTAGGGCGCCTCCCCGGAGGCCTGGGTTTGGATGAATGGTCCCGATGGAACTGCGCAAGAAGGTCCCGATCTAGAATGTTAGCTAGCGGTTCCCATGTATTTTCTTTGGGGCCAAACCCCTCCCAGGTTAATAGGTACTCCCATCTCTTCCTATGTTTTCAGACGTCCAGTACGTCTCAGACCTGGTAGGTGAGGCTGTCGTCAGAGGCGATGGGTTGAGGTGCTGGAGGTGTGCTGGAAGGCTAGGACAGCACCAAGGGCTTCAGAAGAGAGGCATGGAAGGTGTTATGGATTTTAAGTGACGGTGATAGTCGAAGCTGATAGGATACCGCACCAATCCGATGGAGGATGGGAAAAGGTCCAATGAACCGTGGGGCCAGTCGTGTGGAAGGTAATTTCTGCCAGATAAATTGTGTACTCAGCCAAACCTTCTGACTGGTTCTCAGCAATGGGAATGGTCTCGGTTTGCCATCTGACTGGCCTTGAGCAGCGCGTGCCGTGTGGAGGTCCAGAGACGATGTAGCTCATCTGCCGAGAGTTGGGCCACCGGAGACGTGGCAATAATGGGAACA
The DNA here is from genome assembly GCF_901001135.1 of Rhinatrema bivittatum. Taxonomy (NCBI): domain Eukaryota; kingdom Metazoa; phylum Chordata; class Amphibia; order Gymnophiona; family Rhinatrematidae; genus Rhinatrema; species Rhinatrema bivittatum. Next base: position 433,244,111 of record NC_042615.1, on the reverse strand, counting down.
GGCAGCGGCAGACGTGGTTGTTTCCCATAGACAAACTGCAAGGGTGAGGATCCTGTGACAGTGGAGGAGTGCGAGTTGAGGGCGAACTCAGCCCATGGAAGTAGTCTTGCTTATCATTTACATAGAGATGAAAGAACTGTTTGAGGGTTTGATTCGTCCTTTCTGCTAGGCCATTGGTTTGTGGGTGGTATGCCGATGTGTAATCCAGGGTGACGTCAAATTTCTGGCAGAGAGCCCTCCAGAATCTTGCGGTGAACTGGGGTCCTCGGTCTGAGAGGATGCTTTTAGGTAATCCATGTAGCCTGAAAATGTGCTGGACGAATAGCTGGGCCAACTGTGGTGCAGACGGCAACCCTGGGAGTGGTACGAAGTGTGCCATTTTGCTGAATCAATAAATAACTACCCAAATGACAGTGTTGCCACCGGATGAAGGCAGATCGACCACGATGTCCATCGAGAAGCTGGAGCAAGCCTGGGGATGAGCCTGGAATTCACTTATGCCGGGCACACGAGTGGCAGGACTCTATATAAGATTGGACGTCCTTATTAACCTTGGGCCACCAATAGTAGCGGCGGAGGGTCTGCAAGATCCTCTGCTGTCCTGGATGGCCTGAGCAACAAGAGTCATGGGCCCACGCCAAAACTTGTTTCCGCAGGTGCAGTGGTACCAAAGTCTTCCCATGAGGGATAGTCATGGTAGCGGATAGCAAGACTCGTGATGGCTCAATGATAAATTGAGGAGTGTCTGGGGTATCCGCAGTCTCAAAAACGTGGGACAAGGCATTGGCCTTAAGGTTCTTGATAGCCGGCCTGTAACGTAGAATAAAATTAAATCGGGTGAAGAATAATGCCCATCATGCCTGTCAGGGGTTGAGTCGCTGTGCCCGATGCAGATACTCAAGATTTATGTGGTCTGTGTAGACCGTGAACTGATGCTGAGCTCCCTCCAACCAAGGGCACCATTCCTCCAGGGCCATTTTGATGGCCAGGAGTTCTTTATCGCCAATGGCGTAGTTTCATTCCGCCGGGGAGAACTGGCGAGAGAAGAAGGTGCATGCGGGAATGGCCGCAACCATCTGGACTGAAACCACTCCAACGGTTTTTGGGTTTCGCCAATTACTACCACTCATTTATCTCCCATTACACGTCCATTGTCGCACCCCTGACGGCCTTAACTCGAAAAGGCGCTGACCCCAAGAACTGGCCTCCTGGAGTGGTAACCACCTTCCTCGGCCTCAAAGAAGCATTCCTTCGCCAGCCATGCCTTCACCATCCTGAACCACAATGGCCTTCAGAGGATGCATCCACCTCAATGATAAATGGCCATTGTGGTTCAGGATGGTGAAGGCATGGCTGGCGAAGGAACGCTTCTTTGAGCCGAGGAAGGTGGTTACCACTCCAGGAGGCCAGTTCTTGGGGTCAGCGCCTTTTCGAGTTAAGGCCGTCAGGGGTGCGACAATGGACGTGTAATGGGAGATAAATGAGTGGTAGTAATTGGCGAAACCCAAAAACCGTTGGAGTGGTTTCAGTCCAGATGGTTGCGGCCATTCCCGAATGGCTTTTAGTTTCTGGGAGTCCATGCGGAATCCTTCACTGGAGACGATATACCCCAAGAAAGGAAGAGACTCCCGCTCGAAGAGGCATTTTTCGAGCTTGGCATAAAGCTGTTTTTCTCTTAGTCGTTGAAGTACCTGGATGACGTGCTGACGGTGAGCAGCGAGGGAATCAGAGAAGATCAAGATGTCATCGAGGTACATGACCACACAATGATATAACAGGTCTTGAAAGATTTCATTCATGGTGTTCTGAAACACCGCCGGGGCATTGCAGAGCCCGAATGGCATCACTAGGTACTCGTAATGGCCGTCTGGGGTGTTGAAGGCCGTTTTCCATTCGTCTCCCTCCTTGATGCAGATCAGATTATACACTCCCCGGAGATCGCCATCTGCGGAGGTCAGTGCAACTGGTAGGGTTAGTGGAGGTGCAGGTGATGTTAGGCCCAGGAAGAGACCTCCTTCAGGTCCTAGGCCCGGGGGTTTCCCGATCGCACCGGACATGCGGCTACTTGGTGGCCCGCCGCGCCGCAGTAGAAGCAAAGTCCTTCTCTAATTTGCCGTCAGTGCTCTTGCGTGGAGAGTTTGCCTTGGCCCATTTGCATGGGTTCTTCGGCAGGTGTCCGGGAGGCTCCCGATTCACCTTTGGGAGAAGGCGAGCGTCGAGGACGTCTCGAAGGATTTGAGGTTTTCGTGGTCATCTGGGCCTCTTGGCGGCGTTCCTGATGGCGCTTATCAATATGCCCGGCCAGGTCAATGAGGGCATTCAATGACCTAGGTAACTCCCAGCCCGTGAGCTCGTCCTTGATTCTGGGACTGAGTCCCTGTAGGAATATGGTTCATAGGCAGTCCGGGCCCCAGCCGAGTTCTGAAGAGAGGGTCCAGAATTCAATGGCAAACTTGGCAAGCGTCCTTGACCCCTGACGCAGTTGGAGAAGTTTGGGCCCGGTGGAAACCTCCTGAGTGGGATCACCGAAACTCATCTGGAAGAGCTCCCAGAACTCTCTCAAATTACTCAGGGTGGGGTCATCCCGTTCCCACAGGGGGGAAGCCCATTCTAGGGTCTTCCCTTCGAGGAGAGAGAAAATGAAGGTGGTCTTGGTAGTGTCGTCAGGAAAGAGGGTTGACTGCAGGCGGAAGTGCATATTGCACTGGTTAATGAAACCCCTGCAGGCCCGAGGTTCTCCCGAAAAGCGTGGCGGTGTAGGCAGGCGGATTACTGAGCGGCTCCCGGAAGCCTTGGATGTGGATGGTAAAGTGGGGTTCATGGGCCCTAACGCCTCAAAGCGCTGATTGAGGCCCTCCACTGTGGAGACAAAGGCATCCAGGATTTTTTTGCTGGTCCATCATACATTGGGCCATTCCTGGGATGGCCTGATGGGCAGACGCCTCCACCGGGTTCATGGACTTGGCAATCTGTTGTGATCAGGATTGTGAACCCTTGGATCGATGGAAGGTTAATATCCCTTAGGAGATGGCTCCTTAGGTTACCCCGTCAGGTGGCGAGGCAGAACAGAAGATGGAACTGCTGAACATGAAGAGAGCGAAGGGTCGTGATGTTGGAGCAAAACCCACTGGATCTTTGCAACTGGAAGCCCGCGGTCCCCTGGGAGGAGCCCGTAGGGACCCAGGCCGCTGGGACTTAGGTGGACCTTTGAGAGGTCAAGGAGGCGTGAAGTCGGTGCAAGGGCCAACTGGGTCTTCGCCACTGGAAGCCCGCGGTCCTCCCGGGAGGAGCTCGTAGGGACCCGGGCTGCTGGGACTTAAGTGGGCCCTTGGAAACGATGGTCCAGAAGAAGTCTGAAGTCGAGTACCAGAGGGTCGTTGCTTACCAGTCCAAGGTCACTCGCCGAGGAAACACCGCTTGCCAGTCCGAAGTCACACACCGAAGAATCACTGCTTGCCAGTCCGAAGTCACTCACCGAAGAATCACCGAGAAGAAGCAGGAACCAGGAATCAGGAACTCGAGGAACCAGAAGACTCACTGAAGCTAGGAGACTTGTAACACTGAAGTTGCCAAGTTGAGGAATGGCTGTGGTCAGTCTCCTTATATACTTCCCTGTGCCTGGCCCATCAGGCACAGCTGAATTCAACTGAAGGACGAGGCCCCTTTAAATTCTGTAAGGAGGCGCAGCCTCGCGCCTATGGCGGCCATCTTGGATCCTGGACGCGGAGGAAAGTAGCCCGACGCCACGAGGGAGAAGCAGGGACACTTCCTCTGCTGGCAGCCACCGCGGAGGCCCAGTAGGGGGTCACTGCTGCGACCATCCGCGGCCGAAGAACACAACACAATCATCAGAGGCACCAGTTTGGGAATTCTTTTTGAGGGAAGTGGAAATGCCATTCAGATAGTCAATGCAATCAAAGAAGAAGGCAATGACTTTGAAGTTGATATTATCATCCATCTGGGAACCAATGAGCTTGTTAGAAACAGCATCCAAGTGGTAGAGAGAAACTACCAGTCTCTGGCGAAGCAGATTATTCACATGGCGAAGACTATTGCCTTTTCAGAAGTCTTACCTGTTCATGGAAAGGGGAAAGAGAGACTAAGCAATATACATAGATTCAATACATGGCTCAAAACCTGGTGCAAGGAACAAAGTTTTGGATATATTGGAGGCTGGGGCAGTTTATGGAATAGAAAAGGTCTCTAAGACCAAGATGGCGTTTGGAAGAGACACATTTTTCAGAAAGGACTCACTGAGTATAGCACAGATCGATATCCTCTGAGGAAGGATGGTTTGTTTGAAACATGGTCACATTGGGACTGTTAACAATATGGGACAGTAAGCGGGGTTGTTTACAACAACGTGAAAAATTGTGGAATAATAAGTTTTAGCCATTCAATTTAAATCACATTATATATTGCACTGTAAGAAAAACATGGAGGTGATTGGAGGCTGATGATTATGCAATAAACAGCTATAGTGCCAGGGGTGAAAAATAATGATATGAAACTTACAACCCCTTCCAAAAAATATTTCTCAGAACATTTTTTTCATTAAGGTGCTTTTAGAAACATTCAAAATAATTGATATAAAAGATCCAGATTATCTGGTGGGGAACAGAAATTCATATAAAGCATTTAGAATATATGTATAGTATATAAGCTGTGATGGGATATTTTTGTCCAGTTTGATTGATTTAAATTGAATATCACAGTTAGTGGGTGGAGTGATTAAGTTACATCTGTCTGTGGCAGGAAAAAGGATACTAAGAGATAAGTTCAAATCCTATGCCATAAGGCATTGAAACTAAACATCATGGGTGGCAGGAGGAGAGTGGAGCGTCACCCCCGAACAACAAAAACAAATAGAAAAACAAAGGTGAAGGATGAAGGATGAAGGGGATAACAAAGGTCAGCTGAATAAGGCAAACACCAAGCCATCCTAAAAAAAAAGGGGATGGTTCATCCATTTTTACCTGAGTGGTAAGAACAGAAGAACTGGACAGAGAACTGATAAAGGACATACAAAGGTGGGAAGGACGGGAGATATGTTTATTGTTGGAGATTTTAATCTGCCGGACGTGGACTGGAGAATCTCTTCTGCTGAATCTAACAGAAGCAGAGAGATAGTGGAATCCCTGCAAGGGCCTCTATTCAAACAAATGGTAATGGAACCCACGAGGGAGGGAGTTATACTCGACTTAGTGCTCACTAATGAAGATAATGTCTCTAATGTCTGGGTGGGTGCCCACCTCAGCACCAGTGATCATCAAACGGTATGGTTGGATATCACAAATATGTTACGGAGAAGTCACACAAGACCAGAGTTTTGCAGTTCAAAAATGCAGACTTTGCTGAAATGGGAAAATTCCTGGAGGTGGAACTTGAAAACTGGTAGAAAAGGGGAGAGATGGAACAACAGTGAGCCAATCTAAAAGGAGCCATTACAAAAGCAACAAATCCAAATGTTAGAAAAGTAAACAAAAGTAAGAGAAATAAGAAACCAATCTGGTTCACAAGGGAGGTGGCTGATGTAATAAAAGCAAAAGAAGCAGCGTTTAAGAAATATAAAGGATCCCAAAAAATGGAACACAGGGAGGATTGGAAACAATTTAGTAGAACTAAGGATCACGATTTGAAACTCCAGGGAGGAAGAACCAATGTCAGAAAATATTTCTTCACGAAGAGGGTGATGGATGCCTGGAATGACCTGGATGAAGTGGTGAAGACTAAAACCGTGAAGGATTTCACAGGGATCACTAAAGGCTAGAGGATGGGAATGAATGAAAAAAGCATGGGGGAAGTGGGCGTGGGGGTTACCTGCACAAAGCGGCAGTTACTACCCTTAAAGAAACACGGGGGTAACCTGCACGGACCGGCAGTTACTACCGTTAACAGAATCATGGGGGTAACCTGCACGGAGCGGCAATTACGACTCTTAACAGACACATGGAACAACCTGCATGGCATGCATTTACTACCATGGGAAGCTTACTGGGCAGAGTGGATGGACCATTTGGTCTTTTTCTGTCATCATTACTATGTTATTATGTTACTGTGTTACTATGATGCAGTGGTCATTCCTGGTTCCTCCAAGGAGGATGCTCCACCTAAGACAGCAGAGACACCGTGGTCTGAAGCTTTCCAGGGGCCTGCACCAGGTTTGCTGGTGACTGCAACTCTGGACGAAGGCTGAACACCCAGGGCCCCATCCCCTGTAGATTACAATGAGGATGAGGATCCTTATGACCCCAGGGGGATGATACTATGGAGCTTTTTTCTGAGGGCTCGGAGGGTCTCCCCTCAGAACCGTCTCCTCCAGAAGAATGAAGGAGGTCCCTGCCGGAAGACTTATCCTTCCCAGGGTTTGTGCAGGTAATGACGGGAGCCATTCTCTTTCAGTTGATGGAGGAAGACGCTAGGCACAGGATTCTGGAGATCCTCCAGTTTGTGGAGCCTCCTAAGGAAATCATGGCAGTCCCATTGCATAATATTCTTAAGGAGCTGCTGTTGAGGATTTGGGATCACCCCTTCACAGTGCCTCCCATTAACAGGAAGGCGGATGGGGTCTACCTCATCCAGAACGCTACTGGATTCGATAAGCGTCAGTTCCCCCACCAATCAGTGGTTGACAAATTCACCCTCAAGAGAGCCAAGCATTCTCAAATCCATTTCTCGGTGCCCCAGGGGGAAGGACCATAGGGCATTAAGGAATTGTCACTGCTTATCACTGCACATTAGCAGCATGAGATCTATTTACTCTTTTAGTGTTTGCCAGGTACTTGTGACCTGGATTGGCCACAGTTGGAAACAGGCTTGATGGACCCTCAGTCTAACCCAGTATGGTAATTCTTATGTTCGTATGTACCTATTTTATAAGCATACACTTGTATATTTTAGATGTGTAAAAAAAATATAGCCTGCATGAGTACCCTGATTTATACGTGGTGGCAGATAGTTTATAAAGTATGTGCATGTATTGATTTGAAAATATTATATTTACTTGAGCGCATACTTGAAATCACCAGTTCGCTGATACATCTTCCAGATCACCCAGTCCATCTCCAGTTCACCTACACCATCTAGCACTCCGATGCTTCTTCTGCTAGTCAATTAGCAGGTGTAAATTATTTGAGTGATAATTTATTCACATAAACTCTTAGGAAATAGCAACTTCCACATGTAGTTCTAGATCCCTCCCTCAAACACCCTTAGACCGCCCCTTTTAGTCACAGTAAAATGTACATGCACAACTGAAAATATGCGTGCTCACCTGATGTCTATACAATAGAACATAAGTAATTACATGCTGCTTATGCAAGTAAATCCTATTTTTCTGTGTGGAATCCTTTTGAAAATATACTCAGCAGTGCATATGTGTGTAATTTTTCACATGCATTCTTTGCATAATGTGTGAGAAGGGCCATTTTTTGGATAGTGAAGCACTAGTATTCTTGGAAAAATTCCTTTTAAAAATAACTCTTCCTTTGTGATTTTTAGTCCTTGTGTATGAGCCTTAGACTGGAGCTGATAGTTTATTGTTTGCATCAATAGAAAATATAGTTAGTTTATATGTGCTAACCCTGCTCTATTATTTTTTTACAGATAGCTACATGGAAGAATGGTAATGCATCAGATTTCAACTGATTGGGAAGGGTGGTGAGGTGTGAGGGAGAGGGAGAGGTCACCATAATATATGAGACCAGGGGTAGTTAGAAGTGAGGGAGGGGTCAGTGCCCAGAGTGAGATGAGAAGTGATGGGGATTAAGGGAGGGGTAATTTCTTTGGGTGAGAGGAGGGGTGGTGAGGTGTAAAGGAGGGGTTGTTGTCCTTGGTGAGAGGAGGGGTGGTCAAGGTGAAGGAGGGCTCACTGCCTGAGATTATAGGAATTGTGCTGGGTTGTGAGGGAGAGGTCGCTGCCTTAGGTGAGAGGGGTGATAGGGACTATAGGAAGCATCATTACTCTGGGTAAGAGGAGGGCTGGTGTGGTGTGAGGGAGTAGATGATGTCCTGGGTGAGAAGAGGGGTGATCTCTGAGGACAAACAAGACAGTAGTCCATAAACATGAATGACATCATCAGATGGAGCCTCAATGCGGAAAACTTATGTCAAAGTTTCTAGAACTTTGACTAGGGATACTGAGCATGCTCTATACCACATGCCCACATGGGGCCCCCTTCAGTCTCTTCATTTCCGCAGAGCTGCAGTCTCGCGGTGTGATTGAGCTCAATTTGGCTGTTTTTTGCCTTGTGGAAAACCTTTTGCTTTTTGTGTTTTTTTGCAGTATTTTCCTTAATTCCTTCGTCGGGTCCCTCTCGGTGCCTTCTCGTTTTGTCCCTAATCAGGGTTTTCAGCATTTCGGGTAAGTTTCCTTTTGCAGTGGATCCCCTCCATGGAGGCGGTGCCTCAGTGCCTGCTGGCCATTGACACCTGTCACCAACGCTTTTAACTTTGCTGCTATTTTGTTGCTCCCTGTCATGGCCACGTCTGATTTTCACCGATGCCCCCTGTGCCCAAGGACCATGTCTATCACTGATCATCATGAGGTATGTATCCTCTGCCTGGGGGCATCTCATGACATCTGGGGTTGCTGCTTAAGTGCCCAGATGACCCCGAAGGGACGACGGCTTTTTGGGTCAAGGAGGTCAGAGCCATCAGCATTGGCGGCATTGGCATCGAAGGATCTTGGAGCCATACCAGTGGACACTATGCAATTGACATCAATGGGACCATCGGTTCTGTCAATGCCACCGGTGGACAAGGGTGCCAGAGACCGACCATTGTTGATCTCTTCAAAGCTGAAGACACCAGGTTCTTTGTGTACGACCTCGGTACCGGGAAAAGACCAGGCCGAGCATTGAGGATAGCCTAAAAAGCATCGGCACTGGTCCTCATCAATGCACAATGCTGGGCGCAGGAATGCACTGGTTTTTGCTGCGATGGCCCCAAGGTGACCCCACAGCAAGAAGAGCCCATCCTCTATCGATGCCAGGGTCCGCAATGATCTCCACTGGTCCTGGTGCCAGTCGCCATCCCCCTCATGGATCCAAAGATCTGGAGCGCCAAGTCTAGCTGGCGATAGAGCTGGAGTTGCAGGGCTTCGGTCCTGTGGCACCGATGGCACTGGATCCAGTGCCACCTGTCCTCATACTGCTTCTGGAGAAGCTCAATGTGCTCATTGGTGCATTAACAACCCAGCTGGGGTCGGTTCCTGGAACACCATCGGTATCCAATGGGGCACTGAGGCCTCCCCCTAACAATACAGTGGTTATTGCAAGTTCTGAGGAGGAGGAAACTCCACCAAGGCCAGGAGAGATACCAAGGTCTATAGCCCCCATGTCCAGTTCTAACAGTGCCTGCACCTCTGGACGTAGGCCGAGGAACTAGGGCCCCATCCCCTGTAACAAACAGTGAGGATGGGTGTCCCTATGACCCCTGGTGAGATGATCTGATGGAATCCTCCTCCGAGCACTCTGATGATCTCCTATCAGACCCTTCTCCTCCAGGTGAATGAAGGAAGTCTCCGCCTGAGAACTTAATATTCGCAGGGTTTGTGAGTGTGATGGGAAAGGCCATCCCTTTTCAACTTTTGACAGAGGAAGATGCCAGGCACAAAATGTTTGAGTTCTTCCAGTTCATGAAGCCTCCTAAGGAGATTGTGGTATTTGCGGTACATGAGATCCTTAAGCATTTGCTGCTGAGGATATGGGAACACCCCCTCATTGTGCCTTCCGTTAGCAAGAAAGTGGACAGGGTCTACCTCATCCAGAAGGCTGCCACATTTAAAAGCATCAGCTGCCTCACTAGTCGATGGTTGTCGAATCCACTCTCAAGAGGTCCAAAAGCCTGTAGCTAGGGATTCACCCATGTTTGACGACTATCATCCTGCTTGTCCTTGGAGAAAGCAGAGTTCCTTACCTGTAACAGGTATTCTCCGAGGACAGCAGGATTTTGGTCCTCATGAAATCAGCCTGCCACCCTGCGGTGTTGGGTTTCTCCTGTTTTTTATTTTTAATCATAATTCTATGTTACAAGACGAAAGAGAAACCCCGCATGGGCGTGTGGGATAGGGCATGCTCAGTGTGCCTTGTCAAAGCTCTAGAAACTTTGACTTACGTTTTCCACATTGGGGCTCCTTCTGATAATGTCACTCATATGTCCTCTGAGAACACCTGTTACAGGTAAGCAACTCTGTTGTGTGGTATAAGTGGAGGCTGCTGTCCTGGGTGAGAAGATGGGTGGGGTGGTGTCAGGGGCTGCTGTCCAGGGTAAGAAGAGGTATTGAGGGATGGTAGGTGAGAGGAAGGGGGAATGAGAAATATCTGAGATGTAGTTTGGACTTTTTATGTATCAGATCTTGCATCTAATGACTCCTTTCTTTTTCCTCTCTGCAGGATGAATGAAGCCATTAGCCTTCCTCCTCCCCTTCCCTCTTCTTCTTCCTCTCCCTCCTCTTCTGCTTCTCCTTCCCCCTCTATAACCTCTATTTATATCCGTCCCACCACCCCTCCCAACCCTGCTGTCTCTTCTTCCCCCGTCTGTTCACCCCTCCCCTCTCCTTCCTGCTCTGTTTCCCCTTCCCTTTCATTTTTTCCTAAGCCCTCCCCAGCCTCCTCCCGTGCTCCCTCCCGGGCCCCCTCCCCTGCTCCCTCCCGGGCCCCCTCCAAGGCCTCCTCTCCTGCTCCCTCCTCAGCCTCGTCCAGTCCTCCCTCCCGGGCCCCCTCCCCTGCCTCCTCCCATCCTCCCTCACGGGCCTCCTCCCCTGCTCCCTCCCCAGCCTCCTCCCATCCTCCCTCACGGGCCTCCTCCCCTGCTCCCTCCCCTGCCTCCTCCCATCCTCCCTCACGGGCCTCCTCCCCTGCTCCCTCCCCAGCCTCCTCCCGTCCTCCCTCACGGGCCCCCTCCCCTGCCTCCTCCCATCCTCCCTCCCGGGCCCCCTCCCCAGCCTCCTCCCATCCTCCCTCACGGGCCTATTCCCCTGCTCCCTCCTGGGCCCCCTCCCTTGCTCCCTCCTGGGCCCCCTCCCCTGCTCCCTCCCCCTCCTGTTCATCCGCTTCCAGTTTTATAGAGGAGCAGCAAAGGTAAGTGCATGAGTCTCTACTTCTGGGGAATTCTGAGCCAAAAACTAAAATATTCTCTGCAGGAAAGTTAAAATGTTGCAGGTTATATTTGTTAAAATAATATAATGAAGGTCAGTGTCTGTGTCTATTACTTATTGGTTATTAGTCCAAGACCCAGAGTGGCTGATATTGAGCGTCACTTAGATGGATATCTAGGGACTTATCCGACTAAGTGGCAGGGTTTAAATATTTGACCGGGTGCTGCTAAGAATTTACCCGGGTGAGTGGGGGGCGGGAAGGAGGCGCAACGCGAGGAGCTGCTGATCTGGCTAATTCAGGGCCCTTTTTACTAAACATTTTTCCCGTAGCCAAAAACCAGAAGAAAACCTTTAGGGGCGGATTTTCAGAGCCCTGCTCGCCTAAATCCGCCCAAAACCGGGTGGATTTAGGCGAGCAGGTCCCTGCGTGCCGGTGAGCCTATTTTACATAGGCCTACCGGCGCGCGCATAGCCCCGGGACTCGCGTAAGTCCCGGGGTTCTCCGAGGGGGGCGTGTCGGGGGCGTGTCGGGGGGCAGGCCCGGTCGTCGCGGCGTGTAGGTGGCGTGTCGGCAGCATTTTGGGGGCGGGTACGGGGGCGTGGCTACGGCCCGGGGCGGTCCGGGGGCGTGGCCGCGCCTTCTGTACCCGCCCCCAGGTCGCGTCCCGGCGCGCAACAGGCCCGCTGGCGCGCGGGGATTTACTTCTCCCTCCGGGAGGCGTAAATCCCCGGAGAAAGGTAAGGGGGGGGGGGTGTAGACAGGGCCGGGCGGGTGGGTTAGGTAGGGGAAGGGAGGGGAAGGTGAGGGGAGGGCGTTAGAGGATTCCCTCCAAGGCGTACTTTTGCTGGCGCCTGATGCGCCAGCAAAAGTACGCCTATTCGCGTTTTTTGAAAATCTACCCCATAGTGAATAAGCCCCTTAGCCTGATAAGTGCCGATAGTCAGACATCCACAGCTAAGTTAGCTCTGCTGTTGAGCAGGTCTAAAGGTAGCCAGAAAACTTATCCAGCTAAATTAAAACTTTTCCAGGATTATTCAGTGATGTGGCCATGCTGCTTAATATCCCAGCTAAATTTATCCAGCTTTCTCAGCCAGATGAGAACTGAATATTCAGCCTCTAATTTTTAATTTTATTGGCACAGAATTCTCAGAGATGCACTGTAATTGATATCCTCACCACACATCTCCCAACCCCTGCAACCAGCCTCTCCCACACCAGGCCTTCAAGCCTCTTTCTATCAAGCTCTCATTCGCTGTCTCCCATCCCTCTCTCCCTCTCTTCTCCCCTTGTATCTCCTGCATCATTAGGAGTCCTGGCTGCCACTGCTGTCCTGTTTCCATCCCGGCCCCATGTGGCCCTTTTGTGCCACTGCCTCTTCCTCTTATTGGTCACCATTTATGCTGCTTTCATCTCCTACTTGGCCAGATTAGCAGATGCCATGGCTACTTGCCCTTCTCTGTCTCCCACCAGCCCAGCTGCAGAATGGTAGCAAGTCAAATTCTGCAGGACAAGGGAGTCCTATGCCAGTTCTGTAATGGGCAGTGGCACTGAATTCCCCCTGGAGTAATATAGCTCCTATTACCTAACCTGCGGGGCTGCTGTAGCTCTCACCCTGCCGCCCACATCCTTCATCCTATGTGTTGTCATATTTGGTTAATATTTCTTTAATACTACTTGTTTTCTTTTAGTTCCAGACCCAGAAGATGGAGAAGATGGTAAATAGCTTTCTATTTATTTATACTCCTAGCATAGTTCAGTGGCTGCAAGTAGGGAAGAAGTGACACGTGTCAGATGTACTAAGGTTCTTCTCATTTTGAGTCTGTGGGATAAATGCTTATAACTCTTTTTTCAGGGGTTTACTGTTTCCCCTAGGGCCATAAAAATATTTATTCTCTGGGGCTGCATTCTCAGGCATATTTCCCCTCACTGCAGATCCCAGGGGGTGGATTCTTTCTATGGGGATGATGGCCCAGGTGATGGTATGCTTTTCCTTAAGGGTGTGTATCTCTCTGAATGTCTGTACTGCTGGGACAAACAGGCTGGACACAGATTGGGTTCAAATAAAATTTGCTGATTCTCAAAAACTTCCATCAGTGTCCATGAGAGCCTCCACAAATTAAACTGTACAAGGGGAATATTTATACTGTGTTCCTTGATTCAGGGCTATTGTCCTTATCTCAGTTTCTGGAATGAAGCTTATCAATTTTCTCCTCAGTGAATAAACTCTCCCCCTTGTTAGGGAAATCCTATTAGGGGGAATTCCCTACATCCTGGAGAAATCCTACTTTTGTCCAAAGTTGGTCACCCTCTATTGCTTCAGATACAAACTGATTGGGAGCCCTCTGGAAAAGGGGAATCCCTGCAGTACCTGAATGTAATCCACTTTAAAAGTGGCTGGCCAGTCATGAAAGGTGGAATATAAATAAAAAATTAAAACATTAAGTAGACAGGCAATTTCATTTTGAAAAGTTCCACAGGTACAAGTGTATGGAATCACCTGCTTTCTGTGCGGACAGAATTCTGCCTGAAAAATAAGCACAGACGTGAAAATGTAATCTCTGCACTTTCCCTTCCCTGACCTAAATGTGCCCCTGGGACTGCCTCCTGTCAGTGCTGTAGGGGAACAACACATGAGGATGCAGGATTTATGCCAATAAAATGCTTTTTAATAACCACAGTCGCCTTCCCTACCCCAACTAATCAACCAGCATGATTCCCGTCCAGCTCCAGCAGGTTTTCTCTGCTCCTTTCCCTATGTATCCACCTAACAGGCTGCAGCTGAACTGAGGTCAGAGCTAAAGTAACCTTCACATGTGTCCTTTCCCTCGTAGGCTTCGCTTCCTTTTGTGCTGCAAGAAAAAAAAATAATCAGGTAAAGCATTTTCAGCAGTGCGGCCAAGCAGACTTGGGTTTTTTTTATATTTTATTTTTTGATAATGAGATACAGAACAAATAAATTGTGACTCTTAGCTTACATTGCAGAAACAGATTAATCATGTCAATCAAATAAGATGACAGAAAGAAAAAATCTTGGCAACAGTTGGCAGCTTCACATAAACGGCTAATAAGATCTGAATTACATTCAGCGACTTTGTTAAAATATATTAAAAATGAAATGATCCCACGAGGATTACGGATCAATTTAGAACCATCTATATATGCTGATAATGAGGAATTTTGGAACAGGTGGATTTTTATTTTAAATGTTCGCTTGACATTATGCTCTTTTTAGTAGAAACGACTAAAACTGTCAGAGACAGTTCCTTGTGTGATGAAGCAAAATCCTTTTTGCAGTAGACAGAAACTTTGGAAGATTATGATAAGAAATTACATGAGCATAATCAGATGATTGAAAAATTTAAGATGGATTTAAAACAAAATAAGATATTGAAATACAAAAGGGACAAAAAGGATTATTGTTTGGGGTCCATTTACCCATGGCAGAGGCGCCTTAATAATAAGCCTAAGAAAGTCGCATTCGCGGGATCAGCACAAGATTCTTCTTCAGGTTCAGATGATGATCATACTAATTCAGGAGGATATAATATTGCATCGGGAGTTATGAATCACGACAAGGTAGCACGAGAACACCTGGTAGATTTCAAGGATGTCAGTTTTTTCGCTATCCGTGACAAGTACAGTGGCCTGACATAGATCAAAACCGCAAACTCGATCACAAAGCCAGAATCCAACATAATAAATTTGTCACATTGGGATCTATCAGTAGATCAAGTAAATGTTTTACAAAAGGGGTTATCAATTGTACCTTATTATCATCATGATCCATTCAAGTGTAGAAGAGATCTCTATAGATTTTTTAGGAAACTATAAGTGACTTTATATTTTTCACAAGTTACTACTATTTATGATGGATCTATTGTGCACCCGAAATCCAACTGGTTACCACCTGGTACTCTCAATCAAGACTTTCATTGATCTGATTTTGGAAGATTTAAAATCTTTGGAACATAGCAATATGGGACCGCAGTATAATTTAACCAAAAGTGAATTTGCAGCTTTGAAAGCGCTCAGAGATAATAATGACATTATTATTAAAAAGGCAGACAAAGGAGGAGCAACAGTAATTCAAGATAGAGATCAATATGTGGGTAAAGTTACGGCCCATCTTGCAGACCATAGGAGTTATAAGATTTTGACAGAGGATCCTGCTCCTGCGTTAAAAGGTTTGATTAATGACTTAGTTGAAGATGGAAGAATTCAAGGTTTTTTAACATGAAAAGAAGCTAGATTTTTGTTGGTTGAGTTTCCAATAACACCAACCATATATATGGTTCCTAAGACTCATAAAAATCTTCTTGATCCCACAGGGAGACCAATTGTTACTACAATTGGTTCCCTGTTGGAACCTTTGTCTATGTTTGTGGATTATTTTTTACAACCTTATGTCGTACAAGCTAGGTCATATTTGAAAGACACCAAACTCATGCTCACTAAATTACAGACAATTTCACATATAGAACATGCTTTTTTTTTTTTTTTTTACTAACAATGAACATTCAAGCTCTGTATACCAATATCCCTCAGCAAGCAGCCCTTGAGATTATTGAAGATACTTTAAATAAGAGACCACGTCTGCAGTGAATACCTTCGGAATTTATCAACAGGATTTATCCTAGGACAAGCAGGATGCTAGTCCTCACATATGGGTGACGTCACTGATGGAGCCCTATCGCGGGAAAAACTTCTGTCAAAGTTTCTAGAAACTTTTGACTGGCACTCTGAGGCCACTGAGCTTGCCCAGCATGCCATGATATTCTCTGCCACAGGGGTCTCACTCTAGTCTTTGTTTTTCCGCGCTGCTGTGAGCATCGCAGAGACAGGAGCCCTGTGAGTTTACTCACAATTCTGACTGAAAAGTCACTTATTTTTCTCACATATTTTCCCATTTGGGGTCTCACGTCACGTTTGTCACCGGACGGTGGCAAAACTAATAGTGATTTTTCGCTTTCACATTAAATTTTTTCTCACAGAATTTTTTCATCGACAGCCGTCGATAGTGACATGGCTTCGGGCTTCAAAAAATGCCCGATCTGTAATCAGACCATGTCAATAACAGATCCACATCTTGAATATGTGATCTGTTTAGGTGAAAAGCATGATATTTCATCATGCCCACAATGTCAGGAGATGACCCCGAAAGGTAGGAAACTCCGACAGGAAAAGATGACGCATCTTTTCCATCTTCAGCTAGTTCCCTCACCTTCTACTTCGACGAAATCATCTCCAACAGGAGTCACAAAGAAACTCCTTAAAAAACGGTACCTAGAAGGATCCGGAGATGCATCATCGCCAGCCCTGTCGACATCATCGACAAGGTCAGTCTCAGACCCAAGGCCTAGACACAAACATTGACATCGTCGATCCTCAGCGTCACCATCGCTTCCTCCCCCAGGAGAACAGACTGCAAAGCGGCATAAAGAGGGCGATGTGCCGCTAACCTCCGCGCCCACGGTGCCATCGTCGGAAGCATCGATATTGATGCCTACATCGACATCGCTACTACCACCGACTACGCAAGACTTAACCGTCCTCATCAAACAACTAGTGATGGAAGCCTTACAGGCACAAGTTCTGGCGACCACGCTGATGCCGGAGATAATGCCGATGCCGGTGAGCACCCCGATACTGGTGCCGTCTCCGATGCTTACGTCATCATTACCATTAACATCCATATCGATGCCTCTCTCACCGCTGTCATCATCAGAAATTCCATCGATGCCAATATCTTCGGTACCATCGATACCCTCGATGACTACTTCCATATTGATGTTCTCCTTTTTATCTACATCGATGTCGACTTTTTCGTCGGTTCCACAGCCGATATCCATTTACACTACGGCACCCACCTTACCTCTGGCTAAAAAAGCATCGGTATCGAGACAAAAGACATTGACTAAATCAAAATCTTTGATGCCTAAACATCCACTAACAGTGCCTGAGGTTCCAAGTTCTGCAGAAGCAGCGCTGCATGGTATCCTTACCAACCGATACCAAGATTTGCTAGCTTCCTTGCCATCTAACCCTATAGAAGAGGATGTAGAGGACACTCCACTTGATGACCCTTTGCCAGGACCCTCTGGTGTTCCTCCTCCTCATAGGACTACACCTACTCATCAGCAACCTCCAGACTATGACACTTGGTCTGACACAGACTCAGATGCCTCCTCAGAGGCATTTATGTCTGATCCGTCACCACCTCATGCCAGGAAACAATCCCCTCTGGAAGATTTTTCTTTTCCAACTTTTGTACAGGAGATGGCAGATTCCATCCCTTTCAAACTACAAGCAGAGCAGGACGCCAGATAACAAACTTTGGAGGTACTCCAATTTGTTGTCCCTCCTAAACAAACTGTTGCAATTCCTATCCATGATGTCCTATTGCAACTACAGCAACTTCTCTGGGAGCATCCCTGCACGGTTCCTGCGGTAAATAAAAGGGTGGATACTACTTATCTTGTACAATCCACACCAGGTTATCAAAAAACACAACTTCCCCACCACTCAGTGGTTGTAGAATCGGCACAAAAGAAGTCCAGAAGAACAAGGGGCCACTCATTTACACCTCCAGGTAAAGACAATAGATTCCTGGATCAACTGGTCCGTAAGGTTTTTCAAGGTGCAATGCTAAACTCCAGAATTTCATCATACCACCTATATATGACCCAGTACCAGAGAAACCTCTGGAAACAAATAGAGGAGTTTGTTCCATCCCTTCCTACACAATACCAGGAAGCTGCACAAGCTATTATAAACAAAGGTTTAGACGCCGGTAAGCATGAGGTCCGAGTGGCCTACGATGGCTATGAGACGGCTTCAAGAGTGGCTGCGTCAGGCATCAGGGCCAGGAGGTAGGCCTGGCTCAAAGCCTCAGATCTAAGATCCGAGGTGCAGTATAAGCTAGTAGATCTCCCTTGCCTGGGAGACAAGTTATTTGGATCCAAGGTACAGGATGCTGTTTCTCAATTAAGAGAACACACAGAAACTTTACGGCAGCTAACCTCCCTCCCACATGATTAAGAACATAAGAACATAAGAAAATGCCATACTGGGTCAGACCAAGGGTCCATCAAGCTCAGCATCCTGTTTCCAACAGTGGCCAATCCAGGCCATAAGAACCTGGCAAGTACCCAAAAACTAAGTCTATTCCATGTTACCATTGCTAATGACAGTGGCTATTCTCCAAGAACTTATCCAATCCTTTTTTAAACACAGCTATACTAACTGCACTAACCACATCCTCTGGCAACAAATTCCAGAGTTTAATTGTGCGTTGAGAAAAAAAAACTTTCTCCGATTAGTTTTAAATGTGCCCCATGCTAACTTCATGGAGTGCCCCCTAGTCTTTCTACTATCCGAAAGAGTAAATAACCGATTCACATCTACCCGTTCTAGACCTCTCATGATTTTAAACACCTCTATCATATCCCCCCTCAGTCGTCTCTTCTCCAAGCTGAAAAGTCCTAACCTCTTTAGTCTTTCCTCATAGGGGAGTTGTTCCATTCCCCTTATCATTTTGGTAGCCCTTCTCTGTACCTTCTCCATCGTAATTATATCTTTTTTGAGATGCGGCGACCAGAATTGTACACAGTCTTCAAGGTGCGGTTTCACCATGGAGCGATAC
Source organism: Rhinatrema bivittatum (assembly GCF_901001135.1). Lineage (NCBI taxonomy): Eukaryota > Metazoa > Chordata > Amphibia > Gymnophiona > Rhinatrematidae > Rhinatrema > Rhinatrema bivittatum. Next base: position 433,225,370 of record NC_042615.1, on the reverse strand, counting down.
AGAGGCATTATGACATTTTCCGTTTTATTCACCATTCCCTTTCTAATAATTCCCAACATTCTGTTTGCTTTTTTAACTGCCGCATCACACTGAACCGACGATTTCAATGTGTTATCCACTATGACACCTAGATATCTTTCTTGGGTTGTAGCACCTAATATGGAACCCAACATTGTGTAATTATAGCATGGGTTATTTTTCCCTATATGCATCACCTTGCACTTATCCACATTAAATTTCATCTGCCATTTGGATGCCCAATTTTCCAGTCTCACAAGGTCTTCCTGCAATTTATCACAATCTGCTTGTGATTAAACTACTCTGAACAATTTTGTGTCATCTGCAAATTTGATTATCTCACTCGTTGTATTTCTTTCCAGATCATTTATAAATATATTGAAAAGTAAGGGTCCCAATACAGATCCCTGAGGCACTCCACTGTCCACTCCCTTCCACTGAGAAAATTGCCCATTTAATCCTACTCTCTGTTTCCTGTCTGTTAGCCAGTTTGCAATCCACGAAAGGACATCGCCACCTATCCCATGACTTTTTACTTTTCCTAGAAGCCTCTCATGAGGAACTTTGTCAAACGCCTTCTGAAAATCCAAGTATACTATATCTACCGGTTCACCTTTATCCACATGTTTATTAACTCCTTCAAAAAAGTGAAGCAGATTTGTGAGGCAAGACTTGCCCTGGGTAAAGCCATGCTAACTTTGTTCCATGAAACCATGTCTTTCTATATGTTCTGTGATTTTGATGTTTAGAACACTTTCCACTATTTTTCCTGGCACTGAAGTCAGGCTAACAGGTCTGTAGTTTCCCGGATTGCCCCTGGAGCCCTTTTTAAATATTGGGGTTACATTTGCTATCCTCCAGTCTTCAGGTACATTGGATGATTTTAATGATAAGTTACAAATTTTTACTAATAGGTCTGAAATTTCATTTTTTAGTTCCTTCAGAACTCTGGGGTGTATACCATCCGGTCCAGGTGATTTACTACTCTTCAGTTTGTCAATCAGGCCTACCACATCTTCTAGGTTCACCGTGATTTGATTCAGTCCATCTGAATCATTGCCCATGAAAACCTTCTCCATTACAGGTACCTCCCCAACATCCTCTTCAGTAAACACCGAAGCAAAGAAATCATTTAATTTTTCCGCGATGGCCTTATCTTCTCTAAGTGCCCCTTTAACCCCTTGATCATCTAACGGTCCAACTGACTCCCTCACAGGCTTTCTGCTTCGGATATATTTTAAAAAGTTTTTACTGTGAGTTTTTGCCTCTACAGCCAACTTCTTTTCAAATTCTCTCTTAGCCTGTCTTATCAATGTCTTACATTTAACTTGCCAATGTTTATGCTTTATCCTGTTTTCTTCTGTTGGATCCTTCTTCCAATTTTTGAATGAAGATCTTTTGGCTAAAATAGCTTCTTTCACCTCCCCTTTTAACCATGCCGGTAATCGTTTTGCCTTCTTTCCACCTTTCTTAAAGTGTGGAATACATCTGGACTGTGCTTCTAGAATGGTATTTTTTAACAATGACCACGCCTCTTGGACATTTTTTACTTTTGTAGCTGCTCCTTTCAGTTTCTAACAATTTTTCTCATTTTATCAAAGTTTCCCTTTTGAAAGTTTAGCATGAAAGCCTTTGATTTGCACACTGTTCCTTTTCCAGTCATTAAATCAAATTTGATCATATTATGATCACTATTGCCAAGCGGCCCCACCACCGTTACCTCTCTCACCAAGTCCTGTGCTCCACTGAGAATTAGATCTAAAATTGCTCCCCCTCTCGTCGGTTCCTGAACCAATTGCTCCATAAAGCTATCATTTATTCCATCCAGGAACGTTATCTCTCTAGCGTGACCCGATGATACATTTACCCAGTCTATATTGGGGATAATTGAATGATTCCTCCACACATACTAGCTGCAGACCTCCACGGAGAGACACCAGACGGCCTTTCTACAGACAACAGAGATATTACCCTCCTGCATCCAGACCTAGGCCTTCCAGACCTCAGCAAAGGCCACAACAGAGGCAACAGAGAACAGCAGGCCCCAACCAGCTCTGCAAACCAGACCTGCTACTGGATTTTGAAATTACATCCAGAGAACGAAGCCTTTATTCAAATCCTCAGCCAGAACTACCAGTGGGAGGCAGAATATCCAAGTTTTACAACAATTGGACGTCAATAACCTCGGACCAATGGGTCCTATCCATAATAGACCGAGGATATCAACTCAATTTCATTTCAATTCCCCAAGATTTTCCACCGAGTCACTCTCATTTCAGCGAAAATCACATGCTTCAATTACAAATAGAATTATCCACCCTTCTGACAGCCAGGGCTGTAGAACTGGTACCCAGGTCTCAGAAAGGCAGAGGATTCTATTCACGTTATTTCCTCATTCAAAGAAAATCAGAGGCCTTCGTCCCATCCTAGACCTCAGAAATCTCAACAAATTTCTGAAAAAAGAAAAGTTCAGGATGGTTTCTCTAGGCACCATGCTTCCCCTTCTTCCTATGGCAAGGCTCGCCATGAGGGTAACCCAATGGACATTAAGATCGCAATGGATCCAAGCCATTCAACCACTGCATTCTTTAATTCAAATAACCCACCAGCTACGTGCATCTCTACTTTGGTGGGTAAACAAGGACAATTTGCGCAAGGGCCTACCCTTTCAACAACCAGTCCCACAGATAACGTTAACTACAGATGCATTCACCTTGGGTTGGTGAGCTCACATAGACACTCTCCAAACTCAAGGGACTTGGACAAAACTCGAAGCAACATTTCAAATCAATTTTCTGGAGCTTCGAGCTATACATTATGCACTACATGCGTTCAAGGACTGCCTTTCACACAAGACTGTTCTAAACGGACAACACAGTAGCCATGTGGTACATCAACAAACAGGGAGGTACAGGATCGTATCTCCTTTGTCAAGAAGCTGCACAGATTTGGGGCTGTGCCCTGAAACACTCAATGTTCCTCCGGGCCACTTATCTGGCAGGCATACACAACGTAGTGGCAGATCGACTCAGTCATCAGTTCCAACCACATGAATGGTCCCTGGATCCTTCAGTAGCGACCAGGATATTCCACCGTTGGGGACAACCGACAATATACTCTTTGCGTCACATCTGAATCACAAAGTGGACAAATTCTGTTCTCTACACAAACAGAAGAACCAGCCAGCCAAGGACGCCTTTGCTCGCCCTTGGAACTCAGGCCTACTATACGCGTATCCGCCAATACCGCTCATAACCAAAACTCTAGTGAAGCTACAACATGACAAGGGGACCATGATACTCATAGCCCCATATTGGCCTCGACAAGTATGGTTTCCCACACTCCTAGACCTCTCAGTCAGGGATCCCATTCATCTGGGAACAGCTCCCACTCTCATAACTCAGGATCAGGGTCGGTTGCGCCATCCCAACCTTCAATCCCTATCCCTGACAGCATGGATGTTGAAAGCTTGATTTTACAACCACTTAATCTTTCAACCAATGTATCTCAAGTGCGTATAGCTTCACGTAAACCTTCCACACGAAGAATTATTCTTCCAAATGGAAAAGGTTTACTTTGTGGTGCAGGCAAAAGAGTATAGATCCTTTTACCTGCCCCACTACTTCTCTACTAGACTACTTATACCATCTTTCAGACTCTGGTCTCCAGACTTCATCTGTCAGAGTACATTTAAGTGCAATCTCAGCTTACCATAACAAGATGGGAGATGCACCTATCTCCACACAACCTCTTGTCAGCAGGTTTATGAGAGGTTTAACTCAGCTTAAACTGCCAATTAGGCCTCCAGTCACAGAATGGGACCTAAATTTGGTTTTAACAAGACTAATGCGTTCTCCTTTCGAACCCATAGATTCCTGTGATCTTAAATTTCTCACATGGAAGACTATCTTCCTCATAGCCATTACATCAGCTAGAAGGGTTAGTGAGTTACAAGCACGTGTCACATACTCACCCTACACAAAGTTTCTACATGACAAAGTGGTTCTCCGTACACATCCAAAATTCCTTCCCAAAGTAGTTACGGAATTCCACTTAAACCAATCCATAGTTTTACCCACATTCTTCCCAAGGCCTCATTCTCACCAAGGAGAACGAGCCTTGCATACTTTGGGCTGTAAGCGGGCATTATCTTTCTATTTAAATTGCACTGCAATCCACAGGAATTCCAATCAGCTTTTTGTTTCCTATGATCCAAACAAACCGGGTAAAGCAGTGGGTAAACATACTCTATCCAATTGGCTAGCAGATTGCATACAGTTTTGTTATGAAAAAGCAGGCCTTCCTCTCCAAGGGTAGGTAAAGGCACATTCAGTAAGAGCAATGTCAACCTCAGTAGCACACTATCGCTCAGTGCCAATTCTTGACATATGTAAAGCAGCAACTTGGAGTTCACTTCACACTTTTGCAGCTCATTACTGTTTGGACAAAGAAGGACGACAAGATTCAGCCTATGGACAATCTGTCTTAAAGAACTTGTTTCCAGTCTAAACCCAACTCCTTCTACAACCAACCTGCTGTGATCTTCAGCTGACTCATTTTCAATAAAGTGCATCACTGTTGCTTCACTACAAAATGACTCAGCCTCTAGCTTGCTCATCACCCATATGTGAGGACTAGCATCCTGCTTGTCCTGGGATAAAGCAAAATTGCTTATCTTATCTTGTAATAGGTGTTATCCCAGGACAGCAGGATGTAGTCCTCACGAAACCCACCCGCCACCCCGCGGAGTTGGGTCTCATACCTTTTTATCCTTTAATTTTTTGCTAAAGCTTATTGCTACATACGAGACTGGAGTGAGACCCCTGTGGCAGAGAATATCATGGCATGCTGGGCATGCTCAGTGGCCTCAGAGTGCCAATCAAAAGTTTCTAGAAACTTTGACAGAAGTTTTTCCCGCAATAGGGCTCTATCAGTGACGTCAGCCATATGTGAGGACTACATCCTGCTGTCCTGGGATAACACCTATTACAAGGTAAGCAATTTTGCTTTCTATAATCAAATCTGGGGATCGGCCATGGGAGCTATCATGGCTCCAAGTGTGGCAAACCTATATGTATCAGCATTTGAAGAACTATGGTTATATGATTCTCCTCAGTTCCAATTTGTGTCCTTTTGGACTAGGTATATCAATGACATATTTTTTCTTTGGCACTCAGATGAAAAACGTTTGCTACAGTTTCAGCATTGGATTAATTCTCTTGATCAACATCTTCAATTCACTATGGAATTTCTTTTTGAAATTATTAATTTTTTGGACATTTCTATCAGAAAAGAGGGAGATGCCTTGGTGACAAGTATTTACAGGAAACCTATTGAAAAGAACACCTTATTACATTTTACAAGTTTTCACCCCTGTCATTTATGGAAGAACTTACCGGTAGAGCAGTTTCTGCTACTTCGTCAGTTGTGTAGTACCAAACAAGAATTTATTTTTCAATCGGATTTCCTGTATTGGAAATTATTAGATCGTGGGTACCCAATGAAATTTATTAAAAAAGCTTACAAAAGGGCTATGAATGCAGAGAGGCAATGGTTACTGTTGGATAAAGAGCAGGCACAATCATCAACTCCGTTAGTATGTACATTGATACATTCCATACAGGCTCCCATTATTGCTAAATTGATTCTACAATATTGGGCAATTTAAAAAATCCATGAAGTGTTCAAAGAATGACCCCTTATAGCATTTAGTCAAGGGATGAATGTAAAAGACTATGTAGTACCCTCATTTTTAAGACCTAATATAGAAAATGTGGGTACAAGAATAGCAGGGCATTGGACCTGTCAAAGGAAATGTGAGTTATGCATGCAGGCATTGATTGGTACTAGTTGGACCAATTTACAGGATAAAGTACATACAGCTCGTCAATATACAGACTGTGGCTCTAACAATGTGATTTATATTTTAGTCTGCCCTCGTAATTTGTTTTATGTGGAGAGAACAAAAAGACCTATCTGCACACGTTTAATTGAATATCGGAGTTGCCTGTCAATGGAAAAACTACAAACACCAATTGTCTCGCACTGTTTACAAGCACGACATACATTTCAGGAGTTAAAATGGAGGGTCATTGAATAAATCGTGCAAAATCCATGAGGAGGAAACCCAAAAACCATTTTAAATTATAAAGAACAACTATGGATACATAAATCAGGAATGGTACAACCAAAAGGTTTAAATGTAGCAGTAGAATGGTACACGCTCATTTAAGCTTAGAACAACTAGGGATTTAGGGGTTAAAATGGAGGGTTATTGAATAATTCATGTAAAATCTGCGAAGAGAATATCCATTTTATATTAGTAAGAACAACTATGATTCTATAATTGGGAAGCGATATAACTAAAAGGATCAAACGTTGCAGCAGAAAAGTACATGTCTATTCAATTTAATGAGTTGTTTTGATGGCTTTCAGAGGTCTCATAATTAATTGGTTTCCAGCTTTAATAATGCTGTAATTAAGATTGACAAGAGGGGTATAAATAAACAGGAAGTCTTTGATAGCGACCGGAAAAGGAAAGCGCCGCCGCCATGGAGAACGCTGAAATTTAAATGTCACAAGTAAGCACGAAATATTGTATCAAGGTACCCATTAAAAAATTGGTGGAGGTTTCAATACTCCTGTGAAATGCTGCCTGCATTTAAAAGATTCTAAAAAATTTTTTTTCAAATGTTTATTATCAGACGCTGTTTGAAACCCTTGAGAAACACGGTCCCGTTTCAGATAAGTGAAAAAGTTTTAAAAAAATAAGAAGGAAAATATAGTGGCACATTGGTGATAAACACGACATTATTGTACACTTATGCAGATAAAAATTGACCGATGATTATATAGACGGTTGAGTCTAAAAGTTGAATAACGAAACGATAAAGCCGATTATGATGGTCATTTAAAAATGTATAGCGTTTTGATTGTGGATACGAAACGTTGAAGGACTTTTTGATATTCTAAGGTAGTTCATTATATGCACCTACAGTCCTAATACTTATAAAGTGTGGACAGCGTGGTTGTGAGAAGAGAGAAAGAAAAAGTCTACATCACATTATATTTTATATAGAGAAAAGAACACAGAATAGCTGCCTCTGCAGCCCACAATAACAAATCACTCATACAGACATTCATACACCATATACACCAGTCACACCAATACATAAGAGTACATCATTGCCAACTGTTGCAATAGCCTGTAGCTTTCATCCTTTCTTTAATTAATTGTAGCAACATAGTGTGAAAATTCACCCAGGCTGTAACATAATTCTTAGGTACATTTCATTGGGTAAATTTCATATCCAAATGCCCAGATTGCATCCAGTCTGCCATCTGGGAAAACCAGAGCATTGAGGGAGGAGAGGAAGGTTGCCTCTAATACTTTAAAATACATCATTTTGCAAGGAAAAGCAAGTTTGCTTACCGTAAACGGTGTTTCCATAGATAGCAGGATGAATTAGCCATGCTGTCATGGGAACTGTCAGTCAGGCCCAGGAGGCGGAGCTTCCTAAGTGATGTCAGAGCTTTGTTCTGAGGCTGCGCATGGTTTCCCGCGCTGATAACGACTCTCCTCAGTCTGTTTTTCCGTGCACGGCATTGCACGTGGAGCCTCAGACCTCCTCAGCAAAAACCTAAATACTGAAAGAAGAACTGAAGAAATGAAAGACAAGGATGCTCCCCAACCTTCCGGATTCAAGCCCTGCCTCTGCGGGAAGGTCATGTCCGTCACAGAGGGACATGACCGCTGTTACCGTTCTCTGGGACCAGACCACCCACTCGAGACGTGCTCCCACTGCGGTCGGATGTCGCCGAGGGCACGCCGACAAAGGAAGGAGAAGATGGAGCGTCTACGGGCCTCGAGGACAGAGTCCTATGCCCTGCCGTCAGAGGCCCACTCTTCCCCGGGGCCTAGTACGTCCACGCTGGCTCCCCAGCATCAAGCGGCCTCCATGGAACCTCCGACTGCGAAGCACTGCGCAGGAGGTAAGACCCTGGTCGCCGGGAGTCGAGATCCCTCCCGTATAGAAAAGCGGCGCTGGCCGGAGCTGCATGTGTCGGAGCGGGTAGTAACACACGCCTGACAACCAATCCACTCGCTGGAACCAAAGATGCACGTCCAGTCGTCCAATCGACGCAGTGCCGAGTGGACGCGATGCAGGCTACAAAACCTATGGCACCGGAAGAGCCGACACCTCGACCAGGATCGGCCGAGTTGCCCCGGATGGCGTCGATGACGGTGCAGGTGCGTCGGACAACACACCCTCTTCCGACGCTGGCACCATCACAGCACGAAGACGCGGCGCAGATACGACTCAAGAATCAACGCAGTTGCGACGCGACGATGCGGCGCAGAGATGAAGCGAAACTGCGCCAAATCGAACCGACACACACCACGGCGCCATCGATGCACGTTGTACTGCCCTCGATGTCAACGTAGGACACCAGAAAGAAAACATCAAAAAATCGCCCATGTTCACCAGAAAATCCGGGACCACGGAAGAAATCTCATTTTGTGCCACTGGCCCCTGTATCAAGGTCCAGGGATGCTCCCTTGACCTTAACACCCTCGTCACCAGCCTTCTCGTCCAGGTCTGACAGAGACAAAGCTTATATTCATCTGCCTTCATTGTCCGGCTCCCCGGCCTCTTCGGCCCCTGAGTTCTCAGGCCTATCATTGGCGTCCAAACGCCACTCCAGGGGTGACGTTCTACAAGAACCCCTAGTGAAAAAGCGCAAGTTGGAAGAAAGAATGCACACATGCGGACCGGGGAATCAACCAGATACAGACTTACTCCTGGCAGCCATTCCAACGACCAGACCACAGGTACCTACTAAACCACCGATGCCGACAGCAATGAAGGATGCTTTCGTTAACCTTTCCCTGGCATTGTCGGGATTCTTTGAAGTGATGAAGTCCTCTTACCAGATGGGAACTTCATCGCCCAGTACAGACAAGGATTCTCCACAGCCCTTGTTGGACTCATCCCCGCAAAACATACTGTTGTGGAACACTAGGAGAGCGGTCCCACTTACCAAGAGGTGTGTTCTTGGGCCACGGCTCGACCCCAGAGAAACTCCGAAGAGGTGCCGCGGTAGGCGAGGCATGCCTGAGCATGGGTTGAACAGGAGCGAGGCTGGACTGAAGACTGGAGATACTGACCCTCCTCCGGACCTGCACACTTCGGAAGACCAACAATGCAATGATGGTCTTATGAACAGTCCTCCGACCGTTCCAAGCCCTTTCGGACCTGCCGCAGGGTACGGCAAGAAGCGGCAGGTCAGATGGAGGCCAGGGCAGCAAAGACCGGAACATGGAGATACAGACGAGACTTCAGGGACGAGGTGCTTGGAAGCACAGATAAGACTTCAGGGACGACGTAGACTTAGGCACAGACATAAACTCAGGAACAAGGTACTTGGCTTTCAGAAGACTCAGGAACAAGGTACAAGGCTTGCATCATGAAGCGCCCTACTCAGCCCCCCGTGGGGCTGGTTGTGGACCACAACATGGCTTGCCGCGAGGTACCAAGCATACAGAACACTCAGGAACAAGGTAATTGGCTTTCAGAAGACTCAGGAACAAGGTACAAGGCTTGCATCATGAAGCGCCCTACTCAGCCCACCTGTGGGGCTGGTCGCGGACCACGACATGGCTTGCCGCGGGGTACCAAGCATACAGAAGACTCAGGAACAAGGTACTTGGCTTTCAGGAGATTCAGGAACGAGGTACAAGGCTTTCAGAAGATTCAGGAATGAGGTACTTGGCTTTCAGAAGATTCAGGAACGAGGTACAAGGCCGACATCATGAAGCGCCCTACTCAGCCCACCCGTGAGGCTGGTCTCGGACCACGACATGGATTGCCAGGGGTTCAGGACAACTGGACAGGATCACGGACATCAGGATAGGAGAGACAACATCTGGACTGGAACATGGATACTGGATCAGGAGACAGACCTTAGACTTGGAACACGGACAACAGGTGGACATCAGGACTTGAACAGCAGGCGGACATCTGGACAAGATGAGGAGCTCCAACGAAGAACAGGAAACACATGACCTTGAAGTGCTGGAACAAGGACGACTCCTGAAGTGAAGGACAGCAGGATCCCAGGAGTGACCAACTCCTTGCGAAGGCAAAGCTGGAATGGACGCTGAGCCCTTTTGTAGGGCTGAAGAGGACAATGCCTAGGGAGGGGTCAGCAGGGGGCCACACCTGGCTGGCCCTTGAAGAACAGGCGAGAGGCGCACGCCCGCGCCTTAGGAGAGCTGGAGAAGAGAGAAGCAGGATCCGCTGGTGGCGTCCTCGGCCACGTGGAGGGCCCAGGAAGCAAGGCAGGCAGCGGAGCAGCCCTGCCATGGAGGTGAAGGTAGGCAGGCTGCTGGAGCGGCTCCATGCCATGAAGACTGAAGCTGGAAGAGCTGCAGGAAGCAAGAATAGCTGCAGGCACCGGCAGGGACGGCCTCCCTGCCAGACAAGGACCCGGGCTTAAGCAGGCACCGGCAGGGACAGCCTTCCTGCCGGCTGAAGACCCCAGCATCGACTGCAGCACATTGGAGGAAGGCAGGAGCAGCAGCAGAGGAGCCAGCCGCATGGAGAGCTCCCGGTGGCCCGACCCTGCCACGCAGGACCAGGGGCAGCCGGCGAGGAGCCCAGCGACGGCGGCAGGCCCACCGCGAAGGAGAAGTTGTCAGCGGCCTGACTGGCCGCATAAGGTGAGGAGCCTGCCCGCACTCCTCATGGGCAGGACCGCAACACATACATCCATCTCCACCGGAAGTGTGACCGCCATCTCCACGGGCACTCTCTCCAGCCCCGACACCGGCATCGCAACCTCAAGGTTCCTATACTCCAGGGTCACCGGACCAGCAGCCCACATCACCGTGTAGTTCAACTGGATATCCCTCAGAACCGGGGGACGAACCGGCGGAACCATACTCTCCTCCGGATGACCTTACCTATCCGAAATGTTTGGAAAAGATAGGTTCGGTTCTCAACCTGAACATCCAGAAGGTGCCAGATCCGAGATCGGTGACTCTAGATATCTTAAAGATTTTTTATCTACCAGCAGAGCCTACCTCTCTCCCTCCACATGGGATGTTGGATTCAGTACTGGAATGTTCCTGGGAGACCCCTTTTCAACTCCCACCAGTTTCGAGGAAGACCGACCTCAAGTATAAGGTAGAAAAATCACCTTACTACTCAACACAACTACCCCATGCATTCTTGGTAGTTGAATCGGCGATGGCGAGAGCTCGGAAGTCTAGATTACACTCCGCTACCCCTCCGGGCAGGGATCTGTGTTCACTAGATTAATTTGCAAAGCGCACATTCCAGGCATCAATACTGTCCGCCCGCATTAACCATCACCAATTCTATATCATCCAATACCTCTACAAGTGTGTGCAACAGATGAAAGACAGCTCAGATCCTGTCCATCCCATTGGGGACACAAATCATGTTCAAGACCTGGAGGAAGGTATTCGCCATTTGTTGTGCATGGTCTACGAAAGTTTTGAGACCTCCTTGCATGCCTCCATGGTGACCATTGCGGCACGGTGTATTGCGTGGCTGCGGGCAAGTTCCATTCGAGAAGATGTCCACAAAAAATTGCCTAATTTACCATGCAAAGGAGACAATTTGTTTGGGACTTGTTTCCAGGAAACGGTAGCCTATCTAAAGGAGCAGTCCGTGGCAGTGCAATCGTTGGCTACTCCACAATCCTACTCCACACCGTGCAGATATCCCATGATACCGCGCAGACAAACCTTCCAACGCCGCACATATCGGCCATATGCCTCCTACTGTCCCCCGCCTTATCAGCCGGTTGCCTGTCCACCGAATCAACAGAACCAGAACCGACGAGGACGACCCCGGGGCCAATGCCCACAAACGCAGCAACCCGCCGCCGCGGCCAAGACTAATCCGTCTTTTTGAGCATAGCCCCGCCACCACCGCAACGGGTACTAGCAGGAGGCATCACGACACACATCCGGGAATAGGAAAAGATCACAACCGACCAATGGGTACTAGACATTGTTCGACACGGGTACAGGATTCACTTCCACTCTCCCCCTCCGCTTCCCCATACAGTATCGAAGGGTTCCAGACCACATCAAAACCGTCTGGCACAAGAAGTAGCAACATTATTACAACAACAGGCAACCCGCACCGTTCCTCCAACGGAAAATTGCACGGTATTCCAATCTCCCTATTTCCTAATCCCAAAGAAATCCGGGAACGTTCGTCAGATTCTGGACCTCAGAGAACTGAACAAGTTCATTGTCAAGGAATAATTCAAAATGATATCTCTCAAATCTCTGCTACCCTTGATCCAACCCAGAGCCTGGATGTGCTCCATCGATCTCAAGGATGCATACACCCATATTCCTATGCATCCGTCCTCCTGGCGATACCTGTCTTTCCAAGTCCATGGCCAATCCTTCCAATATAAGGTCCTGCCCTTTGGCCTGTCCACAGCGCCCAGGGTGTTCACCAAATGCATGGCAGTGGTAGTGGGGTTCCTCCGCCAATGGGGGGTCATGATCTTTCCTTATCTCAACGATTGGCTGTTAGTAGCCACCAGCCCAGACACGCTTCAACAACATCTCCAAAACACAATTCAGTGCCTGGACAAGTTGGTATTAATCATCAACTATCAGAAGTCCAACTCACATCCTACACAAACGATACAGTTCATAGGAGCTCAGTTGGACACAATCAAATACCGAGTTTTCCTGCCGGCTGACAGGAAACAAACAATGCGACTCCTTTTCCACAGTCTAAGGTTGACTGTGTCGCCAACGGCACATCAAGTCTTGCGAGTTTTGGGACACATGGCCGCCTCGATCCATGCAGTCTCCAACTTGAGACCAAGCATGCTACACCTCCAATGGGGTCTCAAACGACAGTGTAAACAACACTCGCAACTACTACACTGGACAGTGTCCTTGACAAAGACTATGATGACAGACTTGGATTGGTAGTTATGCAAACCAACACTCACCAAGGGAGCTCCTTTCACTCGCCTACCACACAATGCAGTTCTAACCACAGATGCCTCAACCACCTCCAGACGTAAGGCCTCTGGTCACAATGCAAACAATCTCTTCACATCAATCTTTGCCCTCCGGTCTCAAAACCACCAGTTCCGTGGAATCTAAACTTAGTTCTGGAACAACTGATGGTCTCACCCTTCGAACCACTAGAATCCGCACATCTGAAATACCTCACCTGGAAGGTGATCTTCCTTATTGCAATCACATCAGCTCGACGTGTTAGAGAATTGCAAGCCTTGGTACATTATAGCCCATACCTTCAGTTTTACCACCATAAAGTGCTCTTACGGACGCACCCCTCCTTCCTGCCGAAGGTAGTCTCCCAATTTCACCTCAACCAATCAATTGAATTACCAATTTTTTTATCCGAAACCTCACACAGAGAGAGATTATTGCATACCCTGGACTGCAAAAGAGCACTGGCATATTATAAACAAAGAACCCATTCGCCCAACAGGGCATCACAGCTCTTTGACTCGTTAAACACGAATGCCCCAGGCCTTCCGGTAACCAAATGCAACATCTCTAGCTGGATCACCCAATGTATACAGTTCTGCCACCAGAAGCGTAACTCTACATTGCCATCTCTACCCACGGCGCATCAAACATGAGCAGTGGCTACCTCCATCACCCATCGACGACATATTCCACCGGTGGACATTTGCAAAGCAGCCACGTGGGCCTCTTCACATGTTTACTTCACATTACTGTCTTGACCAACAGTCAACGGATGATGCAAGGTTTGGTACAACCCTGCTGCAGTCATTGTCCACAGACTCCAAGAGGTCGACTGTCACTGAATGACCATCACGCTGTATTCAACAATACCTATGACCTGCTCGTCAGCGTGCTGGATGCTTAGGACTCCCATGATAGCATAGCTAATTCAGCCCTGCTATCGACGGGAAAAAGCAAGTTTGCTTACCGTAAACGGTGTTTCCGTAGATAGCAGGATGAATTAGCCATGCTGACCCACCCACCTCCCTGACAGTCTATATCAACTCTACGACCATGTTTGCTTTATCACAGATTGAGGAGAGTCGTTATCAGCCTCGGTGAATTTCCACACTGTGTTGCTACAATTAATTAAAGAAAGGATGAGAGCTACAGGCTATTCCAACAGTTGGCGATGATGTACTCTTGTGCATTGGTGTGATTGGTGTGTACGGTATGAATGCCTGTATGAGTGATTTGTTATTGTGGGCTGCAGACGCAGCTATTCTGTGTTCTTTTCTCCATATAAAATATAATGTGATGTAGACTTTTTCTTTCTCTCTTTTCACAACCTCGCTGTCTACACTTTATAAGTATTAGGACTGTAGGTGCATATAATGAACTACCTTAGAATATCAAAAAGTCCTTCAATGTATCCACAATCAAAACGCTATACTTTTTTAAATGACCATCATACTTGGCTTCATCGTTTAGTAATTCAACTTTTAAACTCTGCCGTCTATATAATTATCGGTCAATTTTTATCCGCATAAGTGTACAATAATGTCATGTTTATGGTTGCAAACTGATACATGAAAAGACACCCTATTTCTTCGGACTGCCGGGACCTAGCTTATGTAATGTACCATCCAAATCCTGTGCAATAGAATCGTTCAAGAAGGAGAGTTAACAACTTTCCAAAATGCCGCATTTAGCATATGCATTAATGATTTGAATGGCCATACCTTTGAAAATGTGGGTGGAAACTTTCAAAGGATTTACATGCGTAAATATAACTACTATTGTAGCAATTTTCAAAAGCCACTTACGTGGATAAAGTGCATTTACATGTGTAAAAACCATTTTTAAATGTGTAACTGTTTTTGAGAATCAGGCCCTTAGATCGCTGATAGGTTTTAGAGTCCCAGGGTACACTTGTGTGAAGAATTTCCTAAGTCATGGCTGAGATTGTCCTCCAGAATCTCCTTGCAGATCCACCAAGCATGATAAAATGCACCAATATCTCCACACTTTCTCTAGCACGAGTCATAGGCATTTCAAGAGATTTTGCGTAGCCTATCAGGAGTGAGATACCAGTTATACAGTAACTTAGAATTCCCTGTATGTACCCGGATCAGTCCAGACTCCTGGGCTTTGCCTCCTGTCCAGCAGATGGAGATAGAGAAGTTTTAACGGACTCTGCCTTATACCCTGAGCTGCCACCTAGAGTCTGTCAGTATTTCTCTGTCTCCAGCAGATGGTGAAGGTGCAAACCTTTAGTCTGGTTTTAGTGATAGATGTTAGCCTTCGGATTGATTCTCTCATTCATTCATTTAAAAAATTTATTAATCGCTTAACACAAAAGGCCTAAGCGATATACAAAATAAACATACATAATAAAAACAAAAAAATTTGACAAAGGCCAAAACAAACAGGCATTATAAATTATATAAAATAAATAATTACTAAATAAATAAATAAATAAATAAATAAAAATAAGAAAAAAATTGCTAATAGGCAAATACCATTTAGGCCTCCCAGGGGGTTGCCAAGTCCTGGTGGGGCCATCCCCCCTGATAGTAGAGGCTCAGGAGCAGAGGACTGAGAACCCTGTGACTGCCCACAGCTGAGGGTGATAGTGGGGAGCCCATTTCACTTACCCTCAGGAGGAACACACACAGAGCCGAACAAAAGAAAAAAAAGTTATTACACCAGGAAAAGCAGGATGAGGATGGTAGTCCTCACATACGGGTGACGTCACCAGACAGAGTCCTATCGCAGAAAACTTTCTGTCAAAGTTTCTAAAACTTTTGACTGGCACAGTGAGCCTACTGAGCATGCCCAGCATGCCATTATCCCTCGAGCCACAGGGATCTCCCTTCAGTCTCTTCTTTTCCACGCTGCAGTTTGCCTTGTGGTTAGGAGCTCTGTGTGATTCCTCACACAATTTTCCTCACGGAAAAAATATTAACAATTCCTCAGAAAAATATCCCCTCATAGGGGTCTCCCATTTAAATTCATTTTTCTCCAATTCGGTGAGTAAAATACTTAGTTTTGCGGTCGATACCGTTCTCACCGTCCCTCAGTGCCCACAGGCCATCGAGGGCTGTCAGGCCTCAACCTTTTGTCATCATGGCAACGGAGTTTAGAAAGTGCCCTCGTACTATGTCGATAACTGACCCCCATGATGAGTGCATCTTATGCCTTGGCGCTACACACATCTCCTCTTGTCCTAAATGTGCCAAAATGATACAAAAAGGTAAGCATCGATGTCTACACAATCTTCACCGGTAGGGGTATCCAAAAAAGTGATAATAAAGACCCACCGGGTACATGAAGGCAGTGGTGACCACCCGTCTCCGACACCATCAAAGTCATCGACAAAATCTCCCTCTGTGCTGGGGAAAGAGCAGGCCGAGCACCGTGAAAAACATCGACACCGGCACCGAAGGGAATCCAGATATTGGAGCGGCTTCGATGGCCATCGAGCCGCTTGCAAGAAAGACAAGTTTAGAGGAGCCGATTCTGCCCTGTACACCAGAACATCCAAGGCTGCCGGGTACTGAGCCTCCACAGGGACCTGTGGAGGAGCCAGTTCCGCCGAGTCTGCCACCCCCTGTAGCTGCTCTGACCTCATCAGCTATACGGGAGGAACTGCATGGATTTATCGACCAGGAGGTCATCGATGCCCTCTGGGAACTACATTCACCGCTGCCGGCCCCCATACCAGCACTGATGCCGGAACCATCGATGTTCGCACCATTACTTACCAAACTCGATTCATTGATCGGTGCCTTACCAACACAACCTGGGCCACCAATGACAAAGAAACCGACACAGCCTCCGAAACACCCGATACCTATTTCCGGGTCATCGGATGAAGAAGGCACCAACTGTGATCCACAGTAACTGATACCTCAACTGATGCCGGGACCATCAGGACTCTCAGGACTGAGATGTCCGTGTTTTTTCTCGGTGCCATCGATGCCACCGAAGCATCAACCAAAACCATTGAAGGATCCATCGATGACTTTACTTCCTTCAACGCCATTCTTAATTCCTGGTTCAAGTCCTCAACCACACACCTTTTCAGATACATGGGAAAATGTAGATACTGATTCTTCTATTTATTTATTTTATTTATTTTGAACTTTTATATACCGACATTCATGTGCAAACAGTACATATCATATTGGTTTACAGTGAAATGAGGGAAGCATAAAACGAAAGCCTTACATCAAGCAAGGGTTATGGGAACTGGGATCAAATTTAACATATAAATACTTTGATCTTCCCGATATATAGCAGGCAAAAACTAGAAAAGATAGTAAAATGTCATGAGGGAAACTACTCCTCAGTGACAAGGAGCTAATGGACTGAGGTAAAAGTGAGAAGCAAGACCTGTCTACGAGGTAGGGTCTGGTTTAGAGTTTGGAAAACTTGACTGAAAAGGTGTTCCTGTTATAATGCGAAAGGCAGATGGATCCTATGAATTTACTGAAAAGCTTGAGAGAAAGCCAGGTTTTGAGTTTTTTTTTTAAAGGTTGTCAAAGATCTTTCTTGCCGGAGGTCTGGCGGGAGAGCATTCCAATGCGAAGGGCCAGCTGTGGAAAGAGCTTGTTTCCTTAAGGAGGATTTGATAGGGGGGGGGGGGGGGGGCGTAAAGTGAGTCTCTATAGGCAGATCTGATCGGTCTGGCGGAACTGTGGTGACGAAGGGGGATATTTTGATCCGCTGGGGTGAGGTTGTGTATGGCTTTGTATATAATCATTAGCACTTTATACTGGATACGTAATTTGATTGAAGCCAGTGAAGGTTACGCAGAATGGGTGTAATGTGCTCTCTTTTGTTGGTCTTGGTTAAAATCCTCATCGTAGCATTGATTTTGACCTTTTAGAATCTGTTGCAGAGGAAAGACTTGAACCAACTTAGTGCGGTGCCCTTGATGCCGATGTCCGCTAGCCGATCCACGAGGATTGAGTGATTCACCGTGTCGAATGCGGCTGATAAGTCAAGGAGAGCAAGAAGGCAGGGTTGTTTTTTCTCTAGGCTCAGGAGCATAGTGTCTGAGAGGGAAGTTAAGAGGGCTTCTGTACTTAGGGACTTACGGAAGCCGAACTGAGCTGGGGCAAGGATTTTGTTTTCATCCAAGTAATCCGAAAGTTGTTTATTGACGATTTTTTCCAAGAGTTTAGAGAGGAATGGAAGGTTAGCTATAGGGCGGAAGTTGGCCGGATCAGCCGGTGACAGGTTAGGATTTTTCAGAAGAGGTTTGAGAATGGCGAGTTTGAGGGCGTCAGACACTGAGCCTTGTGTTAGAGAACAATTAATGATTTCTGCCATAGGCTTGGTGATGATTTTTGGGATGGAGATGAGAAGATTTGAAGGAATCGAGTCCGTTGGGTGGGATGAAGGTTTGATCTTCTTGAGTAAGGTTTCTACCTCTAAAGGTGAAGTGGTTTCGAATGTTTCGAGGCTAGTGCTATGTTGTAAAGAGGTGGCATAAATGGGGGGAGGCTGACCGTAGTTGGTGGAGGTTAGCGGTGATATTAGGTTGAGGATTTTTTTCTCAAAGTATAAGGCGAGCTCTGTGGCCTTGCAGGCTGCTTGGTCGTCTGGTATAGTTGGGGGCGATGGTTTGGTGAGGGCCGAGACATGAGAATAATGCTTTAGAGTCGAAGATGAAGTGGTGGATTTTCTGTGCGTAGAAGTCTCTCTTAGTTCTGCGGATAGAGATCCTATAGCGGTGCATGAGGGATTTATACGCAGCTTGGTTCTCTGCAGAAGGATTTTTTCGCCAAATGTGTTCACCGCTTCTTAATTCTTGCTTGAGAGCTTTCAGTTCTGGGGTGTATCAGGTATTCCTGTTGTCTGGGTTGGAGCGTAAGACTTTAGTAGTTAATATTTTCTACCGAAAATATTTTGTCAGAACCCTCTCCACCAGAGGAAAGGAGAAAGTCACCACCTGAAGACCTCTCCTTTTCAAATTTTATAAGGGAAATGTCAGAAACAATCCCTTTTCAACTAGTAACAGAGGAAGATACAAGCATAGGACATTGGAGGTACTCCAATTTGTTGATGCTCCAAAAGAAATAGTAGCTATCCCAGTTCATGAAGTACAGTAGACCTGCAGCATTGACTTTGGGAACACCCCTGCACTGTTCCTCCAGATGCTACTTATTTGGTACAGCATATACCTGGTTTCCAAAAACCTCAACTCCCACATCAGTCTGTTGTGCTAGAGTCAGCACAAAAGACATCAAGGAGGCTTCGTCCACATTCGTCAACACCTCCTGGCAAACAGCAAAAGTTTCTGGACAATTTAGGACACAAAATGTTTCAGGGCTCCATGCTATTGTCAAAAATTGCCTCATATCAGCTGTACATGATACAATACCAAAAGAAGCTGTGGAAACAGGTTCAGGAAGTAGAAGAAACTCTTCCACAACAAGATCAGGCCACCCTCAATGCCGTCACACATAAGGGCCTTGAGGCTGGGAAGCACGAGGTACGTGCGGCCTATGATTCATTCGAAACAGCCTCCAGAATGGCAGTAACAGGCATTAGTGCCAAGAGATGGGCATGGTTGAAAGCATCAGCCCTCAGGCCTGAGGTCCAAGATAGACTGGCTGACTTACCTTGCACTGACGAAAATTTATTTGGAGATAAAGTGCAAAAGGGCTTCATCAGATCTTCTAAATCCCCAGACTCTAGGTGGCACTATGAGGTGCCACCTAGAGTCTGCCAATATTAAACTGTACCCAAGCAAAAAGGTTAAACCAGAACTTTCACTTTAACCAAACTTTTCCATAACCAAACTCCCCAGCCTAAGAGCAGAGGGATTGAAGAACATGTAACAGAATTAACGAAACAACACCCATATTCTTGACCTGTAAAGGAGGGCATATAGTATAAAAAAATAGCTGATAGATGTTCAGAATATGAAAGAAACTGCCGGACGAACGGACTCTCCATTTTCCCATGGGAGGGACTCTGGACTGATCTGTGGCACTACAGGAACGAAAATTAGCAGGTAAGAACCAATTTTTCTTTCCCTGTACATACCCAGATCAGTCCAGACTCCTGGGATGTACCAAAGCTTCCCTAACCAGGGTGGGACTGAGAGATTCCCGCTCAGAGTACACTAGACCCGAAGGAACCGGGCTATGGTGCCCGGGCATCTATGCGATAATGTCTGGCAAAATTATGCGTAGATTTCCATGTAGCCGCCCTATAAATTTCCAGTGGCAACACCTGTTGACATTCCGTCCATGAAGCTACTTGCAATCGAGGAGAATGAGCACTAAGATCCACCGGGATCACATGGCCCTGAACAAGGTATGCAGAAACAATAGCTTCCTTCAGCCAGCGCGCAATAGTGGCCCTTGGAGCTTTCTGACCTCTCCTGAGACCATTCCACAGGACGAATAGATGGTATGAGTGACGGAAAATGTTCGTGACCTCCAAATAATGCAACAACACCCGTTTCATGTCCAACTTCTTTAGATCCCTAGACTCTGCAGTAGAAGAATCTAAGTCCGCAAAGGAAGGGAGCTCCACCAACTGATCCAAATGGAAAGAGGACACCACCTTCGGGAGAAAGGAGGGAACTGTCTGCAAGGAAACCCCTGTTTCCGAAATACGTAAGAAGGGCTCCCTGCAAGATAAGGCCTGCAGTTCTGAAACTCGCAAAACAAGCTTCAGTGTAAGATCCTTCAGGGTAGCTTGCTTCAATGGCTCAAAAGGTGCATTACTGTTGTGCCTGTCGGTCGCAGATGGCTGTGCCTTCCGTTGCTCACCTTTCTCTTGCCTGGTTCAGTTCCATTAAGTAATATGGCTGCCTCCGCTTCCACACGCCGACCTCTCTGGCGTCCCCGGACCGGCATGGGTGATTGCGTTCGCCATTTTCCTTCTGGGATCACCTAGCACATGCGTGCGCGCGCGCACAGCCCCTTCCATGAACTCCGGATATTTAAACTGCCTTCTCTATACTAGCTACGAGTTAGCAAGGAATCCTTCCGGCTGATCTCTGCCTGCTACCAGATGCCTTCGCTCTGTGTACCCTCGCTCCGGAATGACTAAGGTACCTGCTCCTCGGGGGCCTTGCCTCGCTCCTACCTACCCTTCAGGGTTAACAACCTCTAGCAAGGACTTTTAAGGTACCCGCTGCTCAGGGGCCTTGCCTCGCTCATACCTACCCTTCGGGGTTACCAGCTTCCTGCAAGGACGCCTAGGTACCCACTCCTTGGGGGCCTTGCTCCGTCCTGAACCCTCGCTTCTTGGGGGTTCCTCCCTACAGCTGTTTCCAGCTTCAGAGTGAGTACTACTGCTCCTGATCTGTCTCTGCCTTGTCTCATCTCTTCCGAAGTAGATTCCTGGCCTACCCCTCATCGCGAACCACTACTGGATCTACCCTCACTGACATATCATCTGTGTCTGGGTTCTTGGTCTACCCCGCTCTGCGGACTACTACTGGACCCATCTCCATCTCAAGACCTGGTGAGACTCTATATCTGCAGTTCCTACGCTGCAGTGTACAGATGAGACGACACCATCAAAGACCCTCCTCTTCTGGATAGGATCACTGCCCGTTACTCGGGTTACCAACTATATTGCTGTATAATAAAGACTTGCATTCCGCTGTGTTCCATACTGCTAAGAACTAGCCTATCGCTTCAAGTCCCCACAGGGGACCAGGGGCCCACGACTCCATGTCCAAAACACAACAGATTGCTAACTCCATGGACCCGGCTTAGCTCTCAGCCTTACAGGCCATTCGTGGCTTGGCCCAGCAGATCACTGAGCAACTGAAATCTGTGGAGACACTAGCCATCACCTTCATATAGAAACATAGAAATGACGGCAGAAGAAGACCAAACAGCCCATCCAGTCTGCCCAGTAAGCTTTGCACTTTTTTAAATTTATTTTCATACTTCTGTTAGTCTTGACTCCTAGTAACCTTTTGGTTCAACCAGTTGAATGCCCGACTGAACATGCCAACTGCTTCGGAGAAAGAACCCTCTCCACAAGTGGTTGCTGTTCGTACCACTTCCAGCTCCTATATGCTTCTCTGGTGATGCCTTGATGTTATAGGGCTTTATTAATCAGTGCTGTATGCACTTCTCGTTGCAACCGAACTACTTTCCCAATGCTGTTTCCAAGACTACCTACATCCTATCACTACTCGATGGAAGAACCCTGGCCTGGGCTTCACCTCTCTGGGAACCAAACAACCCTGTTCTAAGTGACCTGCCTGGTTTCCTAAACCTATTCAAGTCTGTATTTGACATAGAAACATAGAAATGATGGCAGAAGAAGACCAAACGGCCCATCCAGTCTGCCCAGCAAGCTTCACACTTTTTTTTTTCCTCATACTTATCTGTTACTCTTGGCTCTTAGTAACCTTTTGGTTCTATTTCTCTTCCACCCCCACCATTAATGTAGAGAGCAGTGTTGGAGCTGCATCTAAGTGAAATATCTAGCTTAATTAGTTTGGGGTAGTAACTGCCGCAATAAGCAAGCTACACCCATGCTTATTTGTTTACCCAGACTATGTAATTCAGTCCTTGTTGGTTGTTGTCTGTATATAGATCCACTTTTCTTCATTCTCTCCTGCTGTTGAAGCAGAGAGCTATGCTGGATATGCGTGAAGTATCAGACTTTCTCCCCTGCCTTTGAAGCAGAGAGCTATGCTGGATTTGCGTGAAGTATCAGTCTTTCTCCCCTGCTGTTGAAGCAGAGAGCTATGCTGGATATGTGTGAAGTATCAGTCTTTCTCCTGCCGTTGAAGCAGAGAGCTATGCTGGATATGCATTGAAAGTGAAGTATCAGGCTTATTTGGTTTGGGGTAGTAACCGCCGTAACAGGCAAGCTACTCCCCGCTTTTTTGTGAATGCAAATCCTTTTTTCCACATTTCCTCTTGCCGTTGAAGCTTAGAGCAATGTTTGAGTTGCATTAACTGTGTGTATGTTTATTGAATAAGGGTATTATCTCCAGGTAGTAACCGTTATTCCCGCGTGCCACCCACTCTAGACTTTATGGATCCACAGTGTTTATCCCACGCCCCTTTGAAGTTCTTCACAGTTCTGGTCTTCACCACTTGCTCCGGAAGGGCATTCCAGGCATCCACCACCCTCTCCGTGAAGAAATACTTCCTGACATTGGTTCCTCCCTGGAGCTTCAAATCGTGACCCCTGGTTCTGTTGATTTTTTCCGATGGAAAAGGTTTGTCATTGTCTTTGGATCATTAAAACCTTTCAAGTATCTAAAAGTCTGTATCATATCACTTCTGCTCCTCCTTTCCTCCAGGGTGTACATATTTAGATTCTTCAATCTCTCCTCATAAGTCATTCGATGAAGACCCTCCACCTTTTTGGTCGCCCTTCTCTGGACCGCCTCCATCTTGTCTCTGTCTCTTTGGAGATACGGTCTCCAGAACTGAACAGAGTACTCCAGGTGAGGCCTCACCAAGGACCTGTACAAGGGGATAATCACTTCCCTTTTCTTACTCGATATTCCTCTCTCTATGCAGCCCAGAATTCTTCTGGCTTTAGCTAATGCATTGTCACATTGTTTTGCCGACTTCAGATCATTAGACACTATCACCCCAAGGTCTCTCTCCTGCTCCGTGCACATCAGCCTTTCTCCCCACATCGAATACAGTTCATTCGGATTTCCACTTTCCATATGCATGACTCTGCACTTCTTGGCATTGAATCTCAGCTGCCATATCTTCGACCACTCTTTCAGCTTCCTTAAATCCCGTCTCATTCTCTCCACTCCTTCTGGCATGTCCACTCTGTTGCAGATCTTAGTGTCATCCGCAAAAAGACAAACCTTACCTTCTTTCCCGTCCGCAATGTCGCTCACAAAGATATTGAACAGGACCGATCCTTGCGGTACACTGCTTAAAACCGCTTGACCCAGCTCGTCAGACCATTGCAGGGTCAACTCTTTTACAGCTTCAACAAATAAGCAAGCCTTTACCGGACTATGTTATTGAATTTAAAACCCTTTTGTCTGAACTCCACTAGGACTTGGGATGTCTAAGTGCTATATTCCTAGAGGGTCTCAACTCCCGTATAAAAGATGAACTAGTGGCTCGAGACTTGCCAGATACCCTGGAATCTCTCATTGATTTAGCTGGGAGAGTTGATCGCCGGATACGCGATTGTACTCAGGAGACCAAGAGCCCCAAGAAACACACCTTGGGAGGTAACTGCCCTATATTCATGCATATGGCTTCTACCCAACCTTCTGCACCCAGTGAAGAGGATGAACCCATGCAATTAGGCCGCAGTCATATAACCTCTAAGGGGAGACATTTTCACAGATGCATGGCCCTGTGCATGTACTACGGCCAATCTGACCATGCTGTCCAGACTTGTCCTATCTGTCCGGGAAACTTGCAGACCTAGGATCCACTGGAGGACTCTTCCTAGGTCTGACTACACCCTCTCCTCCATTATCTCTCCCTGTCTCTCTTATCTCCAGGAGTCTCGGTTTTCAGACACTCGCACTCGTAGATTCAGGTGCTGGAAGAAATTTCTTTCTAAAAAGACTAGTAGAGCACCTGCAAATTCCTATTACTCCTAAGGCCACTCCACTTCTGCTGTCATCCATACATGGTGAACCATTACCTAGAGAAATCTCTCTGATCACGCAGCCCATATGCCTTTGCACGGGGGTCTCACACACCGAGACCTTCTCCTTCCTTGTCCTTGAGAAAGCCATTCACTCCATGGTGCTCGGCCTGCCTTGGCTGCAAGAACACATGCCCCAGTTCAACTGGAGTACTATGGAGCTTTCACAATGGGGATCTGTCTGCCACGACTGATGTCTATCAAGAGTTACACCTTTGCCATGTATGTCAACTACTCCATCGCTACCTGGTCTACCTCTGCAATACACAACTTTTCAGGATGTCTTCTCCAAGCAAGCAGCAGATGTTCTACCTCCACACAGAACCTTCAACTGTGCGATAAATCTCAAGCCTAAATCGGAGCCTTCCAAGGGAAGGGTTTACCCCCTCTCGCTATCAGAGGTTGAGGCCATGTCGGCCTATATCCAAGAAAACCTGCAAAAGGGCTTCATCAGATCTTCTAAATCCCCGGCAGGCATTGGGGGGGGGGGGGGGGGGGTTTGTTGGAAAGAAGGATGGTTCCATTCACCCTTGTATTGATTACAGAGATCTCAATAGAATTACCATCAAGAATCGGTACTCTCTACTGCTGATAACCGAGTTGTTTGACAGACTCCAGGGGGCCAAAATCTTTAAAAAGCTGGATTTAAAAGGGGCTTACAACCTGGTCCGAATCCATCACGGAGATGAGTAGAAAAAGTTAAAAAGCATCCAAGAGTGGCCTCAGCACTATGGGGTTAAAAAGCCTTATGCCGTTTTCTTGGCTTCAAAAACTACTACCGTATGTTCATCAAATATTACTCCACCTTTAACAGCACCACTCACAGCCATGACCAGAAAAGGGTCCAATCAATCTCGATGGTCTGTTGAGGCTATAGCAGACCTTTCACATCTCAAAGAGGCCTTCCAAAAAAAACCTTGCCTTCTGCACCCTGATCCTCGTTGCCCATTCATTTGTCGAGGTCGACACTTTCCGACGTCAGCAATAGAGCATCTGAGCCAATAGCAATACAGCGATACCAATGTCCTCCATTCCTGTTCATTTCTTCTCACGGCGGTTTCTCTCCAGCTGAGAAGATTATGGAATTGGAGATAAAGAATTGTTAGCTATTAAACTGGCCTTCGAGGAGTGGCAGGCCAGAGGGGAGTCATGTGCCTATCTTAATAATTCCTTCCTCATTCCTTGAGGCACCACCACCTCTTGAGTGGTCACCAACATCACTCTCTCTGGACTGATGATGTGGCGAGGTTCTTCGTGTACATCCTCAGGAAAAAGGAGTGCGAAAGGGCATCTGCCCTAATGTTCTTCTCTGCAGGATGGTATTTGAGGAGAAATTCAAATTGGTTGAAAAATAACGACCACCTAGCCTGTCGGTGATTAAGGCGTTGACCACTCAAGAGGTGGTGGTGCCTCAAGGAATGAGGAAGGAATTATTAAGATAGGCACATGACTCCCCTCTGGCCTGCCACTCCTCGAAGGCCAGTTTAATAGCTAACAATTCTTTATCTCCAATTCCATAATTCTTCTCAGCTGGAGAGAAACGCCGTGAGAAGAATGAACAGGAATGGAGGACATTGGTATCGCTGTATTGGCTCAGTACTGCTCCTATGCTGACGTCGGAAGTGTCGACCTCGACAATGAATGGGCAACAAGGATCAGGGTGCAGAAGGCAAGGTTTTTTTTGGAAGGCCTCTTTGAGAGTGAAAGGCTGCTATAGCCTCAACAGACCATCGAGATTGATTGGACCCTTTTCTGGTCATGGCTGTGAGTGGTGCTGTTAAGGTGGAGTAATATTTGATGAACATACGGTAGTAGTTTGTGAAGCCAAGAAAACGGCATAAGGCTTTTAACCCCATAGGCTGAGGCCACTCTTGGATGCTTTTTAACTTTTTCTACTCATCTCCGTGATGGATTCGGACCAGGTTGTAAGCCCCTTTTAAATCCAGCTTTTTAAAGATTTTGGCCCCCTGGAGTCTGTCAAACAACTCTGTTATCAGCAGTAGAGAGTACCGATTCTTGATGGTAATTCCATTGAGATCTCTGTAATCAATACAAGGGTGAATGGAACCATCCTTCTTTCCAACAAACCCCCCCCCCCCCCCATGCCTGCCGGGGATTTAGAAGATCTGATGAAGCCCTTTTGCAGGTTTTCTTGGATATAGGCCGACATGGCCTCAACCTCTGATAGCGAGAGGGGGTAAACCCTTCCCTTGGAAGGCTCCGATTTAGGCTTGAGATTTATCGCACAGTCGAAGGTTCTGTGTGGAGGTAGAACATCCGCTGCTTGCTTGGAGAAGACATCCTGAAAAGTTGTGTATTGCAGAGGTAGACCAGGTAGCGATGGAGTAGTTGACATACATGGCAAAGGTGTAACTCTTGATAGACATCAGTCGTGGCAGACAGATCCCCATTGTGAAAGCTCCATAGTACTCCAGTTGAACTGGGGCATGTGTTCTTGCAGCCAAGGCAGGCCGAGCACCATGGAGTGAATGGCTTTCTCAAGGACAAGGAAGGAGAAGGTCTCGGTGTGTGAGACCCCCGTGCGAAGGCATATGGGCTGCGTGATCAGAGAGATTTCTCTAGGTAATGGTTCACTATGTATGGATGACAGCAGAAGTGGAGTGGCCTTAGGAGTAATAGGAATTTGCAGGTGCTCTACTAGTCTTTTTAGAAAGAAATTTCTTCCAGCACCTGAATCTACGAGTGCAAGTGTCTGAAAACCGAGACTCCTGGAGATAAGAGAGACAGGGAGAGATAATGGAGGAGAGGGTGTAGTCAGACCTAGGAAGAGTCCTCCAGTGGATCCTAGGTCTGCAAGTTTCCCGGACAGATAGGACAAGTCTGGACAGCATGGTCAGATTGGCCGTAGTACATGCACAGGGCCATGCATCTGTGAAAATGTCTCCCCTTAGAGGTTATATGACTGCGGCCTAATTGCATGGGTTCATCCTCTTCACTGGGTGCAGAAGGTTGGGTAGAAGCCATATGCATGAATATAGGGCAGTTACCTCCCAAGGTGTGTTTCTTGGGGCTCTTGGTCTCCTGAGTACAATCGCGTATCCGGCGATCAACTCTCCCAGCTAAATCAATGAGAGATTCCAGGGTATCTGGCAAGTCTCGAGCCACTAGTTCATCTTTTATACGGGAGTTGAGACCCTCTAGGAATATAGCACTTAGACATCCCAAGTCCTAGTGGAGTTCAGACAAAAGGGTTTTAAATTCAATAACATAGTCCAGTAAAGGCTTGCTTATTTGTTGAAGCTGTAAAAGAGTTGACCCTGCAATGGTCTGACGAGCTGGGTCAAGCGGTTTTAAGCAGTGTACCGCAAGGATCGGTCTTGTTCAATATCTTTGTGAGCGACATTGCGGACGGGATAGAAGGTAAGGTTTGTCTTTTTGCGGATGACACTAAGATCTGCAACAGAGTGGACATGCCAGAAGGAGTGGAGAGAATGAGACGGGATTTAAGGAAGCTGAAAGAGTGGTCGAAGATATGGCAGCTGAGATTCAATGCCAAGAAGTGCAGAGTCATGCATATGGAAAGTGGAAATCCGAATGAACTGTATTCGATGTGGGGAGAAAGGCTGATGTGCACGGAGCAGGAGAGAGACCTTGGGGTGATAGTGTCTAATGATCTGAAGTCGGCGAAACAATGTGACAATGCATTAGCTAAAGCCAGAAGAATTCTGGGCTGCATAGAGAGAGGAATATCGAGTAAGAAAAGGGAAGTGATTATCCCCTTGTACAGGTCCTTGGTGAGGCCTCACCTGGAGTACTCTGTTCAGTTCTGGAGACCGTATCTCCAAAGAGACAGAGACAAGATGGAGGCGGTCCAGAGAAGGGCGACCAAAAAGGTGGAGGGTCTTCATCGAATGACTTATGAGGAGAGATTGAAGAATCTAAATATGTACACCCTGGAGGAAAGGAGGAGCAGAAGTGATATGATACAGACTTTTAGATACTTGAAAGGTTTTAATGATCCAAAGACAATGACAAACCTTTTCCATCGGAAAAAATCAACAGAACCAGGGGTCACGATTTGAAGCTCCAGGGAGGAACCAATGTCAGGAAGTATTTCTTCACGGAGAGGGTGGTGGATGCCTGGAATGCCCTTCCGGAGCAAGTGGTGAAGACCAGAACTGTGAAGAACTTCAAAGGGGCGTGGGATAAACACTGTGGATCCATAAAGTCTAGAGTGGGTGGCACGCGGGAATAACGGTTACTACCTGGAGATAATACCCTTATTCAATAAACATACACACAGTTAATGCAACTCGAACATTGCTCTAAGCTTCAACGGCAAGAGGAAATGTGGAAAAAAAGGATTTGCATTCACAAAAAAGCGGGGAGTAGCTTGCCTGTTACGGCGGTTACTACCCCAAACCAAATAAGCCTGATACTTCACTTTCAATGCATATCCAGCATAGCTCTCTGCTTCAACGGAGGAGAAAGACTGATACTTCACACATATCCAGCATAGCTCTCTGCTTCAACAGCAGGGGAGAAAGACTGATACTTCACGCAAATCCAGCATAGCTCTCTGCTTCAAAGGCAGGGGAGAAAGTCTACTTCACGCATATCCAGCATAGCTCTCTGCTTCAACAGCAGGAGAGAATGAAGAAAAGTGGATCTATATACAGACAACAACCAACAAGGACTGAATTACATAGTCTGGGTAAACAAATAAGCATGGGTGTAGCTTGCTTATTGCGGCAGTTACTACCCCAAACTAATTAAGCTAGATATTTCACTTAGATGCAGCTCCAACACTGCTCTCTACATTAATGGTGGGGGTGGAAGAGAAATAGAACCAAAAGGTTACTAAGAGCCAAGAGTAACAGATAAGTATGAGGAAAAAAAAAAAGTGTGAAGCTTGCTGGGCAGACTGGATGGGCCGTTTGGTCTTCTTCTGCCATCATTTCTATGTTTCTATGTCAAATACAGACTTGAATAGGTTTAGGAAACCAGGCAGGTCACTTAGAACAGGGTTGTTGGGTTCCCAGAGAGGTGAAGCCCAGGCCAGGGTTCTTCCATCGAGTAGTGATAGGATGTAGGTAGTCTTGGAAACAGCATTGGGAAAGTAGTTCGGTTGCAACGAGAAGTGCATACAGCACTGATTAATAAAGCCCCTATAACATCAAGGCATCACCAGAGAAGCATATAGGAGCTGGAAGTGGTACGAACAGCAACCACTTGTGGAGAGGGTTCTTTCTCCGAAGCAGTTGGCATGTTCAGTCGGGCATTCAACTGGTTGAACCAAAAGGTTACTAGGAGTCAAGACTAACAGAAGTATGAAAATATATTTAAAAAAGTGCAAAGCTTACTGGGCAGACTGGATGGGCTGTTTGGTCTTCTTCTGCCGTCATTTCTATGTTTCTATATGAAGGTGATGGCTAGTGTCTCCACAGATTTCAGTTGCTCAGTGATCTGCTGGGCCAAACCACGAATGGCCTGTAAGGCTGAGAGCTAAGCCGGGTCCATGGAGTTAGCAATCTGTTGTGTTTTGGACATGGAGTCGTGGGCCCCTGGTCCCCTGTGGGGACTTGAAGCGATAGGCTAGTTCTTAGCAGTATGGAACACAGCGGAATGCAAGTCTTTATTATACAGCAATATAGTTGGTAACCCGAGTAACGGGCAGTGATCCTATCCAGAAGAGGAGGGTCTTTGATGGTGTCGTCTCATCTGTACACTGCAGCGTAGGAACTGCAGATATAGAGTCTCACCAGGTCTTGAGATGGAGATGGGTCCAGTAGTAGTCCGCAGAGCGGGGTAGACCAAGAACCCAGACACAGATGATATGTCAGTGAGGGTAGATCCAGTAGTGGTTCGCGATGAGGGGTAGGCCAGGAATCTACTTCGGAAGAGATGAGACAAGGCAGAGACAGATCAGGAGCAGTAGTACTCACTCTGAAGCTGGAAACAGCTGTAGGGAGGAACCCCCAAGAAGCGAGGGTTCAGGACGGAGCAAGGCCCCCAAGGAGTGGGTACCTAGGCATCCTTGCAGGAAGCTGGTAACCCCGAAGGGTAGGTATGAGCGAGGCAAGGCCCCTGAGCAGCGGGTACCTTAAAAGTCCTTGCTAGAGGTTGTTAACCCTGAAGGGTAGGTAGGAGCGAGGCAAGGCCCCCGAGGAGCAGGTACCTTAGTCATTCCGGAGCGAGGGTACACAGAGCGAAGGCATCTGGTAGCAGGCAGAGATCAGCCGGAAGGATTCCTTGCTAACTCGTAGCTAGTATAGAGAAGGCAGTTTAAATATCCGGAGTTCATGGAAGGGGCTGTGCGCGCGCGCACGCATGTGCTAGGTGATCCCAGAAGGAAAATGGCGAACGCAATCACCCATGCCGGTCCGGGGACGCCAGAGAGGTCGGCGTGTGGAAGCGGAGGCAGCCATATTACTTAATGGAACTGAACCAGGCAAGAGAAAGGTGAGCAACGGAAGGCACAGCCATCTGCGACCGACAGGCACAACAGTAATGCACCTTTTGAGCCATTGAAGCAAGCTACCCTGAAGGATCTTACATTGAAGCTCGTTTTGCGAGTTTCAGAACTGCAGGCCTTATCTTGCAGGGAGCCCTTCTTACGTATTTCGGAAACCGGGGTTTCCTTGCAGACAGTTCCCTCCTTTCTCCCGAAGGTGGTGTCCTCTTTCCATTTGGATCAGTTGGTGGAGCTCCCTTCCTTTGCGGACTTAGATTCTTCTACTGCAGAGTCTAGGGATCTAAAGAAGTTGGACATGAAACGGGTGTTGTTGCATTATTTGGAGGTCACGAACATTTTCCGTCACTCATACCATCTATTCGTCCTGTGGAATGGTCTCAGGAGAGGTCAGAAAGCTCCAAGGGCCACTATTGCGCGCTGGCTGAAGGAAGCTATTGTTTCTGCATACCTTGTTCAGGGCCATGTGATCCCGGTGGATCTTAGTGCTCATTCTCCTCGATTGCAAGTAGCTTCATGGACGGAATGTCAACAGGTGTTGCCACTGGAAATTTATAGGGCGGCTACGTGGAAATCTACGCATAATTTTGCCAGACATTATCGCATAGATGCCCGGGCACCATAGCCCGGTTTCTTCGGGTCTAGTGTACTCTGAGTGGGAATCTCTCAGTCCCACCCTGGTTAGGGAAGCTTTGGTACATCCCAGGAGTCTGGACTGATCTGGGTATGTACAGGGAAAGAAAAATTGGTTCTTACCTGCTAATTTTCGTTCCTGTAGTGCCACAGATCAGTCCAGAGTCCCTCCCATGGGAAAATGGAGAGTCCGTTCGTCCGGCAGTTTCTTTCATATTCTGAACATCTATCAGCTATTTTTTTATACTATATGCCCTCCTTTACAGGTCAAGAATATGGGTGTTGTTTCGTTAATTCTGTTACATGTTCTTCAATCCCTCTGCTCTTAGGCTGGGGAGTTTGGTTATGGAAAAGTTTGGTTAAAGTGAAAGTTCTGGTTTAACCTTTTTGCTTGGGTACAGTTTAATATTGGCAGACTCTAGGTGGCACCTCATGGTATAAGGCGGAGTCTGTTAAAACATCTCTGTCTCCATCTGCTGGAGGCAAAACCCAGGAGTCTGGACTGATCCGTGGTACTACAGGAATGAAAATTAGCAGGTAAGAACCAATTTTCCTTTGGCTTCTACAATAGTCATGGACATTGAACTCTTAGCTACAGACAAAATACCTTCATCAATAATTCCCCCACATCTTGTTCTGAATTGTGTACGTGCTTAAGTTTATCAATTTGTGAAGATAAAGCAATACAAAAATTTTAGATAGGAACCCTTTTTTAGGATTTCTTAAAACAAAGCCTCATAAGGAGAAAAAGCATGACCTGATTTAAAGACAGTGCTGGAGTTGAGAATACCTAAATCTCTCCAACTCCAAATAGTCCAAAAAGGAACATTTTGTGTAAAAAAAAATGCCCTAACTCACCCCAACCCTTCCCATTTATTAAAATATTAAGCCTTCCCAAACAGATAATGGCCTGCTTTTCAGTTGTTACATGCTTAAAATTCCAATGGCCACTGCTGTATTTTACAGACCATTTGTTATTCCTGTCATGCCTTACTTTTTTCCACCTCAAATGTTTGTTGGTACAGCCAAGTTTTAATTTTTTTTTTTTTTTTTTTTTAACTGTGCCACATTTGTTTCCCATCTTAATTCAGTTGTAAGATTGTTCCATATTTTGGGCCCAGCTAATGACAATGCTCTTTCTCTTTCTCTTTCAGATGTTTAATTTGCGGATACCAAGATTGAATTGAAAGCCATCCTTTTCTAGCGTGTAGCAGATGGACTCAAAACAAGTGGGTATAGTGTGCTCGTGCTAGCAGTTGGAGACGGATCTGACGTCAGCACGGGTACATATACCCCCACAGGAAGTGTAGCAATTCAGTAATTTCTGTCTCCAAAGCAGTTTGGAGCTACCTCACGCTCGCTGAGCATGTTTCCAAATTCTAAACCACTAAATTCCTAGAAGAAAACCTACTGAAGACGAGCCCCGCACTCCTGTGGTGATACCATTCGGTCCCTCACCCAGTTGAGTTTCCTGAGCTGACTTCCGTGGTCCCTTGGAGATAGGAGCCTCAGTCCGGTGGCCGACTCGCGGCAGGGACCTAGCCCCCGAGTGAGAAGGGCTCGGGCGCGGCGTAGAGGCAGCCTCGGTCCCGGCGAGGACTTGGCCCCCGAGCGAGACGAGTTAAGGTGCGGCCTAGAGGCAGCGGGTGCACTTCCTCGAGCGCGGCGGTGAAGGTACTCACCCTCTCCCCCCGCAGCCGGAGACCGCCCGGGTCGCAGCCGGGAAATGCCGAAGACAAGGTAAGGCGTACATCTTTACTGTGGTATCTGAGGAAGTGTGGATTCGCGGGGCCTGCCTTCGTGGCAGCCCG
Organism: Rhinatrema bivittatum; assembly: GCF_901001135.1. Taxonomy (NCBI): domain Eukaryota; kingdom Metazoa; phylum Chordata; class Amphibia; order Gymnophiona; family Rhinatrematidae; genus Rhinatrema; species Rhinatrema bivittatum. Next base: position 433,191,832 of record NC_042615.1, on the reverse strand, counting down.
CCGAGGAGGTCGCCATTTTACCTGCCTACTCGCCTTCGCTACCTAGACGCACGTCGCTAAGCGCACGCGGATAGGCGCAAGCTGGCTAGGCGCACGCCGATAGCATAGGCGCACGTCCATAGGCGCGCATTCATGGGCGCACATTCATAAGATGCCGTGGGTAGGCGCACATTATAGGCACGCGTTCATAAGATGCCGTCGGTAGGCGCACGTCCATAGGCGCACGTTCATAAGACGCCGTTGATAGGCGCACGTTATAGGCGCACGTGCATAAGACGCCGTTGATAGGCGCACGTTATAGGCGCACGTTCATAAGACACCATTGATAGGCGCACGTTCATAAGACGCCGTTGGTAAGCGCACGTTCATAGGCGCATACAGCTAAGCGCAGGTTGATAAGCGCACACTCATAAGATAAGCGCATATTAGTAGGCGATACATAGTGCAAAGCGTATGGAGCATAAGAGAGCCCATACGTCCGCAGAGCCGGCACCTCCAGAATCAGGCATAAGAGCTCTAAGCCTCTGCTCAGCATGCAACCTCAGAGCCACTCAGAGCGAGGAAGCAGACTCACTATGTGCCCAATGTGAGGAGGCCATGGGAGTTCCATGACTGGACCGGTCCCAGCCCAGCGGTTCCTCAGGGAACACTCCGGACTTAGCAGGCCGCAGGGAGCAGCCAGGGAACCCAAGAGACCTGGTGCCCCTAAGGCCAGATCCAGTCTCTCTCTCCTGGGTGGAATTATTCAAGGGGATCCACGCCTTTGTCCAGATGCAGTCTGCTCCTCGAAGGGGTCTTTCTGTTCCAGATGATCCGGCCCCTGGACCCTCGAGGCCTATTCACGGCCACTCGCCACCCGGAAGCCCCACTTATGGGGATTCGGATTGCTCCGAGGAAGATGAGGAGCCCCCCGAGGAGGGAGAACTTCCCTCAGAGAGAGAACCATATCGGACCATGAGACACTTCTTTCGGAAAGAAGATCTTCCAGGCCTGGTCTCACAATGCCTATCAGAACTGGCTATTCCGGGCCAGGACACCCCAGGGGACCCTAACATGAACTCCGTGTTAGAGGGCCTGCGCCAAACGGCTCACCATTTTCCCCTCCTACAAGCAGCACAGCAGCTAATAGATCTGGAATGGACTGCGCCGGAGGACTCATTCAAAGGGGGTCGGGCCTTGTCGGGCATGTACCCTCTGAACCCGGCGTCCAAGGAGCTGCTGGTGTGCCCCAAAGTAGACGCCATAGTTAACGCAATTGTGAAGCGCACCACCATTCCGGTTGAGGGGGGAGCGGCCCTCAAGGATACACATGACCAGCGCATGGACACCATTCTGAAGCAAGCCTTTGAGGTAGCAGCCATGTCCCTACGAATCGCGACATGCTGTACCGTGGTGACGCGTTCCTGTTTATCGCAGGCTAGAAACAACACCCCGGGAGAAGACATGGAATCAGCTCTCGCATTTCTCACTGACGCAGCCTCTGACCTTGTCCGTACGACAGCCAAGGGAGTGTCATCCTCAGTGGCAGCCAGGAGACAGCTCTGGCTACGCAATTGGGCTGCCGACTCTTCCTCCAAGACTCGCCTCACAAGAATGCCCTTTAAGGGATCCCTACTGTTCGGCAGCGATCTCGAGAAATGGGCTAATAAATGGGGTGCCTCTCCATTACCCCGTCTACCAGAAGACAGGTCGAGGAGGAACCAGCGTTCTTTTTCTAGACCATCCAGATGTAGAAACTCTCAGCGCTTCAACCCTTACAGGGCTCGCTATCAAGCACCTCGCTCTCAGGCCAGGAATCAGCCCTTTCGGGCTAAGCACAACAAGAGGAGAACCGGCTCGGATTCTGGTCCCGGCCGCAACCCACAATGACAATCAGCCGACCCATCCGGGGGTAGCAGCCTTAGGGGGCAGGCTAACCCTCTTCTACCGCAGGTGGGTCGAGATTACTTCGGACCAGTGGGTCCTCGCCATCATCCGAGAAGGATATTACCTGGATTTTCTTCGGCTCCCGCCAGACAAGTTTGTGGAATCTCCTTTTCACCTCTCAAGAAGGCGGCACTAGAAGTTACCTTACAGAGGCTCCTGGCCCTAAAAGCCATAATCCCAGTGCCTGCAGGGGAGATAAATTCTGGGCATTATTCCATTTATTTCATAGTACCCAAGAAGGAGGGCACTTTCAGGCCCGTCCTGGACCTCAAGTCAGTCAACCGACATCTACGGGTCCCCAACTTTCGCATGGAGACTCTACGGTCTGTCAAGACTGCAGTACAGCCAGGGGAGTTTCTCACCTCCCTAGACCTGTCAGAAGCCTATTTGCATATCCCAATCCATCGGGATCACCAGCGTTATTTACACTTCAAAGTCCTGAATCAGCACTTCCAGTTCCGAGCTTTACCCTTCGGGTTAGCCACCGCGCCGCGGATCTTTACCAAGATCATAGTAGTAGTGGCGGCAGCACTCAGGAAGGAAGAAATTCTCGTCCATCCCTACCTAGACGATTGGCTGATCAGGGCAAAGTCACTGGAGGAGAGCCACCGAGCAACCAACAGTTATAGCTCTTCTGGAAAGCCTAGGATGGGTAGTCAACATAAAGAAGAGTTCCCTACAGCCGTCCCAGTCGCTGGAATACCTAGGAGTTCAATTCGACACCCAGGAAGACAAAGTCAGCCTGACCTCCAAAAGGAAGTCGAAACTCCGGAATTATCTGCAGGCCCTGCTGAGCGCCAGCCGGCCCACAGCTCGGGATTATCTACAGGTCCTCAGCCTCATGGCATCCACTCTGGAGGTGATACCATGGACGCGGGCTCATATGAGATCACTACAACGCGCCCTCCTATCTCGGTGGAGCCCACGGTCACAGAACTACCCCACACACCTACCTCTACCAGCCAGAGTGCGGAATCAGATAAGGTGGTGGTTGCAGCCCAGCCACATGAGCCAGGGGTCAAGAATGTCCTCCCCAACCTGGACCCTGCTCACTACAGATGCCATCCTGAACAGATGGGGAGCACACTGCGAAGAACTCACGCCCAAGGGCAGTGGAACAGAGAAGAGTCGAGGTGGAACATCAACCGACTAGAGGCACGGGCAGTCAGGCTAGCGTGCCTGCGATTTTCCCACAGACTTAGCATCAGAGCGGTCAGAGTGATGTCAGACAACACCACCACGGTGGCATACATCAACCGACAGGGCGGAACCAGAAGCCAACAGGTATCCATAGAAATAGCCCCCCTGATGACTTGGGCGGAAGCGAATCTCCAGGACATCTCCGCTGTTCACATCGCCGGAAAGGACAACACCACGGCAGACTTCCTCAGCAGAGAAAGGCCTAAATCCAGGGGAATGGCAGCTGTCGCCCACAGCTTCCAGATGATTGCTGGATCAGTGGGGGACGCCGGCATGGACCTATTAGCAGACAGGTCCAATGGTCAAGTACCCAGATATTCATTCAGCCGCAGGTGGGATCCGCTATCCCAGGGGATCGATGCCCTGGTACAGCCATGGCCTCAGGGAATCCTGCTATATGCCTTTCCTCCATGGCCCCTACTGGGCGCCATTATACACAAGATTCAGCGATACAGAGGCCTAGTTCTTCTAGAGCCCCGGATTGGGCCAAGAAGACCCTGGTACACAGACATGAGAAGACTACTGGCAGGGAATCCTCTACCTCTGCCTCCATACAGGGACCTGCTGCGGCAAGGTCCCATCCTTCACGAGGATCCAGCTCAATTCTCTCTACGGTCTGTGGCCATTGAGAGGGCTAGATTGAAGATAAGAGGATACTCGGAGCCGGTAATAGATACACTTCTCCGAGCATGCAAGTTCTCCACATCACTGACATATATCAGGATCTGGAGAGTTTTTGGAGACTGGTGCGACTCTCACAGCACCAATTCACATGCCGCTAAGATTCCTATCATTTTGGACTTCCTACAAGATGGACTTCAGAAGGGTCTATCCTCAACTCCAATCAAGGTTCAGGTAGCAGCGCTGTCTTGCTACAGTCCCAGGAGTGACGGCAACACCATTGCCAAACACCCAGACGTCTCACGTTTCCTGAAAGGAGTCAAACACATTCGCCCCGCCACTGAAGTGGCCAGTGCCTTTGTGGAACTTCAACCTAGTGTTGGAATTTCTAGCGGGATCCGCCTTCAGGCCCCTTCGAGGCCTGTCTCTCTGTTTGTTAACCTTGAAGATGGTGTTTTTGCTGGCTGTGTGTAGAGCACGCCGCATCTCAGAGCTACAAGCACTGTCCTGTCGTGATCTGTTTCTCAGAATCACTCCAGAAGCTATCCATCTTCGCACGGTTCCTTCCTTCTTACCCAAAGTGGTCTCACACTTTCACCTCAACCAAACCATATCCTTGCCATCTACAGAAGGTTTGAAGAAGTCAGAAGAAGGCCGAATACTGCGCCATCTCGACATTGGCAGGTTGCTGTCCATATACTTGAAATGTCAGAAGCAGTACGAAAGACGGACCACCTGGTTCGTCCTTCACAGCGGGAAGAAGCAAGGGGAAGCGGCCTCACACGGCCCACCATCGCCCGCTGGATCAAAGAAGTTATCAAGGCGGCCTACGTAGAGGCAGGAAAACCACCACCACTACAGGTCAGGGCTCACTCTACCAGAGTGCAATCGGCCTTTTGGGCAGAAACTAGGATGCTGGCGCCTGCACAGATATGTAAAGCGGCGACGTGGTCCTCCCTCCATACCTTCTCCAGATTCTACCGTCTGGACGTCCAGGCCAGGGAGGACACAGCATTTGCGAGGGCAATCCTACACGGTCCTCGGGCAGCCTCCCGCCCAGTCCGGGAGAAGCTTTTGTACATCCCACTTGTTTTGAGTCCATCTGCTACACGCTAGGAAATGTAGAGATTACTTACCTGATAATCTCCTTTTCCTTAGTGTATGCAGATGGACTCAGCATCCCGCCCGGCTGCCGGTATACATGGGGATTCGCTGACTTACGGTAAGCCATGTTTGCTTATATAGGGCTTCCACCCTGCCGGGTGTCGACGCCTTCCGGTTGAGAACACTGGCGGTCTCCAGCTACCAGCAATTGGTCAGGGTAATCCTGTTTATTTAATCGATCGGTCAGTCACACATATATCCATAAAGCTTTTGCAAGGAAGATTACTGAATTGCTACACTTCCTGTGGGGGTATATGTACCCGTGCTGACGTCAGATCCATCTCCAACTGCTAGCACGAGCACACTATACCCACTTGTTTTGAGTCCA